>NW_027361684.1:36155000-36755000 GCF_039654945.1 Dendrobates tinctorius
AGGGGTGTCCGTTGTCCCCATTGCTATTTGCCCTGGCTATAGAGCCATTAGCTGCCAAAGTAAGAAGATCGTAGGAGGTGAAAGGGTTTGTGTATGGGAAAGCGGAGGAGAAGATAGCTCTATATGCTGACGATATTCTGCTATTTTTGGAAAATCATGGGGAGGCCTTGAGAAATGTAGTGACTCTAATTGAGGGATTTGGGGCTTCTTATTAACTGGGATAAGTCATGCATTTTGGCGATAGATGGAGAGAAGGACTGTACCAGGGAGGTGGAATTATACACTAAATTAACCCCTTCACCCCCAAGGGTGGTTGCACGTTCATGACCGAGCCAATTTTTACAATTCTGACCACTGTCCCTTTATGAGGTAATAACTCTGAAACACTTCCATGGATCCTGGTGATTCTGACATTGTTTTCTTGTGACATATTGTACTTCATGTTAGTGGTAAAATTTCATTCATATAACTTACGTTTATTTGTGAAAAAAATGGAAATTTGGCGAAAATTTTGAAAATTTCGCAATTTTCCAACTTTGAATTTTTATGCCCTAAAATCACAGAGATACGGCACACAAAAAACTTAATACGTAACATTTCCCACATGTTTACTTTACATCAGCACAATTTTGGAACCAACATTTTTTTTGTTAGGAAGTTATAAGGGTTAAAAGTTGACCAGCGATTTCTCATTTTTACAACACCATTTTATTTTTACGGACCACATCACATTTGAAGCCACTTTGAGGGGTCTATATGATATATGAAAATACCCAAAAGTGACACCATTCTAAAAACTGTACCCCTCAAGGTGCTCAAAACCACATTCAAGAAGTTTATTAACCCTTCAGGTGCTTCACAGGAATTTTTTGAATATTTAAAATAAAATGAATATTTAACTTTTTTCACAAAAAAAATAATTCAGGTTCAATTTTTTTTATTTTACCAAGGGTAAAAGGAGAAATTGGACTGCAAAAGTTATTGTGCAATTTGTCCTGAGTACGCTGCTACCAGATATGTGGGGGGAACCACTGTTTCGGCACATGGCAGAGATCAGAAGGGAAGGAGCGCCGTTTGACTTTTTCAATGCAAAATTGGCTGGAATTCTGATCGGACGCCATGTCACGTTTGGAGAGCCCCTGATGTACCTAAACAGTGGAAACCCCCAACAAGTGACCCCATTTTGGAAACTAGACCCCCCAAGGAACGTATCTAGATATGTGGTGAGAACTTTGAACCCACAAGGGCTTCACAGAAGTTTATAACGTACAGCGGTACAATTAAAAAATCATATTTTTCCACAAAAATGATCTTTTCACCCCCAATTTTTACTTTCCCAAGGGTAACAGGACCCTAAAAGTTATTGTGCAATTTGTCCTGAGTACGCTGATACCCCATATGTGGGTGTAAACGACTATTTGGGCGCATGGCAGAGCTCGGAAGGGAAGCAGCACCATTTGACTTTTTTGGCTGGAATTGATATCGTACACCATGTCTCGTTTGGAAATCCCCTGATGTACAAAAACAGTGGAAACCCCCCACAAATGACACTATTTTGGAAACTAGACCCCCCAAGGAACTTATCTAGATGTTTGGTGAGAACTTTGAACCCACAAGGGCTTCACAGAAGTTTATAACGTACAGCCGTACAATTATAAAATCATATTTTTTCCACAAAAATGATCTTTTCTCCCTCAATTGTTACTTTCCCAAGGGTAACAGGACCCTAAAAGTTATTGTGCAATTTGTCCTGAGTACGCTGATACCCCACATGTGGGGGTAAACCACTATTTGGGCGCATGGCAGAGCTCGGAAGGGAAGCAGCGCCATTTGACTTTTTTGTCTGGAATTGAGATCGGACACTGTTATGAATGAGTCACCGAAGGAGGAAAAAACAAAAATACAAGCTAAGTCCAGAAAACCGGAGAGGTTGGTAGCTATCGGATTGCAGACCCCTGATCTTATTCACCACAACTAACAGTAGCCGTGGGGGGTTCCTACGGTGCCCTAGACCCCTCGTTCACAGCCGGAGAACTAAATAAGCCTAAAGAAAGGGGAAATCTAAACTGCCCCAGAGCAGACCCCAAAGCAATAGACAGCCCCCAACATGTATTGCCGGTGAAAAGCAGATGAAAACGCAAACACAGACAGAAAGACAGGTTGAGCAAACGATGGGGCCCAACTAACAAAATAGGAAAGGACAGAAAAGATGCTGGCTGCAATCCGCAAAAATTCTGCCAAAAGTAATGTCCAACACATCTGATAGAAAAAGGCCCTGAAGTCACTAGACTTCAACATAACTATATCAGCACTCAGGTATATTCTGAAGACTGAGCAAAGAGATCAACTTGATCAGAGACAAAAATGGAGCTCAGCTCGTCCCAACAAAGGCAGGCTGAACACAAACGCTAAGCAAACAGACAAAATCTCATGGAAAAATAAGAGAGCAAAAACTTAGCTTTCAGTAGACAGGAACTAAAATGGTTGCAAGAGCTCAGAGCAGAAAGGATCACCAGCAACCCTGCAGGGCGTCGGCTGCCTTATATCCACTCAGTGATTCCAGGTGTCTAATCAGGCTCCACCTGTTCAGATGACAGGTTCTTCCCAACCCAATCAATTTCACTACCTCTCTTCACCAGCAGAGGGAGTTCATCAGACATCAAAGGTGAAGGGGAAAATGAACTCACAACAGTACCTCCCCCTTGAGGAGGGGTCACCGAACCCTCATCCATGCCACCAGGACGATCAGGATGGGCCCGATGAAAAGCACAAACCAATCTTTCGACATGAATATCGGATGCAGGGACCCCAGAATTATCCTCCTGGCCATAACCCTTCCATTTAACCAAATACTGGAGCCTCCGTCTAGCCAGGTGAGAATCCAGTATCTTCTCAACCTCATATTCCACATTACCTTCCACCAATACAGGGTCAGGAGGTGCCACCACAGGAACTACTGGCTCAACAAACCTCTTTAACAGAGACTTATGAAACACGTTATGGATCTTAAATGTAACAGGAAGAGCCAATCGAAAAGAGACAGGATTAAGAATCTCCAAAATCTTGTAAGGTCCAATAAATCTAGGTTTAAACTTTGGAGAAGCCATCTTCATAGAGATATTCTTTGATGACAACCAAACCATATCACCCACCTTAAACTGGGGACCAATGGTCCTATGACGGTTGGAAAACCGCTGGGCCTTTTCCTGGGAGAGAGACAACCTATCCACCACTTGGTCCCAGATCTGGTGCATTCTCTCCACCACAGTGTCAACACCTGGGCAGGCGGAAGACTCCACCTGCCCTGAAGAGAATCGAGGATGAAACCCAAAGTTACAAAAAAAGGTGACATCAAAGTGGCAAAACTAGCTCTATTATTTAAAGCAAATTCGGCCAAGGGCAAAAATGAAACCCAATCATCCTGATCAGCAGAAATAAAACATCTCAAATACGACTCCAAAGTCTGGTTTGTTCTCTCCGTCTGCCCATTGGTCTGAGGGTGAAACGCAGAGTAGAAGGACAACTGAATTCCTAGCTTGGAACAGAAAGTCCTCCAAAATCTAGAAATAAACTGAACTCCTCTGTCAGATACAATGTTCTCAGGAATCCCGTGCAAGCGAACCACCTGTTGCAAAAACAAGGGCACCAACTCTGAGGAAGATGGCAACTTAGGGAGTGGTACAAGATGGACCATCTTATAGAATCTATCACAAATCACCCAAATAACAGTCATTCTCTGAGAGACAGGCATATCAGAGATAAAATCCATTGAAATATGGGTCCATGGCCTCCTGGGCACCGGCAAAGGCATCAACAACCCACTAGAGCGAGAACAAGGTTTAGACCGGGAGCAAGCCCCACAGGACTGCACAAAACTCCTGACATCACGAGACAAGGCGGGCCACCAAAAAGACCGACTCACCAAATCTCTAGTACCAAAAATACCTGGATGACCAGCCAATGCAGAGCAATGAACTTCAGACATCACTCTCTTCCTCCACTGGTCAGGAACATACAATTTTCCAATGGGACAACGCTCAGGTTTGTCCTCCTGAAACTCTTCCAGAGCACGTCTCAAATCAGGCGAGATGGCAGAAAGAACTACCCCCTCACCTAAGATGGTAGCAGGCTTGGTCACAACAGGAGAATCAGCAAAGAAACTCCTAGAGAGGGCGTCTGCCTTGACAGTCTTAGTGCCTGGAAGAAGAGACCACAAAATCAAAACGTGTGAAAAACAAGGCCCACCTAGCCTGTCTAGGATTCAAGCGTTTGGCCGACTCCAGGTAAATCAAATTCTTTTGGTCAGTAAGGACCATGACTTGATGTTTAGCTCCCTCCAACCAATGTCTCCACTCCTCAAATGCCCATTTCATGGCTAACAGTTCCCGATTCCCCACATCATAGTTACGTTCACATGGGGAGAACTTTTGAGAAAAGAAAGCACAGGGATTCATTTTAGATGTTACCAGATCTTTTTGGGACAAAACAGCTCCTGCACCAATCTCAGAAGCGTCCACCTCTACCTGAAACGGGAGTGAGACATCAGGTTGCCGCAAAACCGGAGCAGAAGTGAACCTTCGCTTCAGCTCCTGAAAGGAAGAAACAGCCTCCAGAGACCAATTCAGCACATCAGCACCTTTCTTAGTCAAATCAGTCAATGGTTTGGCAATACCAGAAATATTAGCTATAAATTTACGATAAAAATTAGCAAAACCCAAAAACTTCTGGAGGGCCTTCAAAGAGGTGGGCTGAACCCAATCATAAATGGCCTGTACCTTGGCCGGGTCCATTTCAATAGTTGACGGAGACAAAATAAATCCCAAAAATGAAATCCTCTGTACCCCAAAAAGGCATTTCGATCCCTTGACATACAGGGAATTCTCCCTCAAAATCCGGAACACAGTCCGAACATGTTCCACATGAGAGTCCCAATCCTTGGAAAAGATCAAAATATCATCCAGATAGATGATCAAAAATTTATCCACAAAGTCTCGGAAAATATCATTCATGAAGCACTGGAAGACACTAGGGGCATTAGTGAGCCCAAAAGGCATCACCAGGTACTCAAAATGTCCCTCCGGAGTATTAAACGCCGTCTTCCATTCATCCCCATGCTTAATGTGAATAAGATTATACGCCCCCCTGAGGTCAAGCTTGGTAAACCAGCAAGCACCTTTAACTCTAGAGAATAGATCAGAAATCAGGGGTAACAGATACTGATATTTAACAGTAATTTTGTTGAGGGAACGATAGTCAATACAAGGCCTTAATGAACCATCCTTCTTGGCCACGAAAAAAAACCCAGCACCTAAGGGTTAAGAGGATGGTCTAATATGACCCTTCTCCAACGACTCCTTAATATAGGATCGCATAGCCTCGTGCTCGGGTACAGATAAATTGAAAAGTCGACCCTTGGGAAATTTACACCCAGGGCTCAGCTCAATTGCACAGTCATAACTCCTATGAGGAGGCAAAGACGCAGACTCATTCTCACTAAATACATCATAAAAATCAGCCAAATTGTCAGGAATATCATGCGACTGGGGAGAGGTGGAGAAAACAGGAGCGTCACTAACGGCACACCGACAACCCCAACTTACCATAGACACAGATTTCCAATCCAAAACTGGATTATGGATTTGCAACCAGGGAAACCCCAGAATAATGGTATCATGCAGATTATGCAACACCAAAAATCTGCAATTTTCTTGATGGTCTGGGGCGACCCGCATTACCACCTGGGTCCAAAACTGAGGTTTATTCTTCGCCAAAGGAGTAGCATCAATACCCCTCAAAGGGATAGGCGTCCGCAGAGGTGTCATAGGAAATCCACAACGTTTAGCAAAATCCACATCCATCAGGTTCAGAGCTGCTCCCGAATCCACAAAAGCCTTAGTGGAAAATGTGGACAGGGAGCAGATCAGAGTAACTGCCAGAAGAAACTTAGGTTGAACACCACCCACAGCAAATGTGTGTGCAAAACGTTTCTCTCGTTTAGGGCAGACAGAAATAATATGCGAGGCATCTCCACAGAAAAATACAGCTTATTACGCCTTCTGAACTCCTGACTTTGCGCCCTAGACAAAATTCTATCACATTGCATAGGTTCAGACATTTGTTCAACAGGTGGCAACACCTCTCATGCAGTTTTGCGTTCACGCAAACGCCGATCAACCTGAATGGCTAATGACATAGAATCGTCAAGACCAGAGGGAACAGGAAATCCCACCATAGTATCTTTTACGGTTTCTGACAAACCCTTCCGAAAGAGAGCTGCCAAGGCACCATCATTCCAGGTAGTAAGGACCGCCCACTTTCAGAATTTTTGGACAGTACAACTCTCAGAATCCTGACCCTGGCTCAATGCCAACAGGGCCTTTTCAGCCTGATCAGTAGCATTAGGTTCATCGTACAACAGCCCCAAGGCTTGAAAAAATGCGTTCACTTTAGTTAGAATAGGATCATCAGGTTTCAAAGAAAACGCCCAATCCTGAGGATCGCCACGCAGCAAGGATATGACAATTTTAACCTGCTGTGCGGAGCTCCCTGATGAGTTAGGCTTCAAGGCAATAAATAATTTACAATTATTCTTAAAATTCAAAAATTTAGATCGGTCCCCAAAAAACACATCAGGAGTAGGGATCTTTGGCTCAGCAACATGTGAATGAGCAAGATAGGCGGAAATTCCCCGCATTTCAGCAGCGAGCTGCTCCACACGATCAGACAATTGCTTCATCTCCATTGAGAAGAAAAAAAAATTCCTCCTACGGCCTCAAAGACATAGAGGAAAAAATATACACACACAAAAAAAAAATTCTGACACTTTTTTTTTTGTTTTGTTTTACAATTCTTTCCTGCTATTGAGTACCCTAGAATCTGCGGTATGGCTGGTGATTCTGTTATGAATGAGTCACCGAAGGAGGAAAAAACAAAAATACAAGCTAAGTCCAGAAAACCAGAGAGGTTGGTAGCTATCGGATTGCAGACCCCTGATCTTATTCACCACAACTAACAGTAGCCGTGGGGGGTTCCTACGGTGCCCTAGACCCCTCGATCACAGCTGGAGAACTAAATAAGCCTAAAGAAAGAAAGGGGAAATCTAAACTGCCCCAGAGCAGACTCCAAAGCAATAGACAGCCCCCAACATGTATTGTCGGTGAAAAGCAGATGAAAACACAAACACAGACAGAAAGACAGGCTTAGCAAACAATGGGGCCCAACTAACTAAATAGGAAAGGACAGAAAAGATGCTGGCTGCAATCCGCAAAAATTCTGCCAAAAGTAATGTCCAACACATCTGATAGAAAAAGGCCCTGAAGTCACTAGACTTCAAAATAACTATATCAGCACTCAGGTATATTCTGAAGACTGAGCAAAGAGATCAACTTGATCAGAGACAAAAATGGAGCTCAGCCCGTCCCAACAAAGGCAGGCTGAACACAAACACTAAGCAAACAGACAAAATCTCATGGAAAAATAAGAGAGCAAAAACTTAGCTTTCAGTAGACTGGAACTAAAATGGTTGCAAGAGCTCAGAGCAGAAAGGATCACCAGCAACCCTGCAGGGCGTCGGCTGCCTTATATCCACTCAGTGATTCCGGGTGTCTAATCAGGCTCTACCTGTTCAGATGACAGGTTCTTCCCAACCCAATCAATTTCACTACCTCTCTTCACCAGCAGAGGGAGTTCATCAGACATCAATGGTGAAGGGGAAAATTAACTCACTACAGGACACCATGTCGCGTTTGGAAAGCCCCTGATGTACCTAAACAGTGGAATCCCCCCACAAGTGACCCCATTTTGGAAACTAGACCCCCTAAGGAACTTAACTAGATGTGTGGTGAGCACTTTGCACTCCCCCAGTGCTTCACAGAAGTTTATAACGCCCGGGCGTGAAAATAAAAAAATCGTATTTTTTCCACAAACATGATCATTTAGTCCCCATTATTTTTATTTTTCCAAGGGTACCAAGAGAAAATGGACCCCAAAACTTGTTGTCCAATTTGTCCTGAGTACACTGATACCCCATATGTGGGAGAAAACTACTGTATGGGCACACGTCGGGACTCGGAAGGGAAGTAGTGACGCTTTGCAATGCAGACTTTGATGGAATGGTCTGCGGGTGTCATGTTGCCTTTGGAGAGCCCCTGATGTACCTAAACAGTGGAAACCCCCCACAAATGACACCATTTTGGAAACTAGACCCACTAAGGAACTTATCTAGATGTGTGGTGAGCACTTTGAACCCCCAAGGGCTTCACAGAAGTTTATAATACCCGTACGTGAAAATAAAAAAATCATATTTTTTCCACAAACATGATAATTTAGTCCCCAATTTTTTTATTTTCCCAAGGATACCAGGAGAAAATGGACCCCAAAAGTTGTTGTCCAATTTGTCCTGAATACCCTGATACCCCATATGTGGGAGAAAACTGTATGGTCCCACGTCGGGGCTCGGAAGGGAAGTAGTGACGTTTTGGAATGCAGACTTTGATGGAATGGTCTGCGGGTGTCATGTTGCCTTTGAAGAGCTCCTGATGTACCTAAACAGTGGAAACCCCCACAAATGACACCATTTTGGAAACTAGACCCCCTAAGGAACTTATCTAGATGTGTGGTGAGCACTTTGAACCCCCAAGGGCTTCACAGAAGTTTATAATGCCCGGGCGTGAAAATAAAAAAATCATATTTTTTTCCCACAAAAATGATATTTTTGCCCCCAATTTTTTTATTTTCCTAAGGGCAACAGGAGAAATAGGACCTCAAAAGTTGTTTTGCAATTTGTCCTAAGTAGGCTGATACCCCATATGTGGGGGTAAAACACTGTTTGGGTGCATGGCAGAGCATGGAAGGGAAGGAGCACCATTTGACTTTTTCAACGCAGAATTGGCAGTAATTGAGATCAGATGCCATGTTGCATTTGGAGAGCACCTGATGTGCCCAAACAGTGGAAACCCCCAATTATAACTCCAACCCTAACCCCAACACACCCCTAACCTTAATCTCAGCCCTAACCCTAGTTTTAACCCTAGCCCTAACCCTAATAGGAAAATGGAAATAAATACATTTTCTTTTAATTTTATTATTTTTCCCTTACTAAGGGGTTGAGAACGGGGGGTTTGATTTACTATTTATGGCGGTTTTTATGTTTGGCAGCTGTCGCACGCTAAAAGACGCTTTTTATTGGAAAAATAGTTTTTGCATCACCATATATTGAGAGCTATAATTTTTCCATATTTTGACCCACTGAGTCATGTGACATCTTATTTTTTGCGGGACGAGTTGACGATTTTATTGGTATCATGTTCGGGCACTTGACATTTTTTGATCGCTTTTTATTCCAATTTTTGGGACGCAGAATGAACAAAAACCAGCGTTTCATGAATTTCTTTTGGGGGGTGCGTTTACACCGTTCCGTGTGAGGTAAAATTGATAATTCTTCGGGTCAGTACGGTTACAGCGATACCTCATTTATGTTTTTTTTATGTTTTGGCACTTTTATGCAATAAAAACAATTTTTATAAAAAATAATTATTTTTGCATCGCTTTATTCTGCGAGCTATAACTTTTTTATTTTTTCTCTGATGATGCTATGTGGCATCTTGTTTTTTGCGGGACAAGATGTCGTTTTCAGCGGTACCATGGATATTTATATGCGTCTTTTTGATCGCGCGTTATTACACTTTTTGTTCGGCAGTATGATAATAAATCATTATTTTTTGCTTCGTTTTTTTATTTTTATTTTTTAAGGGGTTCACTAAAGAGGTTAACTAATAAGACAGTTTTATAGGGCGGGTCGTTATGGACGCGGCGATACCAAATATTTGTACTTTTATTGTTTTTTTTTTATTTCCAAAAATGAATTTATTAGGGAATATTTTTTTTTTTTAATTTATTTAGCGATTTTTTAAAAAATTATTTCTACACTTTTTTTTTTTTAACTTTATTAGGTTGTCCCAGGTGGGACTTCACTGTCGTGTGACAGATCGCTGATCTGTCACATCACAGATCACTGTGACAGATCAGCGATCTGTCACAGGCAGTGTGCAGGTTTCCTCCTTGCCTGCGCTTTTCAGGCACTGAGAAAGCCAGCTCCCTGCAGGCTCCCGAAGGTCCCCGTCGCCATCTTGGATCCGGGGACCTGCAGGGAAAGAGCCCCCCGCAGCAGCGCTGCACATTGCGCTGCTGTGGGGGGCTCAGGGAAGTACGGCGGGAGCCCCCTCCCTGCCGATGCTTCCGTTTAACCCCCGGTACATCGCAATCGTGTTTGATCGCGATGTGCAAGGGGTTAACGTGTCGGGGGCCGTCCGTGACCGCCCCTGACACATAGTGCCGGGTGTCAGCTGTGATAATCAGCTGACACCCGGCCACGATCAGCAGCGCTCACCACGTGGGCGCCGCTGATCGCGCTAGACGTACTATCCTGTCCATGTGCATAGGGGCCCGGGTACCATGGATGGGATAGTACGTCTAATGTCAGAAAGGGGTTAAAAGGTGGTCCAACAATTTAAGTATTTAGGGATTCATATTGCTCTTCCATTGGTAATATTTGAGGAGCTTAATTTATGCCCTTTATTACAAAAACTGCATACAAAAATTTCAGCATCGAATAAGCTACATTTATTGGTGGTGGGCAATTTCCTCAAAATGATTCTGATGCTACAGCTGTTTTATGTGTCACATAACTCCCCTATCTGGATCCCAATGAGCAGGTTCCACAGAATGAAATTACTATTTGGAGTATTAGTGTGGGGTGAGAAGAGTCCGAGACTTAAACAGGACATACTGCTGAGACCTAAAGAGGAGGGAGGCCTAGCGCTCCCTAATGCCTGATTATATTTCCTTTCTGCACAAAGCCAACACCTCAAGGGCTTAGGGGAGATGCTGGGAAAGGGACATCAGTCTGGAGTACTTAAGACTTTGCCACTAAGTATGAGTCTGGAGGTGGGACTTTTCAAGAAATGTGGATCACATTACAATACCATAAAATTGATTCATACGGTATAGCAGATGATTAAACAGATTAGGGGGGTAACTCACTTCTCTAGGATTTCTCCTTATCTGAGATAACATTTATTTTCAGGAGTTTAGTAATATGAAGGGATTTGGTGTTTGGAAAGAGGTGGGTATTAGCCTGATCTGTCAGTTGATTTACTGAGGGAAGCTTAAATCATATGAAATGTTACAGGAGGAATTTCAATTCCCAAGGCTAAATCTCTTTCAATATAGATGGGTTCAACACACATTTCAGACACAACGCAGAAGAGGGCCTATAGAAATACAAAGGGATCTGACGTTAGATTTAATACTTAAAAATAGTGGAAGGAAAGGGGCGATATCTGAAGTATACCTGTTACACGCCTTTCTGGGAGGACACCCTATCAAAGCTAGAAGGAAGTGAGAGACAAACTTGGGAGAGATAAACGACAATAGGTGGGAGTCTATTCTAGAACCCAAGATATCTATGAGTGATGCCTGGGAGAATGTCACAGCTGTATGTGATCCACAGGCTGTATAGAACCCCTGATTTGTTATTTAAAGCGTGGATGAAGTCTAATTCTGATTGCTCAAGGTGCTCGCAATCTCAGGAAGATATACTGCATATGCTTTGGCATTGTCCCAGATTGTCCTCCTTTTGGATCGTAGTGTTGAACCGTATCGGAGTGGTGTATGGGTGCACTGTCCCTAGGGATCCACTGACATGTATAGTTGGGTACGTGGAAGAAGTAAAAACTGACAAGACAACCAAAATAGTAATTGAAAGATTTTTGTTTATTGCTAGAAAATTGATTACAAAATATTGTATTAGAGAGGAGCCCCCATCCAGATGTGAATTTATTTTTCAAACGCACCATAAAATTCAACTTGAAAGAAGTATTTACACCAAGAGGAATAAGCAGGAATACTTCCATAAACTATGGAAAGCGTGGTTGGATAGGATTAAAAAGAGTAACGCCTGTATATAATAATGTAGTGTAAAATTTATGGTGAGTTGGAATAATGTTGGACGTTATCGATAACGGACAAAGTGTTGTTGCATTTGGAATGGTCTCCATGGGGGGGGATTTAATGTTATATTGTAAAACGAGTATTGACATGTGATTTTTGTTCTAAATTTTGTTATGTTTAATAAAAAATGATCTGATTAAAAAGAAAGTATTGACATATAGGTTATGTTCTTAGCCATATCAATTCTTGGACTGAATTGGTCTAAATACAGGTTAATAAATGTTTGTCAGCAGGTTTTTGCTATGTAATCTGAAGACAGCATTATGTAGCAGTTGAGACACTGATTTCAGGGATGTGTCACTTGTGTGAGCTCTGGACCACCCTCTCCTCTGATAAACAGCTCACTGTCAATAGACAATATACATAGAAAGCTGTGGTGTGGTCGGGGTTAGCCTTTGAGCTCTGCTGTATGCTATATCTATAAACTACTTGTGTCACAACTGCTGCACCCAGTAAAGTAAGTGATACATCACTGAAATCAGGGTCTCATTCCCTACATTCTGCTGTTTTCAGATGAGATGGCAAAAACCTGATGAAAAATTCCCTTTATCTATTTATACATTTTTCTCACCATATTTACAAGTGTACTTTTTAAGTTACAGATCGTATAAAATGGCAACATATGCAACAGTAGTCACATATCCACCATTCAAGACAGTCCGCCATACTATGTAGGTAAGAAGTCATAGACGTAGTATAGAATTCATTTGCTTTTGTTTTTTTGCTCTATTTGATATTTTTATATGCCATGGCATCATACAGTGGCTTGCGAAAGTGTAATGGTTAATCACAATTTACTGTATTGTTGAAGATTTCTGATATATGATCTGGCCTGAGTTAGAGCACAGGGGTTTTGGCAGTTTTGTGAGTGGTTGAAGAGAGGCAAAGAAGAAACCAGAGGGAAGAGGAGGTACTGATCCATGGGAAAAGTCTGGATAGAACGGCGTGACTGTGGATCTGCTGTTGGTGACTCTGGGATGCATTGTTCAGCTTTACATGAGTCGACTTGGTGAGGACAACCAAATACACAGTATCTTGGGCAAGGTCATGTGAGGCTTCATCTCTAAGGATTTAGGGAGGTCCTGCTTGGAGAAATCGGCATTCCCTTGGAGCTTCAAGACGGCGTTCTCATTGTTCGGGACTCAGCCTAACAAGGAACCTTCTACCTACTTGAGTCTCAGGACATACCAATGCACATATATAAAGAGCCTTATAGAGGTCTAGTTAGTTGGGAAAAAAGGTCTCTTCTGTAAGAGACATTTCGAAAACTGCTCCGAATAGGCGATTACTAATGTACTGGTACAACACTGTTGTTTTATTGATTTATGCATCGAAAGGGTTAATCAAGTTGTATTTTGCTTGTTTATTTTAAGTGTTTATTTTAAGTGTTCCTTAGTATACTCTTAGTTGATGTCTTTGAGAGTTAATCCCCCGTTACACATAATGATGTCCCAGCGATCCCACCAACGATCCGACATGGATGGGATCGATGGGACATCGTTAGGCTGATCGCTGGTGAGCTGTCACATAGACAGCCCCTCCAGCTATCAGAACCAGCGAGCAAGCTGGTTTCTAATGTAAACATTGGGTATCCAGGAGCCGCAGGTAAACATCCAAGGTAAACATCGGGTACCTAAGAGCAGCGCGGCTCCTGGATACCCGCTGTTTACTGTGGAAACCAGTGTGTACGCCGGTTCCCAAGTTAAACAGCGGGTATCCAAGAGCCGCGGCTCCTGGATACCCGATGTTTACATTAGAAACCAGCGTCGCTGATCGCTGGTCTCTCGCTGCCAAACTCAGCTATGCGAGCTGGCCAGCGGGAGACAAGCGATAAAAAGTGGCTCAGGCCGATCGAGCACGATCAGCGATACCCGGCAAGGGGGCCGGTCGCTGATCCCCGTCACACACAGCGATCTCGCTAGCGAGATCGCTGTGTGTGACGGGGCCTTAACTGCTGTCATTGTATTTGTTAATTATACACTGTTTACCTAACAATGCATGCTTTCCTATGTTTTTATAAACTGGTTAGTAAATATTTATGTTATATTTATATTATCTAATCTTTGTGTGTGTCTGATAATTGCTGCTGTACCCCTCGTCCTGTGGCCATCCCTTTTCCACGTTTCAAAAGTATTCACCCAACTGGTATTTTTTGCTACCTCAGAAGTTGGAATTTCTCAGGTTTTGTGAACTGTGAACAATTGTTTTAATTTTTATAGTGAAGCAAACAACAAATAGGACAAAAAAATGAAAATTTCAGTGTGCATAACTATGCAATCAAAGCTGCAAGTCGCTATGAATAAATCTCTTTGCGCTTTCCATATCTTACCTCTGGGTTTTTTGCTAATTTCTCAAGGCAAAACTGCTCCAGATCCTTCAAGTTAGATGGTTTCCTTTGGTGATCACCAATCTTCAAGTCTGGCCACAGATTCTCAATTAGATTAAGGTCTGGGCTTTGACTAGGCCACTCCAAAATATTTACATGTTTCCCCTTAAATCACTTGAGTGTTGCTTTAGCAGTATGCTTTTTCTTGATAACCTCTGTCCAAGTCTTAAATATTTGACCCATTGAAACAAGTTTTGCTCAAGAATATGCCTTCATATGTCTACCGTTAGTCTTTTACTAATAGTTTTACTTTTTATCACTGTCATTTATAGTACATAGGTTTTACACTGTTCTCATACCTCTTGGGGTACTTGTATTGCTCTATTTTTGTTGCTTTCAATGCACAGAACAGTGTATGACCCTAAATTTAGGGTTACTTCGCAAGAATTTTTTTGTTAGGGCATACTTAGCTTAGGCATGTTTGGAAACATTGATCTCGGTCCTTGATAGTAACTGAGTTTGACTGATTTAAATTAATTTTGGGAAAAATTGGGTCTCTTGAAATAGGACTGATGAGGACAGATTGTTTAGCGTTACTAATTACCTTTTCTGGATCTAGCACCAAGTACTTTATCTGCATTCTGCATCTCTTGGCAAGGACACTCTGATGTTCCCATGTGACTTGACTCACCTGGGCAATTTAGCTCAGCTCATTCAGGTAGTAGGAGTCCATGCCTCTACTCTACTGTTCTGTTGTCTCTTTATTGGACATTGTCACAAACTTTGCTCTGCTGAACTTAATCGACTGTTTTACTCTGCTAGCGTTGAATAAGGACTTTATGACAAACTCTGCTCTGCGTGTCAAACCTGCAATTAATTCATCTCTGACAACTCAACTTAAGGACACTCTGACAAACTCAGCTCTGCTGCTGAGATGATTGCATTCCCACCCTGTCTATTTAGCATTGGAACTCACTGATTAACTCATATCTGTTGCTAAGTTAACTTTTCTTTACCTTTGTGCCAGTTCAGCTTAGAGCTTAGACTCTGTGACAAACTCAGCTTTGCAGCTCTTCTATACCACTTCAGTACATCTGCTCAACAATCAATTCCACTGCATACTCAGCTCAATTACACCAATGAGTCCACACTATTTCCTTCAGAATTACAACTCAGATGTCTGTTGCCATTACTTCAACACTGCTTCATCGGTTCCCATAGTTCCAGCTGAACTTCTATTGCTACACAGTGTCCTTGGTTCTATCTGAGTCACCTTGCAGCACCAATAACAGCTCTCCATGTTGTGTAACAATTGCTCATCTGGACCCAGGGATTTGAGGGTCCACCTCACTGGGAGAGACATAGCGCTTAGTTCCTTACATCTATAATGTTCAATTAAGATAATTCAAAGTGAAACACCATTTCTACCTAATTAGCATGTGTAGAACATCTGTACTAATGTTACAATTGTGCCATCTGTTGTGTTAAATGATTGGCTGAAATAAATGGTGAGGTGATGACATAATCAGATTCATACCCCAGAGTGTGATCTCACCTCAGTGTTGTATGAGTAATAAATGTCAGTTAGCAACTTCACATTACTGCATATCGAATATTCACAATCATGTATTTATGCCTTAGTATGTCTCTGCTGGTTATGAAATTTAAAATTTAAAACTATAAACCTGTTAGAGTCTAAAGTACCAAGTAGGAAAAATTAAAGAAGTTATCCAGGATTATTTTATTTTTTCTCATGAGTAGAGTTGAGCGACTTTTGGTTTTTTAGGGTCGCGTTTCGTTTCGTGAAACCCGACTTTTCCAAAAGTCGGGTCGAGCAAGATCGTCCGATTATAGGGAAAAGTCGGGGTCGTCCCGAAACACGAAACCCAATGTAAGTCAATGGGGAATAAAAGTCGGCAGTGAGAGGAGGACAGGAAACACACCTACAGTGCCCATTTGAATGCCAAAAGCATCAATTCTTCTTACTTAAGCGTGTCAACCTTAATTAACTTCATAATACAAGTTACGCACTGAAAAATGGGGGTTATTTGGCTAAATTTGTGGGGGGGGAGGGCTGGCTGCAGGTTTTCATGTGCCCTGGGCGAAAGAGCGCCCCTTTAACACATACCACAACTCATCATGCTCCGATACGGCAGAGAAATAGCGGTATAGTACAATGAAAAATACCTCACTTTTTACATCTCATGACGAGGCCCATCTATTTCTCCATACAAAATCATTGGTCCCATATAATGTTTGAAACAGTATATGATGAGCTCCACATAATGCTACAGTATATGTTGGTCCCCATGGATGAAGCTCCACTGTCTTATGGGCCCAAATAATGCTCCAAACATAATGGGCCCCATTTCTAATGCTCTAGTGTATAATGGGCCCTGTAAATGTTGCTCCAGTGTCTGATGTCCACCTTTGGAATGTTCCAGTGTATGGTGGGCCCCATCTATCATTCTCCAGAGTATAGTGCTCCCCAAAAATTGCTGTCCCAACATTGAAAACAATCAAATAAGTCTCCTCGCTAGGGAATCCCTGTACTTGTCTGGACAGGTGCTGTAGCTTGCTTAACAGCTCGCCAGCCGTTCTCACGCCCAGTATGGATTGCACGTGATTGCACAAAGGTTAGAAAGTGTACCGTATCCCTGGATAACATGTATGGATAGCGTACACATTCAAAATATATGTCTATACAGCATGAGGCAGGCTCAGACGGTGTTAGGCCCAGTATGGATTGCACGTCATTGCACAAAGGTTAGAAAGGGTACCGTATCCCCGGATAACATGTATGGATAGCGTACACATTCAAAATATATGTCTATACAGCATGAGGCAGGCTCAGACGGTGTTAGGCCCAGTATGGATTGCACGTCATTGCACAAAGGTTAGAAGGGGTACCGTATCCCCGGATAACATGTATGGATAGCGTACACATTCAAAATATATGTCTATACAGCATGAGGCAGGCTCAGACGGTGTTAGGCCCAGTATGGATTGCACGTCATTGCACAAAGGTTAGAAAGGGTACCGTATCCCCGGATAACATGTATGGATAGCGTACACATTCAAAATATATGTCTATACAGCATAAGGCAGGCTCAGACGGTGTTAGGCCCAGTATGGATTGCACGTCATTGCACAAAGGTTAGAAGGGGTACCGTATCCCCGGATAACATGTATGGATAGCGTACACATTCAAAATATATGTCTATACAGCATGAGGCAGGCTCAGACGGTGTTAGGCCCAGTATGGATTGCACGTCATTGCACAAAGGTTAGAAAGGGTACCGTATCCCCGGATAACATGTATGGATAGCGTACACATTCAAAATATATGTCTATACAGCATGAGGCAGGCTCAGACGGTGTTAGGCCCAGTATGGATTGCACGTCATTGCACAAAGGTTAGAAGGGGTACCGTATCCCCGGATAACATGTATGGATAGCGTACACATTCAAAATATATGTCTATACAGCATGAGGCAGGCTCAGACGGTGTTAGGCCCAGTATGGATTGCACGTCATTGCACAAAGGTTAGAAAGGGTACCGTATCCCCGGATAACATGTATGGATAGCGTACACATTCAAAATATATGTCTATACAGCATAAGGCAGGCTCAGACGGTGTTAGGCCCAGTATGGATTGCACGTCATTGCACAAAGGTTAGAAAGGGTACCGTATCCCCGGATAACATGTATGGATAGCGTACACATTCAAAATATATGTCTATACAGCATGAGGCAGGCTCAGACGGTGTTAGGCCCAGTATGGATTGCATGTCATTGCACAAAGGTTAGAAAGGGTACCGTATCCCCGGATTACATGTATGGATAGCGTACACATTCAAAATATATGTCTATACAGCATGAGGCAGGCTCAGACGGTGTTAGGCCCAGTATGGATTGCACGTCATTGCACAAAGGTTAGAAAGGGTACCGTATCCCCGGATAACATGTATGGATAGCGTACACATTCAAAATATATGTCTATACAGCATGAGGCAGGCTCAGACGGTGTTAGGCCCAGTATGGATTGCACGTCATTGCACAAAGGTTAGAAAGGGTACCGTATCCCCGGATAACATGTATGGATAGCGTACACATTCAAAATATATGTCTATACAGCATGAGGCAGGCTCAGACGGTGTTAGGCCCAGTATGGATTGCACGTCATTGCACAAAGGTTAGAAAGGGTACCGTATCCCCGGATAACATGTATGGATAGCGTACACATTCAAAATATATGTCTATACAGCATGAGGCAGGCTCAGACGGTGTTAGGCCCAGTATGGATTGCACGTCATTGCACAAAGGTTAGAAGGGGTACCGTATCCCCGGATAACATGTATGGATAGCGTACACATTCAAAATATATGTCTATACAGCATGAGGCAGGCTCAGACGGTGTTAGGCCCAGTATGGATTGCACGTCATTGCACAAAGGTTAGAAAGGGTACCGTATCCCCGGATAACATGTATGGATAGCGTACACATTCAAAATATATGTCTATACAGCATAAGGCAGGCTCAGACGGTGTTAGGCCCAGTATGGATTGCACGTCATTGCACAAAGGTTAGAAAGGGTACCGTATCCCCGGATAACATGTATGGATAGCGTACACATTCAAAATATATGTCTATACAGCATGAGGCAGGCTCAGACGGTGTTAGGCCCAGTATGGATTGCATGTCATTGCACAAAGGTTAGAAAGGGTACCGTATCCCCGGATTACATGTATGGATAGCGTACACATTCAAAATATATGTCTATACAGCATGAGGCAGGCTCAGACGGTGTTAGGCCCAGTATGGATTGCACGTCATTGCACAAAGGTTAGAAAGGGTACCGTATCCCCGGATAACATGTATGGATAGCGTACACATTCAAAATATATGTCTATACAGCATGAGGCAGGCTCAGACGGTGTTAGGCCCAGTATGGATTGCACGTCATTGCACAAAGGTTAGAAAGGGTACCGTATCCCCGGATAACATGTATGGATAGCGTACACATTCAAAATATATGTCTATACAGCATGAGGCAGGCTCAGACGGTGTTAGGCCCAGTATGGATTGCACGTCATTGCACAAAGGTTAGAAAGGGTACCGTATCCCCGGATAACATGTATGGATAGCGTACACATTCAAAATATATGTCTATACAGCATGAGGCAGGCTCAGACGGTGTTAGGCCCAGTATGGATTGCACGTCATTGCACAAAGGTTAGAAAGGGTACCGTATCCCTGGATAACATGTATGGATAGCGTACACATTCAAAATATATGTCTATACAGCATGAGGCAGGCTCAGACGGTGTTAGGCCCAGTATGGATTGCACGTCATTGCACAAAGGTTAGAAGGGGTACCGTATCCCCGGAAAACATGTATGGATAGCGTACACATTCAAAATATATGTCTATACAGCATGAGGCAGGCTCAGACAGTGTTAGGCCCAGTATGGATTGCACGTCATTGCACAAAGGTTAGAAAGGGTACCATATCCCCGGATAACATGTATGGATAGCGTACACATTCAAAATATATGTCTATACAGCATGAGGCAGGCTCAGACGGTGTTAGGCCCAGTATGGATTGCACGTCATTGCACAAAGGTTAGAAAGGGTACCGTATCCCCGGATAACATGTATGGATAGCGTACACATTCAAAATATATGTCTATACAGCATGAGGCAGGCTCAGACGGTGTTAGGCCCAGTATGGATTGCACGTCATTGCAAAAAGGTTAGAAGGGGTACCGTATCCCCGGATAACATGTATGGATAGCGTACACATTCAAAATATATGTCTATACAGCATGAGGCAGGCTCAGACGGTGTTAGGCCCAGTATGGATTGCACGTCATTGCACAAAGGTTAGAAAGGGTACCGTATCCCTGGATACCATGTATGGATAGCGTACACATTCAAAATATATGTCTATACAGCATGAGGCAGGCTCAGACGGTGTTAGGCCCAGTATGGATTGCACGTCATTGCACAAAGGTTAGAAGGGGTACCGTATCCCCGGATAACATGTATGGATAGCGTACACATTCAAAATATATGTCTATACAGCATGAGGCAGGCTCAGACGGTGTTAGGCCCAGTATGGATTGCACGTCATTGCACAAAGGTTAGAAGGGGTACCGTATCCCCGGATAACATGTATGGATAGCGTACACATTCAAAATATATGTCTATACAGCATGAGGCAGGCTCAGACGGTGTTAGGCCCAGTATGGATTGCACGTCATTGCACAAAGGTTAGAAAGGGTACCGTATCCCTGGATAACATGTATGGATAGCGTACACATTCAAAATATATGTCTCAGGAGGCAGGCTCAGACGGTGTCAGGCACAGTATGGATTTGACGGCCCAGATTACACAGCGGAGGAGCAGGGAGAGGTAAAGATTGCAAATGCTGGGGCCCTGGCCAAGCAAGGGGGGCCCACTCGTGGGCGTCGGTACTGGCACTGGGCCCCTCATAGTACAGCGGTGTGTCTGACGGCGGGTGTGCACCACCACCGTCAGAGACACTTGATTGCACTATGACGGACCCTGTGCCAGTGCCCGCGCCCAAGAGTCGGCCTACCCACCTGTCCAGGGCAACGGCACTCGCACGGTGTCGTGCGGTAGGTGGTGACCCCGGCCATGGGGGGGGAGGCAGCACAGTTATGGAGTTTTAGAAAGTGGCATATGTTGATGTTGGACATTCAGCTGATGCAAAAGGCGAAATAGGTGAAGTACCAGGAAGAGGTGGACCAAAGCAAGCCATTTTTCTGTCACCCTATGTGTCATCAGGGGAAGATGGGACAAAATCCTTGGAAACCCATGCGTGGTTCATTTTAATGAAGGTTAGATCATCCACATTTTGGGTTGACAGACGGGTCCTTTTTTCTGTCAGGATTGATCCAGCTGCACTGAAGACTCTTTCCGATAGCACACTTGCAGCTGGGCAAGCGAGCTCCTGTAAGGCATATTGGGCCAATTCAGGCCAGGTGTCCAGTTTAGCGGCCCAATAGTCAAAGGGGAATGACCTGTGTGGGAGAACATCGATATGGGAGGAAAAGTAGTTTGTAACCATAGTTGACAACTGCTGTCTCCTGTCACTTTCCATCGATGCAGTATTACCAGTTGTGTGAGCGGTATTTGAAAAATCAGTCCACAACATTGTCATGAAACCCCTGTCTCCAACGCCACTTCTGCTGTGTGCACCACGAACACCTCTGCCAAGCTGCCCCCGGCCCGTACGGCTCTTGTGAGAACCATCACCGCTGCTGTGTGCTGGGAATGCCTCAAGCAACCGATTTACCAGAGTTGCTTGTTTATTAGCCAATATTAGGTCAAGGTTCTCCTGTGGCATGATGTTTTGTAATTTGCCTTTATAGCGTGGATCCAGGATGCTGGCCAACCAGTAGTCGTCATCGTTCATCATTTTGGCAATGCGGGGGTCCCTTTTTAGGATCCGCAAGGCATAATCTGACATGTGGGCCAATGTTCCCGGTGTCAATGATGCACTGCGAGTGCTGGGTGGAGGAGCACTTTCTGGCAAATCCACATCCCTCCAGTCACGCACAAACCCTGTACCAGACCTTGCCACGCCAACATTTTCACTTACCCCACGAGATGCATCCTCCTCCCCTAAGTAATCATCCCCATCATCCTCCTTCTCCTCCTCCTCTTCTTCCTCCACCTCGTCCAGGAGAGGTCCCTGAGCAGACAATGGCTGAATGTCATCAAGGATTCCCTCCTCCTCTTCCTCCTCATCAACATTGGCTGCAGACGCCTGCTCCTTAAGGTGCGTCAAAGTTTGCATGAGCAGACACATAAGTGGGATGCTCATGCTTAGGATGGCGTCGTCTGCGCTTACCAGCCGTGTGCATTCCTCAAAACACTGAAGGACTTTACAAAGGTCTTTCAGCTTCGACCACTGCACGCCTGTCAACTCCATGTCTGCTCTCAAAGTGCCTGGCCGTGTATCCTCCCACAAATGCATTATGGCCTGCCTCTGCTCGCACAGCCGCTCCACCATGTGCAGGGTGGAGTTCCACCTTGTTGCAATGTCGATAATGAGGCGGTGGTTGGGAAGGTGGAGCAATCGCTGCAGCTTCTGCATACGAACGGAGTGTACAGGCGACCGGCGGATGTGCGCGCACAGTCTTCGCACCTTCTGGAGCAGGGCTGTTAACTCCGGATAATTTTTGAGGAAGCACTGCACCACCAGGTTCAAGGTGTGAGCCAAGCAAGGTATGTGGCTGAGTTTTGAAAGGGCTATGGCTGCCACAAAATTACGGCCGTTATCACTAACTACCTTGCCTGCCTCAAGATGTACACTGCCCAGCCATGACTCAGTTTGTCGCTTCAAGTACTCGGCCAGCACCTCGGCGGTGTGTCTGTCGCCCAAACACATCATCTGCAACACAGCCTGCTGACGCTTTCCACTAGCTACTCGATAGGGGGACACATCGTGTGCAACAGTGGCAGCTGCAGATGGAGTGCTCGTACGACTGCGCTCTGTGGACGAGCTTTCGCTTCTGGAGGAGGAGGAGGAGGGTCGAACACCTACAGCCAACTGTTTCCTATAGCGTGGGCTAGGCAGCACTGTCCCACCACCGATGTCCCCTGTGGACCCTGCATCCACCACATTAACCCAGTGCGCAGTGATGGACACGTAACGGCCCTGGCCATGCCGACTGGACCATGCATCAGTTGTGAGGTGCACCTTTCCGCTCACTGACTGCTTGAGTGCATGGACAATGCGGTCTTTCACATGATGGTGGAGGGCTGGGATGGCTTTGCGAGAGAAGAAGTGGCGACTGGGTAGGTCATAGCGTGGTACTGCATAGGCCATGAGTTCGCGGAAAGCTGTGCTTTCCACCAACCGAAAGGGCATCATCTCAAACGAGATTAGTTTGGCAATGTGGGCGTTCAAACCCAGTGTACGCGCATGAGAGACTGAGTACTTTCTTGACCTACTCATAGTGTCTGGGAGGGTGAGCTGGACTTGAGAGCTGCATATGGTGGAAGTAGCGGTGGACAGGGCGGACTGAGAGAGGGTTGATGATGGTGATGGAGTTGGTGTTCTTTCTGATGGCCTAGAATCAGTCTTTCGTTGATATAACAGTGGGATTCCCTGACTGCTGTGGCCTTGCAACGACACCTCAACATTTGCTGCTGTGCTAACCGGTGGGCTTACAGTGGGGGAAACAATGTAGCGTTGCTGACTACCTTCGTTGTGATCAGTTGCACATGTGGCACTTGAGGTTTGGTGTTGTGTCCACGCTTGCAAGTGCATGCTGGTTAAATGTCTAAGCATGCAACTGGTATTCAAATTTTTCAGATTTTTCCCTCGGCTAAAGGTCTTTGCGCACTTCTTACAGATAACCTTGGCCTGATCATGAGGATTTTGTTCAAAAAAGTGCCACACTGCACTCTTCCTACTTTGGCAGACATTTTGCGGCCTAGCACGCTGTGATCTTTTGACCCTCTGGACAAGCTGTCCAGCAACTCTTTTGATGTTTGGAACCTGTCTTTGGAGTGCTCCGGGCCTGCCAGATAACAGCTGTTGCGATGTCGATGTCTGCTGTGGATGCTCCTCATCTGAGCTATTGGAAGCAGCACCCTCTTCCCCAATGGATGCCAATCTGGGTCAACAACTGGGTCATCCATCACCTCCTCTTCTATGTCATGTGCACCTTCCTCTGTGTCACCGTGTATGGTGGTATAGTGTGCGGGAAGGGCACCTGAGTCTCATCAGGGTCAGAATCTGGCTCTGTACACTGCGAGGACAATGTAGTGCTCTGAGTGAATGTACCAGCAGAATCATCCATCAGCGGCTGTGCATCAGTGCACTCCATGTCAGATTCATCTTGGCCTGGGTAATTCACCATTTCACTTGATAATCCAGGCATGGTATGTGAAAACAGCTCCATGGAGTAATCAGTAGTATGGCCTGCGTCATCCTTCAATCTTGGTTGGGGTGAATGACACAAGGAAAGGTGTGGTTCATGAACATGAGCCTCCAATGACGACTCAGTGCTTTTACTTTTTACAACTGAAGAAGAGGAGGCGATAGAGCTGGAGGCTGAGTCAGCAATGTAAGACAAAACTTTTTCCTGATGCTCTGCCTTTAAAAGCGGTTTGCCAACTCCTAGAAAACTAAGCGTTCGAGGCCTTATGTAGCCAGACGATGACGCAGGGTCAGCACCTCCTGCATTCGGTCCTATTTTGCTCTTGCCACTACCATCAGATCCACCACCAACACCATCATTACCAGCTGCCAACCCCCGCCCAATTCCACGGCCTCTTCCACCAGCCTTCCTCATTTTTGGTAGAAATGTAGACAAAATCCAACAAACTATATAGTAATGTAAAACAAGGTACAAGGTGTCTATAGGACAGGGGAGTTTTAGAATTTCTGCACACACTTGTGGACAGTGGACACTTGTGGATTGTGTGAGGCCCACTGATATCTGAGCGCTATGTGACACGCTCGATGGCACAGCTGCCTGTGACCAAAGTGACGAGAGGATAATGGAGATTTTGAATCTCTGCGTACACTTTTGGACACTGGACACTTGTGGATTGTGTGAGGCCCACTGATATCTGAGCGCTATGTGACACGCTCGATGGCACAGCTGCCTGTGACCAAAGTGACGAGAGGATAATGGAGATTTTGAATCTCTGCGTACACTTTTGGACACTGGACACTTGTGGATGGTGTGAGGCCCACTGATATCTGAGCGCTATGTGACACGCTCGATGGCACAGCTGCCTGTGACCAAAGTGACGAGAGGATAATGGAGATTTTGAATCTCTGCGTACACTTTTGGACACTGGACACTTGTGGATGGTGTGAGGCCCACTGATATCTGAGCGCTATGTGACACGCTCGATGGCACAGCTGCCTGTGACCAAAGTGACGAGAGGATAATGGAGATTTTGAATCTCTGCGTACACTTTTGGACACTGGACACTTGTGGATGGTGTGAGGCCCACTGATATCTGAGCGCTATGTGACACGCTCGATGGCACAGCTGCCTGTGACCAAAGTGACGAGAGGATAATGGAGATTTTGAATCTCTGCGTACACTTTTGGACACTGGACACTTGTGGATGGTGTGAGGCCCACTGATATCTGAGTGCTATGTGACACGCTCGATGGCACAGCTGCCTGTGACCAAAGTGACGAGAGGATAATGGAGATTTTGAATCTCTGCGTACACTTTTGGACACTGGACACTTGTGGATGGTGTGAGGCCCACTGATATCTGAGCGCTATGTGACACGCTCGATGGCACAGCTGCCTGTGACCAAAGTGACGAGAGGATAATGGAGATTTTGAATCTCTGCGTACACTTTTGGACACTGGACACTTGTGGATGGTGTGAGGCCCACTGATATCTGAGCGCTATGTGACACGCTCGATGGCACAGCTGCCTGTGACCAAAGTGACGAGAGGATAATGGAGATTTTGAATCTCTGCGTACACTTTTGGACACTGGACACTTGTGGATGGTGTGAGGCCCACTGATATCTGAGCGCTATGTGACACGCTCGATGGCACAGCTGCCTGTGACCAAAGTGACGAGAGGATAATGGAGATTTTGAATCTCTGCGTACACTTTTGGACACTGGACACTTGTGGATGGTGTGAGGCCCACTGATATCTGAGCGCTATGTGACACGCTCGATGGCACAGCTGCCTGTGACCAAAGTGACGAGAGGATAATGGAGATTTTGAATCTCTGCGTACACTTTTGGACACTGGACACTTGTGGATGGTGTGAGGCCCACTGATATCTGAGCGCTATGTGATACGCTCGATGGCACAGCTGCCTGTGACCAAAGTGACGAGAGGATAATGGAGATTTTGAATCTCTGCGTACACTTTTGGACACTGGACACTTGTGGATGGTGTGAGGCCCACTGATATCTGAGCGCTATGTGACACGCTCGATGGCACAGCTGCCTGTGACCAAAGTGACGAGAGGATAATGGAGATTTTGAATCTCTGCGTACACTTTTGGACACTGGACACTTGTGGATGGTGTGAGGCCCACTGATATCTGAGCGCTATGTGACACGCTCGATGGCACAGCTGCCTGTGACCAAAGTGACGAGAGGATAATGGAGATTTTGAATCTCTGCGTACACTTTTGGACACTGGACACTTGTGGATGGTGTGAGGCCCACTGATATCTGAGTGCTATGTGACACGCTCGATGGCACAGCTGCCTGTGACCAAAGTGACGAGAGGATAATGGAGATTTTGAATCTCTGCGTACACTTTTGGACACTGGACACTTGTGGATGGTGTGAGGCCCACTGATATCTGAGCGCTATGTGACACGCTCGATGGCACAGCTGCCTGTGACCAAAGTGACGAGAGGATAATGGAGATTTTGAATCTCTGCGTACACTTTTGGACACTGGACACTTGTTGATGGTGTGAGGCCCACTGATATCTGAGCGCTATGTGACACGCTCGATGGCACAGCTTCCTGTGACCAAAGTGACGAGAGGATAAGGGAGATTGGATTGCTTTTAAAAAAGCAGTTTGCGGAGCAGTGGGTAAACAGCAATGCCAGCGTGTCAGGAAGCCTTAAAAGGCAGCCCAACAACCAACACCACTGATACACCACAATATAGCCTCCCCTTGCACTGCACACACAGTGACTTGTGTGTTGTGCAGGCCAAATCGCTAGCAGCAGAAGCAGTTTTTTTGTCTTCTTCCCTGCCTAACGCTCTCCCTACAGAATCAGCAGCAACCTCTCCCTATACTAAGATCGGCAGAAGTAAGATGGCGGTCGGCGTGCACGCCCTTTTATACCCCCTGTGATGCCCACCAAAGCAAGCCAATCACTTGCATGCCCTTCTGAAAGATGGTGGTGACCCGTGCCTATGTCATCATGTTGCCCACAGTGTCCGTGGATCCTGATTGGCTGAAAAAGAGCGCAAAACAAACTTTTGAAACGCGACTTTGGCGCGTAAGTCGCCGACCTCGTGGCCGACCTCATCCTAGGGTCGGGTTTTGTTTCATGAAACCCGACTTTGCCAAAAGTCGGCGACTTTTGAATTTTTTCGACCCGTTTCGCTCAACTCTACTCATGAGGCTAAGAACTAACAATCAGGTAGTTGCTATCTGCCTGTTCTGCCTGGCAGCTGTCCTGCATGCAATTCTACTGCTTAAAGTGGACTTCTCAGCAGGATTGTGCACAGTAACCTACAGACAGTGTCAGGTCGGCACCATTATACTGAATAAAATGTTACCTGGTGATGAAATCCATCTTGTGGTTGTTGTTTAATCTTTATTAACAGTTTTCAGTTAATGAGATTCTCGTGCTCTGGGGCGGCCTGTCGGGGGTCTTCATGTGGGGCTCTGTGTAGATATTCATCTGTATGGCTTAGGCAGGTCACTGATCCTTCAGTGACCTGTCTCCTATTTTACATACTGATTACTGAATATAATATGGTTTGAAAAAAAAAAAAAATTTCACATTCAGCAGGCAGGTGCTGGCGCCTGCGTTGTATCGTGATGTGGTGGATAATAGACATATTTTCATTTCATTTAGACATATAGTTTTATTTGTAAAAAAAATTATATTAATCAAATTGGCACCGGCAGCCACATCTGCGCAGTAGCATCTCTCAAGTTCCGTTCCTGCACCACTTTGGCAGAGGAAAAAATTAGGCTCCACCAAAATGGTGCCGGCAGCGCCTGTGCAGCAGCATCTATCAGAATGCTATAGATGCTGCTGCGCAGACACGGCCATTGCTGTCATTTTGATTAAGATATTTTTTTCAAACAACACTATATGTCTTATTAAAACAAAAATATGCATATTATCCACCGCATCATGCTACAGCACAGGTTCTGCCATTGGTGCCTGCCTGCTGAATGTGAACTTTTTTTCTTTTCAAACCATATTATATTCAGTATGCAAAATAGGGGTCAGGTTACTGAGGGATCATTGACCTGTCATAAGCCGTACATATATATCTAAGCATGGCACCACATGAAGAGCCCCCAAAGGCCACCACGGAGAAAGAGTATCTCATTAACTGAAAACTACAAATAAAAATGAAACCACAACCACAAGACAGATTTCATTTACCCAGGTATCATTTTAATCAGTATAACGTCGCCAATCTCACACTGTCTGTAGGTTACTGAGCACAATCCTGCTGACAGGTTCCCTTTAATGTCAACTGAGAAGCTCTTCCTCTTCCACTCTGCTCAGATGACAGAGCATGACTGCCGTCTTCATGGTGATTTACACCTGGCTCCCTGCAGTTAAGCAGCTGGGAGCTGGCAGTCTATCAAAATGTTATCGGCAGTCACGCCCTGTCAGTAGAGCAGAGTGGAAGAGAAGTAGAGGCTTTGTCGAAGTGAAATCACTGGAATTCACAGAAGTACCATCAGTAAAAGTCTGTTAAGGGGGTTTTACACATAGCGATATCGCTAGCGATATCGCTATAACGTCACCGATTTTGTGACATTATAGCGTTATCGCTAGCGATATCGCTATGTGTGATACTTACCTAAACCTCCAATGTTTGAAGAGGATGCAATGTTCATGTTTACAGCATCTACACGTTGGTTTGTATTTGCTTTGGCCATATTTATTTTTGTGGTGGCCATTCAAGATATTGCAGTTTTGACCCATTCACTTCGATGCTGCAATATCTTGAATGGCTTCTGAAAAAACAGCTGAACAGTGAGGGTGTTGATAGTTGGAACTAACTCCACTAATAAAATATTGATGGCTTACCCTAGGGACATACCTTTAATTTCTAACCAATTGTTGCCTAAAAGGACCAAAATTTCCCTCTAACAACATATGCTGCCCCATATATTATGCCCCATGTACTGTCCTATATTCTGCTCCATAGATTATGCCCCATATGCTGCCCCATAAGATGCTCCATAGATTACAGTATGCCCCATATGCTACACCGAATGGTTATGGCCCCATATGCTGCTGCAAATAATAAAAAATGACATACTCACCTCTCGTCGCTGGGGGCCAGGTGCCGGTGTCCTGAGCAGGTGGCGACACCGGCGCGCTGAGGGGGACAGGTGCCAGTGTCACCGCTGGCTCGGGCCCCGGCACCTGCGATATTCATCTGTCCCTGTTCATTCACACATTCACACTGTGGCAATTAACAGACAATATAACCTAGAATATACATAATGAACAAACCGTATACCCTGCAGTAAGTAAATAAATAGTAGCAAGAGATGTAAAAAAACTTAGGGTACTTAGTTGACACCTATTGGATCAACAAAATGTTAAAGCCATCTCAGAACGACAAAGTGTCCCAAACTGGGATAGTGACTAACTCTAGTAACTTCCCTTGCTATGTGCCAGCAAGCCTCAAAATAGACAGGCAGAGAAGGACCTGGACTGACTGTGTTTTACACCAGCAATACCAAAAACGTGGGCCAGCATACCTGTTGGTATAAGTCTAATATGTAGGTTCACATTCATTCTGTGGTCATTAACAGACAAAATAACATAGAATAATAACTTTGAATGGTTACCCTGTAGTAAGTAAATACATAGCAGTAAAAGACATAGCTTACTTAGTTGACTTTTTTTTTTATCAAAAAGCGTAAAGGATATCTTGGTGCATGGGTGTACCCAATAACCATTGAGAGAAAGATGCTTTAGAGAATATTTTACTACTAGTTTACTAGCTGCCATTTTAACTGACCTTACAAAAGGTAATTATTCATTTGCAGTCAAATGGATCCCTGAAGCCAAGGTCTGTGTGGGTGTCGGGGTGGCACTGTCACAAGTGAGGGGAGAAGAGCATCCTGTTGTCCACCAGAGTAAAAAATGAAATGACCATGAGAAAAAAATTACACCATTGTGAAGCTCTTAGCAATTACATGGGCATTAGAAGCACTCAGGTCAAGTATTAGGCTATGTGCACACGTAGGGAAAGGTGCTACGTATTTTTCTGCGCGGATTTGGAAAAATTAGCCTGCGGATTAGCCTGCAGTTTAGCCCTGCGGTTTCACACCTCTACAATGGAGAAGGTGTGAAACCGTGTTAGGCTGGCGGAATGCACCAAATAATAAAATAATAAAGAGGTGCATTCGCAGCCTGGGGTCCACCGTGCAGAGATGGAATACTGCTGCTAAGTAATGGCAGACACTATATGGCAGTATAATAAGTGATCACGCGCGGGTTAACGTAACCCGGTGTGTACGAGGCGGACTCTGTTGCCTCACGGAGCCGCACCACCACCAAATACAAATGCCGAAGCCTGTTAAGCTCACAGAGCTCGGCCAAGTGAGCGCTGGTGTAAAGCCACAGGACTCTGCCCCAAGACACAGGGTCGGAGTCCCTCTAGACTCACCAGCACTCGGCGACGCAGTAGATCCGGTACTTATGTGCCTAGCTGGATGGCACAATATGGCGCTCAGAGAGGTGCTGTGAACTGGGAGCACTGTGGCACTAGACTCAGCCACTACAAGGCGCTGACTCTGACTCTAAAAACCCTAAACCATACGTATCCAAGGGAGGGGAGTCTTAATGAGTCAGTCACCAGATACATGCATCCATCATCATTCACACACAATACCATAAGAGTCTATACTAGCCCCTGGACTGATGTCTTTGCTGAGCAGGAATCTCTGCGGCCACAGAGGAATGGGAGACCGCAGAGGACATGGCTTGAGATTCCCCCTGTGCAGTGGGGGAAACTCGACGCCTAACATTGCCCCCTCCCTCCTGAGCCTTGCTACGCTCAAAGGCCGCAATGAGTAGTGGAGTGCGGATGTTCACCACTGGCTCCCAGGTCCGATCCTCTGGGCCATGACCCTTCCAATCCACCAGATAATACTTTTTTCCACGTACTACCTTGCGCCCACAATGATGGCATTCACCTCAAACTCGTCCGAGGACAAATTTGATGTCCGGCAGATGACTCGGAGAACCGGGACATGTGAACAGGCTTAAGGAGAGAAATGTGGAAGGTATCAGTGATACCCAGGCATGGGGGAAGGGCCAGCTGGTAGACTACAGGGTTGACCTGTTCGTGGACCTTGAAAGGACCAATGTAGAGAGGTGCGAACTTAGTGGACTTGACCGGCAGCCTGATGTTACGGGCGGAGAACCACACTAAGTCGCCAGGGGAGAAGGTTGGAGCGGGGCACCGGTGTGCGTCGGCGGAGGCCCTCATTCTCTCCTTGGAGGCCCGGATGGCATCCTGAGTGCGGTCCCAAATGTCACGTGCCTCCACCGCCCAGTCTGCCACCCTAGAAACGGTGGGAACATGGGAACAGGGACACGAGGATGCTGGCCGTAATTGAGGAGGAATGGGGTCTAACCGGTGGAATCGGCCACAGCGTTGTTCAACGCAAACTCCGCCCATGGTAGCAGGGATGCCAAGTCATCCTGTCTTGCTGAGACAAAGTGTCATAGATATGTGACCAGGGTCTGATTGGCCCTCTCTACCAACCCGTTCGTCTCGGGATGATAGGCCGAAGAGAGATTCAGCTCAATGCTGAGGAGACTACAGAGTTCTCTCCAGAACCGAGACGCAAACTGGGGGCCCTGGTCACTGACTACCTTATCCGGCATACCATGAAGGTGAAAGATATTTTTAATAAACAGCGCTACCAGACCCCGTGCAGAAGGTAACCTCGCGAGAGGCACCAGATGCACCACTTTGGAGAAATGGTCGGTGACAACCCAGATAACCGTGCTGCCCCTGGACTTGGGCAGACCCACCACAAAGTCCATGCCGACCATCTCCCAGGGCCTGTCCGCCACCGGCAGGGGGTGAAGTAGCCCGGCGGGCCGTTGCCGAGGGGACGTATTCTGGGCGCAGGAGACACACGCCTGAATATAGTCCCTGATGTCACGGGACATATGTGGCCACCAGTACGTCCTTGCCAGAAGCTCAGAGGTCCATTTTGTTCCAAAATGTCCACCCACCCTGGACGAGTGAGCCCAAGAGAGGACCTCCGGTCGCAGACGGGCAGGGACAAATGTCTTGCCCGGAGGTGCAGACTCCATAGCAAACGGAGCCACGGTCCTCAGGCTCTCGGAAGGGACAATCAGCTGAGGCTCCTCCTCCTCCTCCTAAGATGACACCACGGAGCGGGAGAGAGCATCGGCTCAGACGTTCTACTCCCCGGAGAGAAAATGTAGGGTAAAGTGGAACCGGGAGAAGAACAGGGACCATCTGGCCTGGCGAGAGTTAATCCGCTGGGCCGTCTGCAAATAAACCAAGTTCTTATGGTCAGTGATCACCTGGAAAGGGTGGCGAGCCCCCTCCAGGAGGTGTCTCCACTCCGAAAAGGCCAACTTCATCACTAGCAACTCCCTGTCCCAGATTGAATAATTCCTCTCCGCCGGTGTGAAGGTCCTGGAGAAAAAGGAGCATGGGTGCTTCCAACCTTGCGTGTCCTTCTGGAACAGGACCGCTCCAGCATCGACGGAAGAGGCATCCACCTCCAGAATAAAGGGTTTATCTACATCGGTGTAATGTAGAATGGGAGAGCTAGCAAAATGGGACTTAATGGAGGAGAAGACCTTGGAGACAGGTTCTGACCATAACTTGGGATTCACTCCCTTCTTGGTGAGGGCCACCAAGCAAGCTACAAAAGTCGAGAAGTGGGGGATAAATTTTCGATAGTAATTTATGAACCCCATAAAGCGCAGCACCGCTTTAAGAGAATGGGGCTCTTGCCAATCCATCACCGCCTGTAGTTTGACAAGATCCATGGCCAATCCCTGGGCGGAGATGTTATAGCCCAGGAAAGGCAAAGACTCCTGCTCAAACACACACTTCTCTAACTTTGCATAGAGGGAGTTTGCCTGCAGGAGGTCGAAGACTTTGCAAACGTCTCTCAGGTGAGAGTCAATATCTGGAGAGTAGACGAGTATATCATCCAGATAGACTACTACCGAGGTGGTAAGCATATCCCGGAAGATATCGTTCACAAAGTCTTGGCAGACTGCCGTGGCATTACAGAGCCCGAAGGGCATCACCAGGTATTCATAGTGCCCATCCCTGGTGTTAAATGCAGTCTTGCATTCGTCCCCCTCATGGATGCATATCAGGTTATAGGCCCCCCGCAGATCTAATTTGGTGAAAACTCTCGCTCCCCGTAATCTATCGAACAGTTTCGATATCAGGGGCAGAGGATATTTGTTCTTAACGGTGATGGTGTTAAGACCCCTGTAATCGATGCAGGGACGCAGTTCTCCATTCTTTTTCTGGACGAAGAAGAATCCCGCCCCCGCTGGTGATACTGAATTCCTAATGAATCCTCTTGCCAGATTCTCCCTGATGTATTGATACATGGCCTCTGTCTCCGGGAGAGACAAGGGGTAGACTCAACCCCGGGGAGGCTCAGCACCCGGCAAGAGATCAATAGGACAGTCATACAGGCGAAGCGGTGGAAGGGTCTCCGCCACCTTTTTGAAGAACACATCTGCATACTGATGATAGTGTTTGGGGAGCAAGGAGAGATCTGCGGGGACCTCGGTGGAGGCAACCTGAACGCACTCCCTCATACATCTACCCTCACATGATTAACTCCACCCAAGAATCCACCCTGAGGACCACTCTATATGGGGAGAGTGATACCGCAACCAGGGGACCCCTAGAAGAACCTGGTCAATACCCTCGGGCACGACGAAGAGGGATATCGTCTGCTGATGAGATGAAGACACCGAGAGTAACAAGGGGGCAGTCTGGTGGGTAATCTGTGAGGGTATAGTTGTGCTGTTCACCACTCTGACGGTGACTGGTTTAGATATCATAACCAGCGGTATTGCGTGCCGTTGAGCGAAGGCAGACGACATAAAATTGCCCTCCGCTCCAGAATCCATGCAAACCTCCACCGCCAGAGTGGAAGAACCAAACTCAAGTGTCCCCTTAAAGGACAGCTTGGAGGAAAACGCCGCAAATTCTAGTGAGCCGCCTCCTACAGCCACTAGGCACGAGCGTTTTCCCAGCCGCTGTGGGCACTGCTTGGCAAGGTGACCAGACTGCCGGCAAACATGACAGATCACAGGAGTTCGAGCGGACTGGTGCCTGGATCCCTCACCGGAAGCCCCCTGACTCTCGGACGCCCGATTGGGAGATTCCAGAAGTTTAGCAAAACTGGGTGCCAACCTAAACCTCTGCCTACACTGGGACCGCTCCAACCTTCGTAAAGCGAAGATCAATACGAGTGGAGACAATGATAAGCTCCTCCAGTGTGGTGGGAATCTCCTTGGTGGCCAGGGTGTCCATCACATGGTCAGCCAAACCTCTCCAGAATGCCGGAATGAGGACCTTATCTGGCCATTCCAACTCAGAGGCCAGCATCCGGAACTGGATGGCAAAGTGGCTGACCATGGACAAACCCTGTGACAATGCCAGCAGCCGGAGCGCAGTGTCATGGGTAACTCGCGGTCCCAGGAAGACCTGCTTCAGAATGCCCAAGAACTGTGAGGCACTCTGTACCACATGATCACCATGCTCCCACAGCATTCTGGCGCACTCCAAAGCTCTGCCCGCCAAGAGAGAAATAATAAATCCCACCTTAGCCTGCTCGGAGGGGAATCATGCAGCCAGCAGCTCCAGCTGTATAGTGCACTGGCTCACGAAACCCCTACAAGAGGCACTATCGCCTGAGAACTTCTCGGGCAGCAGGTGGCGGGATAAAGTCGGGGCAGGAAGGCAGTGGGCACACGGGAGACAGCCTCCATGGCTGCATGAACAGCGACCACGGTAAGATCCACAGCTAAGGTCGAGCGCTCGAGAGTCGCCAACCTGCCCTCCATCTGCTGGATGTACCTGTGGAGTCGCTGCTCGTCCGCCATTACTAGCCAGACTCTGGCACTAATATACTGTTTAGGCTGGTGGAACGCACCAAATAATAACAAAATAATGAGGTGTGTTCACAGCCTGGGGTCCACTGTGCAGAGATGGACTACTGCTGCTAAGTAATTGCAAACACTATATGGCGGTATAATAAGTGAGCACACGCGGGTTAACGTCACCTGAAGTGTATGAGTCGGACTCTGTTGCCTCACAGAGCTGCACCACCGCCAAATACAAATGCCGAAGCCTGTTAAGCTCACAGAGCTCGGCCAAGTTAGCGCTAGTGTAAAGCCACAGGACTCTGCCCCAATACACAGGGTCGGAGTCCCTCTAGACTCACCAGCACTCGGCGACGCAGTAGATGCGGTACTTATGTGCCTAGCTGGATGGCGCAATATGGCGCTCATAGAGGTGCTGTGAACTGGGAGCACTGTGTCAATAGACTCAGCCACTACAAGGCGCTGACTCTGACTCTAAAAACCCTAAACCATACGTATCCAAGGGAGGGGAGTCTTAATGAGTCAGTCACCAGATACATGCATTCCTCATCACTCACACACAATACCATAAGAATCTATACTAGCGCATGGCCGTGCGGCCATGCGGCTCTTTTATAGCAGCGTCCTTCCGGGACCTTCCCAGTAGTGGACCAATAAGAGCAGGAACGGGACTTGCGCATGTGACCCCCGACCTCCATTGAGAGGTCGTCCCACGGGCATGCTCAGTAGGCAAAATTCAGGACTTAGTCCCTGGAGCGTCTGTTTGCTGCTGACTAAAGCATGGTGTTACAGCACAGCCTTAGGGAGCAATCAGATGCATAGCATTAGCCTGGGCAAGACGCCTGGACCGACGTCTTTGCTGAGCAGGAATCTCTGCGGCCGCAGAGGACATGGCTTGAGATTCCCCCTATGCAGTGGGGGAAACTCGACGCCTAACAAACTGTTGCGGATTCCGCACAAAGAATTGACATGCTGCGGATTTGAACCCGCAGAAAAATCCGTAGCATGTGCACAGCGTTTTTCATTTTACCATTGAAAACAATGGTACTGTACAACACAGCTGAATCTGCTGCGGACCCGTAGGGCCAAAAACGCTGCGGATCTGCAGCAGAATCGGCAACGTGTGCACATAGCCTAACTTAATAGGGATGAATTCAAATTACCTCTCTCAAAAGGATGCAGAAAAATAGACGAGTGACCTGGTGGTTCATGTCATTACAACACTTTAGCTTCTCAGTACAGCATAGACCCGGACGTCAGCTGACCTATGCGTATTACCCGTCCAGGGTATACTGTTTAGGAGCAAAGAGTGTTCCAGCCCAGAGGTCAAAACAGGGAGAAAGGGGTAATAGAACCAGGGTAAAATTGTGTGATGGTGTTTACAGTTCTTGTCATATACGGTACAGTACAAAATTGTAAGTAGACCAGCCGGGTAGTTTGGTAGCCGGTAACTGTATTTCCTGCTCCTTGGAGCCACTTAAGGTGTTTGTGATGACTGTGTCTAATAACCTGTCTCTCTTTTTCCTGGGACATTTTCTGTAAGTAAAGCGATTGTTTTGTCAGGCCTTTGACCATTTAGTTAGTGGCCAGTCGGCCGAGGATTTATTTTGGATCTTTTGCATTTGGTTGTGCTGTTGTACGGAACCAATATACTGTAACGAGTTGTGGCCAGTTTCACCAGACCTGAGTAGTGTGAACAGGTGCCAACCAGTCACAGTTTATGTATATATAGAGTACAGACCAAAAGTTTGGAAATGCCTTCTCATTCAAAGAGTTTTCTTTATTTTCATGACTATGAAAATTGTAGATTCACTCTGAAGGCATCAAAACTATGAATTAACACATGTGGAATTATATAATTAACAAAAAAGTGTGAAACAACTGAAAATAGGTCTTATATTCTAGGTTCTTCAAAGTAGCCACCTTTTGCTTTGATTGCTGCTTTGCACACTCTTGGCATTCTCTTGATGAGCTTCAAGAGGTAGTCACCGAAAATGGTCTTCCAACAGTCTTGAAGGAGTTCCCAGAGATGCTTAGCGCTTGTTGGCCCTTTTGCCTTCACTTTGCGGTCCAGCTTACCCCCAAACCATCTCGATTGGGTTCGGGTCTGGTGACTGTGGAGGCCAGGTCATCTGGCGTAGCACCCCATCACTCTCCCTCTTGGTCAAATAGCCCTTACACAGCCTGGAGGTATGTTTGGGGTCATTGTCCTGTTGAAAAATAAATGATGGTCCAACTAAACGCAAACCGGATGGAATAGCATGCCGCTGCAAGATGCTGTGGTAGCCATGCTGGTTCAGTATGCCTTCAATTTTGAAAAATCCCCAACAGTGTCACCAGCAAAGGACCCCCACACCATCACACCTCCTCCTCCATGCTTCACGGTGGGAACCAGGCATGTAGAGTCCATTCGTTCACCTTTTCTGCGTCGCACAAAGACACGGTGGTTGGAACCAAAGATCTCAAATTTGGACTCATCAGACCAAAGCACAGATTTCCACTGGTCTAATGTCCATTCCTTGTGTTCTTTAGCCCAAACAAGTCTCTTCTGCTTGTTGCCTGTCCTTAGCAGTGGTTTCCTAGCAGCTATTTTACCATGAAGGCCTGCTGCACAAAGTCTCCTCTTAACAGTTGTTGTAGAGATGTGTTTGGTGCTAGAACTCTGTGTGGCATTGACCTGGTCTCTAATCTGAGCTGCTGTTAACCTGCGATTTCTGAGGCTGGTGACTCGGATGAACTTATCCTCCGCAGCAGATGTGACTCTTGGTCTTCCTTTCCTGGGGCGGTCCTCATGTGAGCCAGTTTCTTTGTAGCGCATGATGGTTTTTGCCACTGCACTTGGGGACACTTTCAAAGTTTTCCCAAATTTTCAGACTGACTGACCTTCATTTCTTAAAGTAATGATGGCCACTCATTTTTCTTTACTTAGCTGCTTTTTTCTTGCCATAGTACAAATTCTAAAAGTCTATTCAGTAGGACTATCAGCTGTGTATCCACCAGACTTCTGCACAACACAACTGATTGTCCCAACCTCATTTATAAGGCAAGAAATCCCACTTATTAAAACCTGACAGGGCACACCTGTGAAGTGAAAACCATTTCCGGTGACTACCTCTTAAAGCTCATCAAGAGAATGCCAAGAGTGTGCAAAGCAGTAATCAAAGTAAAAGGTGGCTACTTTGAAGAACCTAGAATATAAGACATATTTTCAGTTGTTTCACACTTTCTTGTTAATTATATAATTCCACATGTGTTAATTCATAGTTTTGATGCCTTCAGAGTGAATCTACAATTTTCATAGTCATGAAAATAAAGAAAACTCTTTGAATGAGAAGGTGTGTCCAAACTTTTGGTCTGTACTGTATATAACTTTTCAGTTTGCTGTTAAATCATAAAGTAATGACTATGACTGACACACTCTATTTAATATCAGCATATATTAAAGGCTGAACTCTTGTGTATCACCTTTACTTGCATGCTTGTCAAGATTCAGGAAAGGCTTTCATTTGTTCATCCCACTGTGAAAGAAATGGTGTTATAGTGTTATGTGCTGAAGTTATATTATGCTGCCTCATTTTATGACCGCTTGTGTGCTAGAGAGCCAGTGTGAAGACATTTATGAGTGACTCATTCTAGCCCAGGCCGCAGATGAGCCAACATCTTGCCTTTACAGAAAGGGTTAAAGCCTCATGAATAGATGAATTCCAATTTTGATTGGAGTTGCGTTGTTGCCAGAAGGGGGAATTGGATCTGCAGCTATGTGCTTTGGTTCTGGCAGCAAAACAGTCATTTTGATGGTTAACCCATACAGTCACAATAAGAACGGCTTGTTATAATGAACTAAAATCAACATTATTCTCATTTGCACATGGAAAAACAAGAAGCAATGGAATGAAACTGAAAGGGAGAAGATACAGATTAGATAATAGAAAACCCGTTTTGATAGTGAGGGTGATCAATGAGTGGACCAGGCTTCCACGAGAGGTGGTGACTGGTGAGTTCTCCTACAATGGAAGTCTTTAAACAGAGGCTGGACAGACATGGACTGACATGGAATGAGATGGTTTAGTGACTCCTGCATTGTGCAGGGGGTTGAACACGATGACCCTGGAGATCCCTTCCAACTATAACATTCTCGGATTCTATGAAAATGTTGATGAATTCTCTTTAGATGTAATCATGGAGTGAAAGTGTTAATAAATTCTTTGTCACAGATTAGTCTTAATTAACTATCTTCTAAATTATTTGATGCGCTAATATGTGATAATACTAAAAATAAAATAGAAGATGGTCCTCTTGTGTCAGGAATCAATATCGAAGCAACATGGGAAGTTTATCACATCGCCTCCTGCGCATTTTGAAGGCTACACAAACCTCTGCATCTGTTTTTTTATTGTATTACGACACAGCATCTATAAAAAAAAATGATTACCAACATATAGAGCATGTGAAAGTAGTTACTAAAGACACACTTGAACTATGAATACCAAGAAAAATAGGTGCATATAGTCTCTTTAACCCCTTCACCCCCAAGGGTGGTTTGCACGTTCATGACCGGGCCAATTTTTACAATTCTGACCACTGTACCTTTATGGGTCATAACTCTGGAACGCTTCCATGGATCCCGGTGATTCTGACATTGTTTTCTCGTGACATATTGTACTTCATGTTAGTGGTAAAATTTCATTCAAATAACTTGCGTTTATTTGTGAGAAAAACGGAAATTTGGCGAAAATTTTGAAAATTTTGCAATTTTCCAACTTTGAATTTTTATGCCCTTAAATCACAGAGATATGGCACACAAAAAACTTGATAACTAACATTTCCCACATGTTTACTTTACATCAGCACAATTTTGGAACCAAAATTTTTTTTTGTTAGGAAGTTATAAGGGTTAAAACTTGACCAGCGATTTCTCATTTTTACAACACCATTTTATTTTTAGGACCACATCACATTTGAAGCCACTTTGAGGGGTCTATATGATAGAAAATACCCAAAAGTGACACCATTCTAAAAACTGCACCCCTTAAGGTGCTCAAAACCACATTCAAGAAGTTTATTAACCCTTTAGGTGCGTCACAGGAATTTTTTTGAATATTTAAAAAAAAATGAACATCTAACTTTTTTCATAAAAAAAATAATTCAGGTTCAATTTTTTTTATTTTACCAAGGGTAACAGGAGAAATTGGACTGCAAAAGTTATTGTGCAATTTGTCCTGAGTACGCAGATACCTGATATGTGGGGGGGAATGACTGTTTCGGCGCATGGCAGAGCTCAGAATGGAAGGAGCGCCGTTTGACTTTTTCAATGCAAAATTGGCTGGAATTCAGATTGGACGCCATGTCACGTTTGGAGAGTCCCTGATGTACCTAAACAGTGGAAACCCCCTACAAGTGACCCCATTTTGGAAACTAGACCCCCCAAGGAACTTATCTAGATATGTGGTGAGAACTTTGAACCCACAAGGGCTTTACAAAAGTTTATAACGTACAGCGGTACAATTAAAAAATGATATTTTTTCCACAAAAATGATCTTTTCACCCCAATTTTTATTTTCCCAAGGGTAACAGGACCCTAAAAGTTATTGTGCAATTTGTCCTGAGTACGCTGATACCCCACATGTGGGGGTAAACCACTATTTGGGCGCATGGCAGAGCTCGGAAGGGAAGCAGCGCCATTTGACGTTTTTGGCTGGAATTGAGATCGGACACCATGTCGCGTTTGGAAAACCCCTGATGTACCAAAACAGTGGAAACCCCCCCACAAATGACACCATTTTGGAAACTAGACCCCCTAAGGAACTTATCTAGATGTGTGGTGAGAACTTTGAACCCCCATGGGCTTCACAGAAGTTTATAACATAAAGCCATACAATTAAAAAATCATATTTTTTCCACAAAAATGATCTTTTCACCCTCAATTCTTATTTTTCCAAGGGTAACAGGACCCTAAAAGTTATTGTGCAATTTGTCCTGAGTACGCTGATACCCCACATGTGGGGGTAAACCACTATTTGGGCGCATGGCAGAGCTCGGAAGGGAAGCAGCGCCATTTGACGTTTTTGGCTGGAATTGAGATCGGACACCATGTCGCGTTTGGAAAACTCCTGATGTACCAAAACAGTGGAAACCCCCCACAAATGACACCATTTTGGAAACTAGACCCCCTAAGGAACTTATCTAGATGTGTGGTGAGAACTTTGAACCCCCATGGGCTTCACAGAACAGAAGTTTATAACATAAAGCCATACAATTAAAAAATCATATTTTTTCCACAAAAATGATCTTTTCACCCTCAATTCTTATTTTTCCAAGGGTAACAGGACCCTAAAAGTTATTGTGCAATTTGTCCTGAGTACGCTGATACCCCACATGTGGGGGTAAACCACTATTTGGGCGCATGGCAGAGCTCGGAAGGGAAGCAGCGCCATTTGACGTTTTTGGCTGGAATTGAGATCGGACACCATGTCGCGTTTGGAAAACTCCTGATGTACCAAAACAGTGGAAACCCCCCACAAATGACACCATTTTGGAAACTAGACCCCCTAAGGAACTTATCTAGATGTGTGGTGAGCACTTTGACCCCCCCAGTGCTTCACAGAAGTTTATAACGCCCGGGCGTGAAAATAAAAAATTCGTATTTTTTCCACAAACATGATCTTTTAGTCACCATTTTTTTATTTTCCCAAGGGTACCAGGAGAAATTGGACCGCAAAAGTTGTTGTCCAATTTGTCCTGAGTATGCTGATACCCCATATGTGGGAGAAAACTACTGTATGGGCACACGTCGGGGCTCGGAAGGGAAGTAGTGACGTTTTGGAATGCAGACTTTGATGGAATGGTCTGCGGGTGTCATGTTGCCTTTGGAGAGCCCCTAATGTACCTAAACAGTGGAAACCCCCCACAAATGACACCATTTTGTAAACTAGACCCCCCAAGGAACTTATCTAGATGTGTGGTGAGCACTTTGAACCCCCCAGTGCTTCACAGAAGTTTATAACGCCCGGGCGTGAAAATAAAAAATTCGTATTTTTTCCACAAACATGATCTTTTAGTCACCATTTTTTTATTTTCCCAAGGGTACCAGGAGAAATTGGACCTTAAAAGTTGTTGACCAATTTGTCCTGAGTATGCTGATACCCCATATGTGGGAGAAAACTACTGTATGGGCACACGTCGGGGCTCGGAAGGGAAGTAGTGACGTTTTGGAATGCAGACTTTGATGGAATGGTCTGCGGGTGTCATGTGCGTTTGGAGAGCCCCTGATGTACCTAAACTATTGAAACTCCCCACAAGTGACCCCATTTTGGACACTAGACCCCCCACGGAACTTATCTAGATGTGTGGTGAGCACTTTGAACCCCCAAGTGCTTCACAGAAGTTTATAACACTCGGACGTGAAAATAAAAAAATCATTTTTTTCCACAAAAATGATATTTTTGCCCCCAATTTTTTATTTTCCTAAGGGTAGCAGGAGAAATTGGACCCCAAAAATTGTTTTGCAATTTGTCCTGAGTAGGCTGATACCCTACATGTGGGGGTAAAACACTGTTTGGGCGCATGGCAGAGCTTGGAAGGGAAGGAGCACCATTTGACTTTTTCAACTCAGAATTGGCTGGAATTGAGATCAGACGCCATGTTGCATTTGGAGAGCCCCTGATGTGCCCAAACAGTGGAAATCCCCAATTCTAACTCCAACCCGAACCCCAGCGTGCCCCTAGCCCTAACCCTAACCCTAGCCCTAACCCTAGCCCTAACCCTAACCCTAACCCTAGCCCTAACCCTAGCCCTAACCCTACCCCAACACACCCCTAGCCCTAACCCTAATGGAAAAATGGAAATAAATACATTTTTTTTATTTTATTATTTTTCCCTAACTAAGGGGGTGATAACGGGGGGTTTGATTTACTATTTATGGCGGTTTTTATTTTTGGCAGCTGTCGCACGCTAAAAGACGCTTTTTATTGTAAAAATAGTTTTTGCATCACCACATATTGAGAGCTATAATTTTTCCGTATTTTGACACACCGGGTCATGTGAGGTCTTATTTTTTGCGGGACGAGTTGAAGTTTTTATTGGTACCATTTTCGGGCACGTGAAATTTTTTGATCGCTTTTTATTCCGATTTTTGGGACGCAGAATGAAGAAAAACCAGCGTTTCATGAATTTCTTTTGGGGGGGTGCGTTTACACCGTTCCGCGTGCGGTAAAATTGATAAAGCGGTTTTATTCTTCGGGTCAGTACGGTTACAGCGATACCTAATTTAGGTCTTTTTTTATGTTTTTGTCGGTTTTATGCAATGAAAACTATTTTATATAAAAAATAATTATTTTTGCATCGCTTTATTCTGCGAGCTATAACTTTTTTATTTTTTTGCTGATGATGCTGTTTGGTGGCTCATTTTTTGCAGGACAAGATGACGTTTTCAGCGGTACCATGGATATTTATATGCGTCTTTTTGATCGCGCGTTATTACACTTTTTGTTTGGCAGTATGATAATAAATCATTATTTTTTGCTTCGTTTTTTATTTTTATTTTTTAAGGGGTTCGCTAAAGGGGTTAACTAATGGGACAGTTTTATAGGGCGGGTCGTTACGGACGCGGCGATACCTAATATGTGTACTTTTATTGTTTTTTTTTTTTATTATTTCCAAAAAATGGATTTATTGGGGGAATATTTTTTTTTTTTTCTAATTTATTTGGCGATTTTTTTAAAATTATTTGTACACTTTTTTTTTTTTTTTACTTTATTAAATAGTCCCAGGTGGGACATCACTGTCCTGTGACAGATCGCTGATCTGTCACATCACAGATCACTGTGACAGATCAGCGATCTGACACAGGCACTGCAGAAGGCTTCCTCATGCCTGCGCTTTGCAGGCACTGAGGAAGCCAGCTTCCTCAGGCCCCCGAAGGCCCCCGTCGCCATTTTGGATTCGGGGGCCTGGAGGAAAGGAGTCCCCCGCAGCAGTGCTGCACATTGCGCTGCCGTGGGGGGCTCAGGGAAGCACGGAGGGAGCCCCCTCCCTGCCGATGCTTCCCTTTAACTCCCGGTACACCACGATCATGTTTGATCGCGGTGTGCAAGGGGTTAACGTGTCGGGGGCGGTCCGTGACCACCCCTGACACATTGTGCCGGGTGTCAGCTGTGATAATCAGCTGACACCCGGCCGCGATCAGCGGCGCTCACCACGTGGGCGCCGCTGATCGCGCCCGACGTACTATCCCGTCCATGGGCATAGGGGCCCAGGTCCCATGGACGGGATATACCGTCGGATGTCAGGAAGGGGTTAAAAAAAGGGGGCACCAGGACCACATTCCACATTAGTCTGCAAAAATATGTGAATTACCATTCAAGGCAATTAGTACCATCAGTGCGAATAAGGTAGAACCTGTACACTGTGCAACTATTTATAAGATAGCTAAAGAAGTTAAGTTTGCATCTATTAACAAATCTGTATTTTAATTATATGCTTTGTATAATTCCATATTGTTTAGACATTACTATGAAAATGCAACATGTGAAACTCCATTGCATTTCTCTGTTGAACTCATATGTATTTTAAATTGTTAAAGGCTATGAACCTCATAATGAATCACATTATTTTCATTATCATTGAATTTTGTTTTAATTTTCTGACTGGATTTTTGAAATTATGTTTTCTGTGTGATTACGAGGATGGCTATCATGCTTAAGAGAGGACACATTGATTTCTATGGAGGAGTTTTCTAGGCATGCTCTGTGACCTGCACAGAGGTCACTGTGCTGAGAGGGATAGGGGGTGAGCTGAGACTATTAGGGTATGTTTCCATGTTCAGGATTCCTTCAGTATTTGCTGTGGACTGGAAGCTGTGTACAGTCGCAGTGTCCAATCTGCAGTGTCCAGATGTTACAGCATAGTGGAAGGGATTTTATGAAATCTCATCTCCACTATGCGTACAAACACGCAGGGGGCACATCCGCGTAACCGGACATGTGACGTGTCTTTCTAGACAGCAGCATGTCTATTTATCTTGCGGAGACACATACCCTTACCTACTGCAAATGATGTGATCCTATGTTCCCTATGTATAAGTGATAAACTTAATTTAAATTCTGCCCGTAATGAAAATGACATGAATGATGGAAAATTATTTTTATAGAACATGAGGTATCAACATACTTGTAGACTCAGAAACCAGAATAATCACAATATTTTCATTTTTTTATTGAGATCATGACATGAATAATTAAAGGGAATCTGTCACCCCTTTTTTGAGATATCATATAATGATATCATTCAATTGTGTGTCACATAAGGATTCTCTTAGTACTTTTTCTTCCCCCTGACCCCGCACCTTTCATGCATAAATACCTTTTTTATATCGGTTCAGATGTATGTAAACTGCCACGGTCCCGTCCGCTGGGCGGGGCTTATTCACCTGCTCCCCCTCCCTGTCTTGCTCTACACAAGAAGAAATGTGTAGAGCAAGACAGGAAGGGGGGAGCAGGTGAATAAGCCCCGCCCAGCGGACCGCACAGCGGCAGTTTACATACATCTAAACCGATATAAAAAAGGTATTTATGCATGAAAGGTGCGTGGTCAGGGGGAAGCAAAAGTACAGAGAGAATCCTTATGTGACACACAATTGAATGATAGCATTATATGATATCTCAAAAAAGGGGTGACAGATTCCTTTTAAAAAGCTTTAAAAAATAAAGAAAAATATGTTCAACATAAAACTTGATTTAAGCAACTTGTAATTTTCTGACGATTTACACACTTTTAAGTCAAATGTGAATTATGTAATTCCTTATAAAGGTTAATCACAGTTTACTGTATTGTTGGAGATTTGTGATGTAAGATATGATCTGGCCAGGAGAAGGCAGTGGTGAGAGGCCAGAGTTTGAGTTCTGGGGTTTTTGGCGGTTGGGAGAAGTCGCAGGAGAATCCATGTGGAAGTGATACTGTGGATCCTTGTAGAAAGTCTGAATAGGGAGATGCGACTCTGCATGTGTTGTTGGGGACTCTGGGACACATTATTTGGCTTGGCCTGAGCCTACTCGGTGAGGACAACCTAGAACACAGCATTGAGGGCTAGGCCATGTGAGGCCTTATCTCTAAGTCTAAGGACTTAGACAAACTCTGCATTGGAGAGATTGGCATTCCCTACGAGCTTCAAGATGGCATTTCTATCTCTAAGGACTTAGGGAAGCCCTGCTTTGGAGAGATCAGCATTTTTTAAGAGCATCATAATGGTGTTTCTTATTATTCAGGACTCAACCCAGAAAGGACCCTTCTACTTCAGTTTTAGGATGTACTGGTACCATCATAAATCAGAATATATATGCGCATATATAAATAGCCTTATAGAGATCCATTTAGTTAAGGGAAAATACTTTTTCTGTAAGAGAAACTTTGAAAACTGCTCAGAGTATGCAATTACTAAAGAACTAGTACAATACTGTTGTTTTATGCATTTATACAAAGAATGGGTTAATCCAATTGTATTTTGCTTGCTTGTTAATTATATTGAAGTGTACCTGCTGTGGTAGGTCGGCTCACTCAGCTGCACATGGAGGTAGACACGGGTACACTGCAGCTTTAAGAACTTCCTTGGGTTTATTGTAGGCAGCATAAACCTAGGTGTGGTAAAGAAAATACAACCCTCTGGGCAAAACAGGACAAAACAAAATGGTGGCAGAACAAACACAGTCCTTCTGTGTGCGGGGTCCCTCCCTCTCACGGCTGACAGAACACACACTGTTCAGGTTCACAAATCCATGCAGCACTCTCCTGCAGTGCTCCTTCTCCAGGCAAACACTGAATACTGAGAGTTTTTCCCTTCAGCCATTTAAGCCTAGACCATGTGACTCCTCAATCACGTGACTGATCACATGACTGTGACCTCACCAAGGTCCTGTCAGCACACAGTGGTGCCGGCTCTGTAGGGGGAGACATGGGGGGACATTCTCCCACTCGCTCTATGAATGTCCCTCTAAGAAACCAGCACATAACATAACTTAACCCTCGCAACACTTACTGTGCTGGAGGAAATACAACTCTGGATTATATATCACTGATGCCATTAGGTGTAGTGAAACATATCTCCCCTCTATTATATTACTAGTGACTCTGTCACACTGCATATACTCTTAGTGTCATTGAAAGTCACTGCTGTCATTGTATTTGCTACTTATACGCTGTTTACCTACCAAGCTTTCCATTGTTTTCATAAACTGGTTAGTACCTATTTATATTATCATGAAGATCCATTGGGTTGCCATAGCAGCCAGGATGCCTCCTTCAGGCCCCCCGTAGGTGCTCTGTTGGAACTCAAGCAAAGCCCAGCCACAGGCCATAATTTTAGCAACATACTATTGCAATATATAGCACAATCAATCAGACAACTGAATGTTCAAGTTCCTTAAGAGGTGTAAAAAAATAAAAAAATGTACATTTGAAGCACCATTATTGCTGAAGTTCTGTCCCCAAAATAAAAATCAATCAAAAAAATTAAATTAAAATCAATCAAAACATTTAACCCAAAATGGTATCAATAAAAACGTCAGCTTGCCGCATAAAAAATAGGCCCACACATAGCTCCACTGATGGAAAAATAAACAAGTTACGAGTCTCATAAAATTTCTACATTATTTTTCCGTTAACAAAAGAAAAAAAAATTGTGCAAGCTTAGTATCTTCGCAATTGTACTAATTTGAAATATCATGTTGCCAGGTCACTTCTACTGCACATTGAACACCATAAAAACAAAACTCGAGAAACAATAGTGGAATTGCAATTTTTTTTAGTCATTTCGACAAGCTTGAAATAATCCCTCATAAGTCGACTGAAAAATGAAAACGTTATGACTCAGCTGCGTAACCACGAGGGTCTTTGTGTTAGGGGACCCCTTGTCTCAAAAAACATATGGGTTCCAGCATTGTATAGGATGGGAATATCCCTTTATTGGCTATATACTTTCACAGATCTCACAAGTCCGCTACCTTAGGCTAACCATTGATTCCACCCTGTCGTTGAAATCATACATTGAAGCCTTTACCACCTCCAGTAGAAATATGATCTTTCCTCAACATCAATTCACCAAAAATTCTAGTGCATCCCCTCATCATTTCCCTTCTTATCTAACAATCTCGCACCTCTCTAATCCATCATGAACTCTGTTACCCAATTAAACCATCGCCATATAGGGTTAATCCTGGGGTTAATAGTGTTAGAAAGTAATCTGTCAGCCATATTGAAAGTGTGGTACTTGGAAGAAAATTAACTTTATTCTTCCCGGGAACAGCTTTCAGTCATATGGGCAAGCTGGAGCAGCTGTAAGCATGCCCCGATACTTTGACTGACAGCCACTCAGAGCACACCTGTGTGATTGACTGAAAGTTGACAGCTCCAGGAAAGAAATAGGCCGCACTTTCAGTAAAGGGGACGGGCACCGTTACAATGCTATTAAACTGCAGTTTAACCCTAAATCTGCTGGTCAGTAGCATTATCTGAAGTGACAGATTCCCCTTAACTACATGTCTAATTAAAATAAACTAATAAGGGTAATAACAATGTAGTGGGACTACAATGGTATTCCAGGCAGGTTAGGACAATTTCAATTTCATCATTATTATCATTATTATTTTTATCTTATGCAATGCTAAAGTTGGGAAGCTATTCAGTTTCTCGATTCACATGTTTGCTTGTTCCACTACTAGGACACATTTTATTAAAACTTTACATAAACTCTTTATTATTACATTTTACTAAGTTGCCAAGAAAATATATATTTCGTGCTGATAATCCAGCTGGTTCTGTCCAAAATTCTAAAATATTAGTGTATTTAGAAGATCATAAAATGTACCGTATATAACAAATGGTTTTGTATGTTGTCATTACGTGCCCTGATTACAGATAGGAGAAATATAATGAGGTATCATCCTATAGAAAATGACAATGGGGGGAGGAAGAAATGGCAGGCAGTTTTTAGCTCTATAGCACAGGAGCTGGAGGGGGAAATTTATAGATTGTGAAGTGGAGAAGCCTATTCATTTTTATTTGCAGATGCAGAAAGTTTAATTTTTCCCTTCGGTGTAGTATACCAGGATGTATTGTAATATTTTGCACCAACACGACCATTGAATCTTATGAAATTGCTGTTGTGTTCTGGGTTAACATTGAAATTTGTTGAGATATCTTAGAGGCCGTAGAAAAGACTGTATCAGTAGAAACACACTTAAAATGTCCCAAAGATAAAACACACTGAGGGATTTTAGTGCTGATCGGGTTTAATTTCCTAATTTGACGCTGCAAGTAAATTCGTCCATCTAGCTAATAAGGCATCCGAAGGGGTAATAGGTAAACACTACACAAGCAGAAATAATACATTCATACACATGCTCCTGTGTCTTAGACAAGTGCGTAACCCTGTTGTGTCTTCTAATCATAAAGGCAACAGTCTTCACAGCAAGGATTTGTTTTGTGAGTCTGGCAAACCCAATTTCTGTTGTTTTTTTTAACCTGTAAAAGCATCTAGACAAAAAAAAATCTTGCATTTAAGATAAATCTCTTTTATGTACCACAAATCATGATTACTGTCAATTGTGTCAATTAATTCAATGTGAATGTTTACGGCTACTTTATTATCATGATGTGAATACAACACAATGATCCTAGTATCCAGTATATCGTTCAAGAACAGTAAAAACATAGATGGATCTCTAAACAAAAAAATTGCCCCCCCCTCATTAAAAGGGTATTCCCATCCAATATATTTATGGCGTATTTACAGAATAAGTAATATATATGATAGATGCAAGTCCTGCGTCCTGAGTTTTTATCCATCTCTAGTGACTGGTGCTGTACCAAAACATTGGTGCAATGCTAATGTGGTTGCCATTTTCAAAAGGAGCTGTAAGACTTTCCTAGGTGATTACAGACCAGTAGCGTTAAAGGGGTGTCTACTACTAGGACACCCCCTTCTTGATCTAAATTTTTGGCCCTGATAAAATAAAAAAGCTTATACACTTCAGTCTGCATTGTGATTGCTATAAGTGTGTGCTAGAAGTGTGAAGATTAATTTAAGAATTAAAACCAGAAGGATGAATACAGACTGTGCCCTGCTACCTGCCACCATCGCACTCTAACAAGCATCTCTATTCTTCCGACAGGTATGTCCATCCACCCAGCTCTCCTGCTCTCCTGCTGTCTGTCTATGAAGGACACACAGTGCGTCACCCAGCTTTGCACATAGACTTGCCTCTGCACCTAGCATTCACATGGTATGTCCATCCACCCAGCTCTCCTGCTCTCCTGCTGTCTGTCTATGAAGGACACACAGTGCGTCACCCAGCTTTGCACATAGACTTGCCTCTGCACCTAGCATTCACATGGTATGTCCATCCACCCAGCTCTCCTGCTCTCCTGCTGTCTGTCTATGAAGGACACACAGTGCGTCACCCAGCTTTGCACATAGACTTGCCTCTGCACCTAGCATTCACATGGTATGTCCATCCACCCAGCTCTCCTGCTCTCCTGCTGTCTGTCTATGAAGGACACACAGTGCGTCACCCAGCTTTGCACATAGACTTGCCTCTGCACCTAGCATTCACATGGTATGTCCATCCACCCAGCTCTCCTGCTCTCCTGCTGTCTGTCTATGAAGGACACACAGTGCGTCACCCAGCTTTGCACATAGACTTGCCTCTGCACCTAGCATTCACATGGTATGCCTTTCAGCTAACCCCAGCTTACCCCAGTGTTATTTATGACCTTGTTTACTCTGGCTTGATCATATACATCTGGTCCACTCTTAATTGTCTGGCCAAGATGAGCAGAGACCACTCCTCTCTGCTTCACACCTGACTGCACTTAGTTGTACATATATTGCAGAGTACAAGTCTGCATAGACTTCAGTCTGCATTGTGATTGCTATAAGTGTGTGCTAGAAGTGTGAAGATTAATTTAAGAATTAAAACCAGAATTGAACCAGAAGGGAACTGAAGGTAACTGGACACAGTCACTGTAAACAATGTTTCTGTTTGTTTTCACTTTCACCCCAATAATCCTTCACTTTCTGCTAATTCCCCTAATCCCTACTCCTAGTAAGGAACTGTTCATCTCTTCTTCAATCCTCCCCATCCACCTCACCTCCGCCTCAAAACTGTTCCTCAACATACAATCCTCTGTCTCCAAACACAGACAGCCCCCTCATGCCCTCTCCTGCTCCCACCTGCTAACACTTTCTCTGCTCCTTCTCACTGCTGGTGATATCTCTCCAAATCCTGGTCCTCCTCACCACATTCCCACAGTCATTTCTACCTCCCATCCACGCTCTATCACAACCTTCCGTAACCTCTCCAACCTTATACCCATTCACCCAGCCCCCGCTTCCCCAGTCCCACTAACAGGAGCTCTGTGGAACGCTCGCTCTGTCTGCAACAAGCTTTCCTACATCCATGATCTTTTTGTTACTACCAAACTCTCCTTCCTCGCCATCACCGAAACCTGGCTCACCCCTTCTGACACAGCCTCTCCTGCTGCACTTTCGTATGGCGGCTTCCACCTTTCTCACACCCCCCGCCCCAGCAGCAAACATGGTGGAGGAGTTGGTTTTCTCCTGTCAGATACCTGCTCCTTCACCCCAATCCCACTGCCACCCTCTGTTACCCTCCCTTCCTTTGAGGTGCACTCTGTGCGCATCTACTCCCCCTCCAACCTCCAACTGGCTGTCATCTACCGCCCCCCAGGGCCAGCCACCACCTTCTTTGACCACTTCACCACCTGGTTACTTCATTTCCTTTCCGCGGACATCCCTACTATCATCATGGGCGACTTCAACATCCCCATTGACACTTCCCTCTCAGCTGCCACTAAACTTCTATCTCTCACTTCCTCCTTCGGCCTCACTCAATGGTCTTCTACAGCCACCCACAAAGATGGCCACACACTGGACCTCATCTTCACCCGCCTCTGCTCCCTATCTAACCTCTCTAACTCACCTCTTCCTCTCTCTGACCACAACCTGCTCACATTCTCTTCCCTCTTCACTCCATGTCTACAATCCCCACCCCACAAACTTTCACACCCTCGCAGGAATCTTAAACACCTTGACCTACACTCATTCTCCGAATCCCTCCTCCCTCTTACAGATATAAGTTCCTTACACAATGCGGATGACGCTGCCGCTCTATATAACACCACAATAGCTGTAGCTTTGGAATCCGCTGCCCCACTTACACATACCAAAACTCGCAAAATCAACAGACAGCCCTGGCACACCAGCCTGACCAAAGAGCTGAGGCGAGCTTCCAGGGCTGCTGAGCGCAGATGGAAAAGATCCCACTCCAACGAGCATTTCATCGCATTCAAACAGTCCCTCACTACTTTCAAGACCACACTCGCCACAGCTAAACAAACCTACTTCTCATCTCTCATATCCTCCCTGTCTCACAACCCTAAACAGTTATTCAACACCTTCAATTCTCTCCTCCGCCTCCCAGCACCTCCTCCCTCCCCACTCATCTCAGCTGAAGACTTTGCCTCATTTTTCAAGCAGAAAATTGATAACATCAGGGACAGTTTTGGTCAACAACCCCCAGAGCCCTTCCTCCCGACTTCCCAGCCCTCCACCTTCAAAACCAACTTCTCCACCATTACAGAAGATCGACTCTCCACTCTACTCTCAAGATCACATCTCACCACCTGTGCACTCGACCCGATCCCATCCCACTTCATCCCAAACCTCACCACAGTCTTCATCCCAACCCTAACCCATCTCTTCAACCTATCACTAACAACTGGTGTTTTCCCCTCAAGCTTTAAACATGCCTCCATCACACCTATCCTCAAAAAGCCCTCTCTTGACCCATCCTCTGTATCTAGCTATCGCCCTATATCACTTCTCCCATACGCCTCCAAGCTACTGGAACAACACGTCTACCTTGAACTGTCCTCCCATCTCTCTTCTTGCTCCCTCTTCGACCGCTTACAATCTGGCTTCCGGTCACACCACTCCACTGAAACTGCCCTTACTAAGGTCACCAATGACCTCTTAACTGCCAAGAGCAAGCGACACTACTCTGTCCTCCTCCTCCTGGACCTGTCGGCTGCCTTTGACACAGTGGACCATTCCCTATTATTACAGACCCTCTCATCCCTCGGCATCACAGACTTGGCCCTCTCCTGGATCTCATCATACCTAACAGACCGGACATTCAGCGTCTCCCACTCACACACCACCTCCTCACCTCGCCCCCTATCTGTCGGAGTCCCACAAGGTTCAGTCCTAGGGCCCCTGCTGTTCTCTATTTACACCTTTGGCCTGGGACAGCTCATAGAATCTCATGGCTTTCAGTATCATCTTTATGCTGATGACACACAGATCTACATCTCTGGACCAGATATCACCTCCCTACTAACCAGAATCCCTCAATGTCTGTCCACTATTTCATCCTTCTTCTCCACTAGATATCTGAAACTCAACATGGACAAAACAGAATTCATCATCTTTCCCCCATCTCACGTGACCCCCCCTACGAACCTATCAATTACAGTAAATGACTGCCCACTCTCCCCAGTCCCACAAGCTCGCTGCCTCGGAGTAATCCTTGATGCTGATCTCTCCTTCAAACCACATATCCAAACCCTTTCCACTTCCTGCCGACTTCAACTCAAAAATATTTCACGCATCCGTTCATTCCTCACCCAAGAATCTGCAAAAACCCTAGTCCATGCCCTCATCATCTCTCGCCTTGACTACTGCAACCTCATGCTCTGCGGCCTCCCCTCAAACACTCTCGCACCCCTCCAATCTATTCTAAACTCTGCTGCCCGACTAATCCACCTGTCCCCCCGCTATTCCCCAGCTTCTCCCCTCTGTCAATCCCTTCACTGGCTCCCAATTGCCCAGAGACTCCATTACAAAACCCTAACCATGACATACAAAGCCATCCACAACTTGTCTCCTCCATACATCTGTGACCTCGTCTCCCGGTACTTTCCTGCACGCAACCTCCGATCCTCACAAGATCTCCTTCTCTACTCCCCTCTTATCTCCTCTTCCCACAATCGCATACAAGATTTCTCTCGCGCATCACCCCTACTCTGGAACTCTCTACCACAACATATCAGACTCTCACCTACCATCGAAACCTTCAAAAAGAGCCTGAAGACCCACCTCTTCCGACAAGCCTATAACCTGCAGTAACCACCGATCGACCAAACCGCTGCACGACCAGCTCTACCCTCGCCTACTGTATTATCACCCATCCCTTGAAGATTGTGAGCCCTCGCGGGCAGGGTCCTCTCTCCTCCTGTACCAGTTATGACTTGTATTGTTTAAGATTATTGTACTTGTTTTTATGTATACCCCCCTCACATGTAAAGCGCCATGGAATAAATGGCGCTATAACAATAAATAATAATAATAATAATAATAATACTCACCTCCCATGCCGGCACCATTCCTGCGGTTTCGGCACCCGCTCTCCTTGGGTTTCCCATGCGGTTGTTGTGACACATGAGCCCGGTGCCCAATCAGCGCTGGTGTCGCTTCCCCACCTTTGGACTAATTGAATATGAAGAGGAAGTCCGGGCTGTAGCTGATTTCTGACTTCATCTTCAAGTTCAATAAAACAGAAGGCAGAGACAGAGAAACCAGCACTGATTGGGTACCGGAGTCACATGTCGCAACAACAGCATGTGAGAACCGGGCAGAGAGAGGGCCAACACAGCGGGAACGGCACCGGCCTAGGAGGTGAGTATAAGCTTTTTTATTTAATCGGGGCCAAGTGTGGGCAGATACAAGGAGTTATCCAAGTAGTGGGCAACATCTTTAACATTCATTGTTGGAAAAATGTTCAAGGGGCTTCTAAAGGATTAAATACAGGAGTATATGATAGAAAATAATATTCTAAGTGATCGTCAGCACAGTTTTACAAAAGACAAAAGATGGCAAACTCAGCTGATAAGTTTTTTTTTATGAAGAGATGAGTAGAAACCTGGACAGAGGGGTAGCTGAGGATATTGTATTTTTAAACTTTGCAAGTGCATTTGATACTGTACCACACTGATGTCTAATGGGTAAATTAAAGTCTATAGGCTTAGAAAGTAAGGTTTGAAAACTGCCTAAAATGGCAGAATGTTGTGGTGAATGACTGCTACTTGAATGGGGCCTGATTCAAAGTGCAATAATGGTTCGTAGAAAAAAAGGGATCAAACACGGATTTATTTAAAACCCACTCCCTTTTCCCAGAGAAAGAAAAGTTAAGTCTCCAGAGGAGAGAGGTCTTCTTTACCTTAAGAAATATTTATCTATGGAATAGGCTACCTCAGGAGCTGTTCTCATCCGTAACCGTCAATGGCTTAAAAAAAGTCTTGAGTGCTTTTTTTTAGATAGATGCAGGTCCTAGAGGTCCCTCTGAGAGACCCATGTTTATCATAGATTTATGGCATACCTAATGAATATTCCATGAATGTATGAAATGGGAATGTGTTGTGAGTTCATTTTCCCCTTCACCATCGATGTCTGATGAACTCCCTCTTCTGGTGAAGGAAGGTAGTGAGGCTGATTACCAAACACCTGATCTGGTAGATGATGACTGGGTAACAGGAACTTCTGACTGGATATAAGGCAGCCGACGCCCTTCTTAGTCACTGGTGATTTCTCTGCTGGATTCTTGGAGACCAGTCTGATTCCTGCTTCCCAAAGATAAGTTTTTGCTCTGATATTGAACTTATTAGTTTTGTTTTGTTTACCTTGTTTTAATGGAGTTCAGCCATCCCCAGTCGGGGGTGTGCTGAGTTCCATTTTTGTCTCTGATCAGTTTGTCTCTTTGATCTGTCTTCAGAATTTACCTGAGTGCTGATATAGTCATTTTGAAGTCCTAGCGACTTCAGGGCCTGTTTTTCCTATCAGACGGTTGGGACATTTTTTGGTAGGGTTTTTTACGGATTGCAGACAGCAGCTTTTCTATCCTGTCCTTTTTAGTTACCTTGGGCCCCATCGTTTGCTCAACCTATCTTTCTATCTGTGTTAGTGTTTTCATCTTGCTTCACCGTCATTATATGTTGGGGGCTGCCTATTGCTTTGGGGTCTGCTCTGGGGCAGTTTAGATTTCCCCTTTCTTTCTTTAGGCCTATTTAGTTCTCCGGCTGTGATCGAGGGGTCTAGGGCATCGTAGGAACCCCCCACGGCTACTGTTAGTTGTTGTGGATAGGATCAGGGGTCTGCAATCCGATAGCTACCAACCTCTCCGGTTTTCTGGACTTAGCTTGTATTTTTGTTTTTTCCTCCTTCGGTGACTCATTCATAACAGGAATGCCTTTTTAAAGTCCCAGTGTTTGTCCAGAGCATGCCCTACCTCTACTTTTCTAATAATCCCGTTTTCCTTGAAAGTGGAATACTGTAGTGCTTAGCTTTGCTTGTAACTCCTAATAACCAAAGCGAGGACCCAACTGTCTAAGTACCTCATAGCCTGCTTTTATGATGTTTATGTAGAGATGAGCGAGCACTAAAATGCTGGGATGATAGTTAATTGAACCAAGCAATTCCTAGTGCTCAGATGCTCGTTTCGAGTAAAGAGTATAATGGGAGTTTATGGGAAATCTGAACATTTTTCTGGCAGACCCTACAAGGAGGTCTGGGGGGCAGTGAAAATTTTGAATTGGATGGAAAAATTAATGAATGGAAGGAGAACAGCATGGGTTGCTGAGAACAATGGTGTCACACTTTTATTCCACTTTAACACCTTTCTGACATTAGATGTACTATCCCATTCATGTGCGTTGGGACCGCCCTGGCACGATAACCCCTGGCACATTGCGATCAAATATGATCGCAGTGTACCGGGGATTAGGGAAGCATCAGCAGGGGGGGCTCCCTCCGTGCTTCCCTGAGACCCCCAGTGCAGCGTGATGTGCTGCGCTGCTCTGGGGGCCTCCTTCCCTGCAAGCCACCGATCCAAGATGGCGGCGGGGGCCTTTGGGGGCCTGCAGGGAGGCGGCTTCCTCAGTGCCTGCAGATCTGACACAGTGATGTGTGAAGTGTTAGATCAGCGATCTGACACGTCACAGTGATGTCCCCCCCTGATGTCCCATATATGGGGTGTCAGCCTACTCAGGACAAATTGCACAGCAACTTTTGGTGTCCAATTTCTCCTGTTACCGTTGGGAAAATAAAAAATTGGTGGCAAAAATATCATTTTTGTGGAAAAAAAATATGACTTTTTTAATTTTATGGGTCTACATTATAAACTTCTGTGCAGCATTTGGGGGTTCAAAGTGCTCACCACACATCTAGATAAGTTCCTTGGGGGGTCTAGTTTCCAAAACGGGGTTACTTGTGGGGGGTTTCAACAGTTTAGGCACATCAGAGGCTCTCCAAACGCGACATGACACACGCAGACCATTCCATCAAAGTCTGCATTCCAAAACGTCACTACTTCCCTTCCAAGCCCCGACGTGTGCCCATACAGTAGTTTTCTCCCACATATGGAGTATCAGCATACTCAGAAGAAATTGGACAACAACTTTTGGGGTCCAATTTCTCCTTTTACCCTTGGGAAAATAAAAAAATTGGGGACTAAAAGATCATGTTTGTGGAAAAAATATGATTTTATTATTTTCACTCCCGGGCATTATAAACTTCTGTGAAGCCCTTGGGGGTTCAAAGTGCTCACCACATATCTAGATTAGTTCCTTGGGGGGTCTAGTTTCCAAAATGGTGTCATTTGTGGGGTGTTTCAACAGTTTTGGCACATCAGGGGCTTTCCAAACGCGACAGGCGTCCAATCTCAATTCCAGCCGAAAAAGTCAAATGGCGCTGCTTTCCTTCCGAGCTCTGCCATGCGCCCAAATAGTCGTTTAGCCCACATATGTGGTATCAGCGCACTCAGGACAAATTGCACAATAACTTTTGGGGTCCTGTTACCCTTGGGAAAATAAAAATTGGGGTGAAAAGATAATTTTTGTAGAAAAAATGATTTTTTAATTTTACGGTTGTACGATATCAATTTCTGTGAAGCCCTTGGGGGTTCAAAGTTCTCACTACACATCTAAATACGTTCTTTGGGGGTTCTAGTTTCTAAGATGGTGTCATTTGTGGGGGGTTTCCACTGTTCTGGCACATCAGGGGCTTTCCAAACGCGACATGGCATCCAATCTCAATTCCAGCCAAAAAAGTCAAATGGCGCTGCTTCCCTTCCGAGCTCTGCCATGCACCCAAATAGTCCTTTACCCCACATATGGGGAATCAGTGTACTCAGGACAAATTACACAATAACTTTTGGGGTCCTGTTACCCTTAGAAAAATAAAAATTGGGGTGAAAAGATAATTTTTGTGGAAAAATATGATTTTTTAATTTTACGGCTGTACGTTATAAACTTCTGTGAAGCCCTTGGGGGTTCAAAGTTATCACACACATCTAGATAAGTTTCTTGGGGGGTCTAGTTTCCAAAATGGTGTCATTTGTGGGGGGTTCCACTGTTTTGGCACATCAGGGGATTTCCAAACGCGACATGGCGTCCGATCTCAATTCCAGCCAAAAAAGTCAGATGGCGATGCTTCCCTTCCGAGCTCTGCCATGCGCCCAAATAGTCCTTTACCCCCACATATGGGGTATCAGCATACTCAGGACAAATGGCACAATAACTTTTGGGGTCCTGTTACCCTTGGGATAATAAAAACTGGGGGTGAAAACATATGATTTTTTAATTGTACGACTGTACATTATAAACTTCTGTGAAGCCCTTGGGGGTTCAAAGTTCTCACCACATACCTAGATAAGTTCCTTGGGGGGTCTTGTTTCCAAAATGGGGTCACTTGTGGGGGGTTTCCACTGTTTAGGCACATCAGGGGCTCTCCAAACGTGACTTGGCGTCCGATCTGAATTGCAGCCAATTTTGCAGTGAAAAAGTCAAACGGCGCTCCTTCCCTTCTGAGCTCTGCCATGCCCCCACATATCAGGTATCAGAGTACTCAGGACAAATTGCACAATAACTTTTGCAGTCCAATTTCTCCTGTTACCCTTGGTAAAATAAAAAAAATTGGACCTGAAGTAATTTTTTGTGAAAAAAATTAAATGTTCATTTTTTTTTAAACATTCAAAAAATTCCTGTGAAGGGTTAATGAACTTCTTGAAAGTGGTTTTGAGTACCGTCAGGGGAGCAGTTTTTAGAATGGTGTCACTTTTGGGTATTTTCTATCATATAGACCCCTCAAAGTGACTTCAAATGTGATGTGGTCCCTAAAAATAAAATAGTGTTGTAAAAATGAGAAATCGCTGGTCAACTTTTAACCCTTATAACTTCCTAACAAAAAAAAATTTTCGTTCCCAAATTGTGCTGATGTAAAGTAAAGATGTGGGAAATGTTATTTATTAAGGTTTTTGTGTGCCATAGCTCTGAGATTTCAGGGCATAAAAATTCAAATTTAGAAAATTGCAAAATTTTCAAAATTTTCACCAAATTTCCATTTTTTTCACAAATAAACGCAAGTTATGTCAATTAAATTTTACCACTAACATGAAGTACAATATGTCACGAGAAAACAATGTCAGAATCAACAGGATCCATGGAAGCATTCTAGAGTTATGACCTCATAAAGGGACAGTGGTCAGAATTGTAAAAATTGGCCCGGTCATGAACATGCAAACCACCCTTGGGGGTAAACGAGTTAAGGACTAGTGGTACTCCTACGCTCATCAAGTATAAAGCCTTTCAAAAATTACAAGCAAGATCATCCACACACTATTAAAGGCACAAACTCAAGTACCTCATTCAAATATTGTGCACAAAAGTATAGTTGTGGAACTCATAAAAGTTCTGCACAGTGCAAAGCCTGCCAAAAATTACAAGCAGTGTCATCCATGCACCCTTCAAGGCACCAAGTGGAGTGCCTCATTCAAATATTGTGAATAAATTATAATTGTGGCACTTCTACACTACACTCATAAAGGCTTTGTGCAAAGTGAAAAGCCAGGAAAAAATATAAGAAGGGTCACCTAGTCATCCTTAAAGGAACCAACTGGCGGGTCTCATTCAAATATTAAGAAAGTGTAGTTGTAGTACTTCTACACTCCTAAATGATCTGCGAACAGTGCAAAGCCTGCAAAATAATACAAGCAGTGTCAGCAATACACCATTCAAGGTACCAACTATTGTACCTCATTCTAATATTGTGAACAAAGTGCAGCTGTGGTACTTCTACCCTCATAAAAGCTCTGTACACAGTGTAAAGCCTGCCAAAAATTACAAGCAATGTCTTCCATTCACCATTCAAGACATCAAGTGAAGTGCCTCATAAAAATATTAAGAAAGGATCATTGTGGCACTTCTATACTCAAAGGCTTTGCACAAAGTGCAAAGCCAGGAAAAATTGAAAGGAGGGTCACCTAGTCATCCTTAGACCCTTAAAGGCAGAAACTGTTGTGCCTCATTCAAATATTGAAAATTAAAGGGAATATGTCAACCCCTGGGATACTTTTCAGCTATTAATATGAGCATACAGGTAATAGAAATGTTAATCCCGTCTTACCTGTATTCCTCATAGTTGCTGTCTAGATGTGGAGAAATAGACTTTTATTTCATTATGTTAATGATTTCTTTCAGGCTCTGGGGCGTGTAGTGCCTGGAAGAAATCCCTGCCTGGAAATGCAGGACGCATGCCCGGGATTCAAGCACCACCACTGCACGTCACAGGTCAGTGTGACGTGCATGGGAGGTGGTGATAGTATAAAAAAGAGTGGAGGCAGGGATATCTTATAGGCACCAAATACCCCAAAGCCTGGAAGAAATCATTAACATAATGAAATATGAGTGCGGCTGGAATAATAATAAAAAAATTGGAGGTGTTACATGAGGTATCACGTCTCCCAGCTAAGACAGCTTAAACCACTCCCTTAACCACCGGGTCCTCATTGAAACTTCAATTCCAAGCTGTAAATGCTGGGTCAGACCCTGATACCTCATGCGTGGCCCATGGCTGACTGCTGCTGTGCCATTTGCAAATTTCTACTGTGGAGACAATTTATGCCACTTTTCACGGTGTCTGCCCCTAATTTTAGCTGTTTGGGAAGCTTTTTGTCACCCCTTAAGGTGTTGTGTATACGTATGGTTTGGCCTCCCATTGACTCTAATGGGGTTTGGATATGTTCGTCGAACTTGATCGACGAACTTCTAAACGATCGTCGAATCGAATGAAACCTTGAAAGGTTCGCTCACCTCTATTAATGAAAAGGAAATCCTGCACTCCACTATCGAGCAGAATATATTAAATTATATGGTCCACTGTTATGCAAAACTGTGACGTTTCAGTCAGCATGATCTTTATAAACATGCACTGTGGAAAATAATACACTGGTATACAATGATTATGGTACCAACGATATCCGAACGGATTTATATTAAGTTCATGGTGCTGATTCAGAATGTGACTTTGGTTTTGCCTTGTAGGCTCTCGTTTCTGAAATATTTAGTAGTTAACTACCTAATTATAATTCCTATGTGTCCAAAAATGTCAGTAATCGTTAGACACTTCACATCAATACATCAACATAGTTTATTATGGTAGGTTGTTGTATTTTTCGTTTGTTTTTTAGGGCCTTTATATTGCCAACGGAAGATTTTATTACGGAATAATTTAAATCTCTTTTTAGCTCTTCCAATTTATTCTGGCTTACCTCACTTTCCCATTTGTCTGCCTCTTTGTTAGTCTCCACTAGAATTTTATCAAAATTGTCCACTGGTATTTCTCTTAAAATTAATTTTTCCATATCTTCGAGCTCATCAATAATTTTTAATGACATAGTATTTTTGTCTATGATGATTTGAATGAGCTCAAGAGAGCATGCTGTGACTGTCCATATCCATCTTTTTACCTGGGTATCCTCCTCTAATTCAAAGGAAGGATACAACTGTACCAGTAGGCCACGTGGAATAATTTGTCTGTCTAAATAATTTTCCAGCGAGGACCTGTTCCACCAAAGCCGAGTTTTCTTATAGAGAGAATTTCTATATTGTCTTATTAGACCCTTATTATTAGTAGCTGCATCTGGGGTAACCGTGGTGGTGCCCTGTCTAAATAAATCTATTGCTTTAGACTGCCAGGACTTTTCTCTGGTTTTCATATCCATGGTATTGATAATGGACCAATCTGTTATAAAAAAACCAGAAGATATAATAATTCTTATGTGTCCGATAAGGTCAGAAATAGTTAGACACTTCACATCAATACATCAACATAGTCTATTGCGGTAGGTGGCCGCTAGACAAAAAGAGATTCCAACTAAGGATACTAAGATTAAAAATAAATGTTTATTTATAACATGAGATAAGAGGCATAAATAAGATAATAAAAAGACAGGGTAAAAAAAAACTCCAATACAAGAGGGAGACGCACAGTATTGCATGAAAATAAAGGGACCAAAGGTGGAATATGGTATGGTCTGAACCCATTATACTTATGCAGTAGGCTACATGTTGTGGGTTCACTATTAGCACACATGCTTGAATAATCCATATTTTCCAGACTATAAGACGCACCGGACCATAAGACGCACCTAGGTTTTAGAGGAGGAAATTAGGAAAAAAAAACAGAAGCAAAACATGTGGTTAATTCTGTACTTAATATCCCTTATCCTGGTAAATCTAGTCCCCTCATCCCCATCCTGATACACACGGCCCCTTATCCGTATCCTGATATGCATGACCCTCATCCCCATCCTGGTATGCATGCCACCTCATAAGTAGCCTGGTTGGAATGGTCCCCCTCATCCTTATCCTGGCAGGAATGATCGCCCTCATCGATATTCTGGAATGCAGGTTCCTCATCTCGTCCAAGTATGCATGGCCCCATCCCTATTCTGGTATGCAGGGCCCCAACCTTAACCTAGTATGACTGGCAGGGACGTCATGCACCTGTCAACAGTCTAGTCTTTGCAGAATTTCTCAGGTACAAATAATAAACGTGTGCACACACCCTAAAGGCTGCAAAACAGAATCAGAATGAAAATAGTGGTCAAGAGCGTTGGCAAAAGAGCAAACCCTAAATGTGGGCTTTTTAAGAAACAATTATAGTAATTAGAAATTATTCTGCAACATTACCATTACATGTAAATGTTACAATTGAGATTGCCACAAAATGCTGATGGAGTGGTCTGGTCACATGCTCCTCCATCAGCGACCATTATGTGGACTGGAGAGCTCTGTATTATGTGAGGAAAGCTGAACTAATAAGTGTAGGTGGAGAACTTGTCATACTTATGTAATAGTAATTGGACACAAATACGTGTCCCAAACACATCTGTTAGAGCAAAGTTAAGGTCAACCACTTTAAATACTTTTTTAAATCTTGTGTCCCCTCTAACTGGTGCTGGCATATTGACCCTAGTTACAGGGGAAATTCAACCTACTGCCTGTGTAGGAGCCATCAGCTCCTGCTCTCTTCTTACACCCAGCCATTCCTTCTCTATAGGGAGTCTGACGGTGACTGACAGTATATAGATGGGATGAACGTCCCTCTGTACAGAAATTCGGTGCCAGAATAGGATACCACTCCATATGTTTGTTGAAGATTTACTTTCTGTACATACCCTTGAAATGATGTGTGCATTGTTTAAATATTTTTAGTAATTTTTTTTTGCCATATTATAATTTTTATAAACATGACATTAGGTCTTATACAGATGTATGATTTGTGCGATTTCTACGATTGTTATGTACATATGTATATATTACTGTAAATCTCACTGTAAATTTCATTGTGCATTTTACTGTAAAACTCACGGAAACATATACTCGTTTTTATAAGGTGGTAACTTTTTCTGTTTGCTTATCGTATACTGAGGAAAGTCTTTGGACCAAAACATCACTATTTTTGGATTGCTTTGCTAATAAATCTGATATTCTGCATCTTGATGAGTGCTGGATTCTTTCTTCATTATGTGATGAGCAGAAGGGTACCCGCTGCAGCAGCTGCATAATATGGTGCAGGTGTAATACAATGTAGAGTTGTTTTAGAACAGGTCTGTACAACATACGGCCCGCAGACCGCATACGGCCCACCAATGTTTTACTGCAGCCCATGGAGCCGTCCAGGATATGCCTTTCCCTTATATTCAAATGCATTTGCGTCTTTAAGACTCATATATAGTTGAACACTGTCGCAGGGACTGGGGTAGAGCAGCGCTTGTCAGTCCCAGCCCTGATGTGCAGTGGTGCACGCTGCTGACATCATCACACTACTGCCAGCACCAAAGCGCCGAGCCACAGAGGAGAAGAGATGAAGTGGCCAATAGCAAGTGCTCCAACAAGGAGCGAAAGATTAAATAAATTATATAATCGCAGATGAGGAAGGAAGGGGTTAAAGTTACAATAATTGCACATAGTGTGGTGACCATTGTGAAAGGGGGCACAGTTATGTGAGTGGTAGTGTTAGTGGAGGGATACTTCATTCATAGGGGCATATTTTGCAGAGGGGCAGTTTCTGGGGGACATTTTGCACAGGGTTGGTGTGTGAGGGACATTTTTCAGAGGGGTTGTGTGCAGAGGACATTTTTAAGAGGAGCATTGTGAGGAGGACATTTTGCAGAGGTGGTGTGGGAGGGATATTTTGCAGATGGGCTGTGTGCGCTGCAGGACATTTTTTCAGAGGGGCATTGAGGGGGACATTTTGTGCAGGAAGCACAGGCAATTATTCAGGGGCACAGCATGGGAGACATTTTTATTTATGGGGCAGTATAATGATACTCACGGTGTCGGGATGTGCTGCTGTAGACAGGGAAGAGTGAAATCTGCAGGCATGAGTTCTGGGTGTGAAATCTCATACTGGGTTCTCTACTACATGGATAGAAAATGGATGGGAATGACTTCAGTCAAGGAAGATGACAAATATAAACTACCTGGATGTATTTGTTTGTATATGATGCTTCCTGCTTCACTTCAGTGCTGTGGTTCCTGTATGGTCCTCAATCTGATGATGACTGATAGCAAGTCCCAGTATCTCCTTAGAATTGATAAAGGTCTAAGGGGTAAGGTTTCTCCTTGTGGAAAGTGACATACCAGCTCTGGCTTGTCAAGGTAAGGAGGCTTATTCAGAGGCTTACCTTGACAAGCCATAGCTGGTATGTCACTCTCCACAAGGAGAAACCTTACCCCTTAGACCTCAGTCCAGAGCCTTTCACCTAGCCAAATCAGTTCTCATACTTTGCACTGACGAGGGCCAATTAACTCGAAACACCGTGTCTGCAAATTGAGATTCTGATTTGGCTTTTATCCTAAGTCATATTACAAGACTCGTTAAAGGGTTGATTGTGACTTGTAGGATCGCTACTACTAACAGGTGGCGCTATAGAGTGAGTTCAAGCCCTCTTTCTCTCTGAAGAGGCAATTTGCATAGGATTTTTAAATACATTCAGGGAGATGTAGCTTTGTGCAACACAATTGTACTTGGGGCTGACATGACATTGCAAGTTGATTACTGTATTAAGCTTTGTGTATTCGTGTATTCATGTACTGAAGGTGGTTCTGGTGCATTCATGTGCTGACGGTGGTTCTGATCTTGTACACACACACACACACACACACATATATAATTCCAACCAGAGTACACCTCATTCTACTTAATGTGCTACTGATTAGGTGATCACCTGAACCAAATCTTATTTAATGAAGGAAAGTATAAAATCCCTGCTGTGGTGTTCACAATCCTCTTGCAATATTACAAGCTGGATGGCACAACAAGTGCTAGTAATATCCCAAAAGCAATAGGAATGAAAAAATAACTTTTAACCATGCCAAAGGAGTTGAAAAGAAAAGTTTTAAGTGAGGAAAAGAAGGCCTCAGTTCTGGCTTTACTAGAACAGAGATACAGTGAGTGTCATGTTGCCACCATCCTTAAGATTTCTAAGATGGCAGTCCATTACAATAAGGTCAGGCAGCAGACATTTGGGACAACAAAGCTACAGACCGACAGAGGGCGAAAACGACTCTCCACTGACCGGGATGACCGTCACCTTATTCGAATATCACTCAGCAACTGCAGGATGACATCAAGTGACCTACAAAAGGAATGGCAGATGGGGTGAAGTGCATGGCAAGAACAGTTCGCAACAGGCTCCTAGAGGCAGGTCTCAAGTCATATAAAGCTAGGAAAAAAACCTTTCATCAAAGGAGAGCCAGGCTGAAGTTTGCCTACGACAATAAGGATTGGGGAGGGGACTGGAGTAAGATAATCTTCTCTGATGAGTCTAATTTTCAGCTTTTCCAAACACCTGTTCATCTAATGGTTAGACGGACAACTAGAGAGGCGTACAAGCCACAGTGTCTTGCACCTACTGTGAAATTTAGTGGAGGATCGGTGATGATCTGGGGATGCTTCAGCAAGACTGGAATTGGGCAGGTTAATCTTTGTGAAGGACGTATGAATCAAGCCGCATACAAGGTTATCCTGGAAAAATAGTTGATTCCTTCTGCTCAGGCAATGTTCCCCAACTCTGAGGACTGTTTTTTCCAGCAGCACAATGTGCCATGCCACACAGCTATGTTAATCAATGTGTGGATGAAGGATCACCACATCAAATCCTTCTCATGGCCAGCCCAATCTCCAGACCTGAACCCCACTGAAAACTTCTGGAATGTAATCAAGAGGAAGATGGATAGTCACAAGCCATCAAACAAAGAACTGCTTAAATTTTTGTACCAGGAGTGGCATAAGGTCACCCAAAAGCAGTGTGAATGACTGGTGGACAGCATGCCAAGACGCATAAAATCATGCTATCAGTGTGTCAAGAGTGGGAGAAGAGGGTTGCACTGGCAATCCAACACAATGGGCAGCACATTGAACACATTTTATAAGTGGCCATAAACTTGTAAATAACTCATGAAAGAATAAAGTCACGTTAAAACCAAGCACATCATTGTTTTTCTTATGAAATGCTCAATAAGTTTGATGTGTCACGTGACGTCAAATCGAATGAAACCTTGAAAGGTTCGCTCACCTCTATTAATGAAAAGGAAATCCTGCACTCCACTATCGAGCAGAATATATTAAATTATACGGTCCACTGTTGTGCAAAACTGTGACGTTTCAGTCAGCATGATCTTTATAAACATGCACTGTGAAAAATAATACACTGGTATTCAATGATTATGGTACCAACGATGTCTGAACGGATTTATATTAAGTTCATGGTGCTGATTCAGAATGTGACTTTGGTTTTGCCGTGTTGGCTCTCCTTTCTGAGATATTTAGTAGTTAACTAGCTAATTATAATTCCTATGTGTCCAAAAATGTCAGTAATCGTTAGACACTTCACATCAATACATCAACATAGTTTATTATGGTAGGTTGATGTATTTTTCGTTTGTTTTTTAGGGCCTTTATATTGCCAATGGAAGATTTTATTACGGAATAATTTAAATCTCTTTTTAGCTCTTCCAATTTATTCTGGCTTACCTCACTTTCCCATTTGTCTGCCTCTTTGTTAGTCTCCACTAGAATTTTATCAAAATTGTCCACTGGTATTTCTCTTAAAATTAATTTTTCCATATCTTCGAGCTCATCAATAATTTTTAATGACATAGTATTTTTGTCTATGATGATTTGAATGAGCTCAAGAGAGCATGCTGTGACTGTCGATATCCATCTTTTTACCAGGGTATCCTCCTCTAATTCAAACGAAGGATACAACTGTACCAGTAGGCCACGTGGAATAATTTGTCTGTCTAAATAATTTTCCAGCGAGGACCTGTTCCACCAAAGCCGAGTTTTCTTATAGAGAGCATTTCTATATTGTCTTATTAGACCCTTATTATTAGTAGCTGCATCTGGGGTAACCATGGTGGTGTCCTGTCTAAATAAATCTATTGCTTTAGACTGCCAGGACTTTTCTCTGGTTTTCATATCCATGGTATAGATAATGGACCAATCTGTTATAAAAAAAACAGAAGATATAATAATTCTTATGTGTCCGATAAGGTCAGAAATAGTTAGACACTTCACATCAATACATCAACATAGTCTATTGCGGTAGGTGGCCGCTAGACAAAAAGAGATTCCAACTAAGGATACTAAGATTAAAAATAAATGTTTATTTATAACATGAGATAAGAGGCATAAATAAGATAATAAAAAGACAGGGTATAAAAAAGTCCAATACAAGAGGGAGTCGCACCGTATTGCATGAAAATAAAGGGACCAAAGGTGGAATTTGGTATGGTCTGAACCCATTATACTTATGCAGTAGGCTACATGTTGTGGGTTCACTATTAGCACACATGGTTGAATAATCTATATTTTCCAGACGCATCGGACCATAAGACCCACCTAGGTTTTAGAGGAGGAAATTAGGAAAAAAAAAACAGAAGCAAAACATGTGGTTAATTCTGTACTTAATATCCCTTATCCTGGTAAATCTAGTCCCCTCATCCCCATCCTGATACACATGGCCCCTTATCCGTATCCTGATATGCATGACCTTCATCCCCATCCTGGTATGCATGCCTCTTCATCCCTTGCCTGGTAGGAATGGTCCCCCTCATCGATGTTCTGGTATGCAGGTTCCTCATCTCGTCCAAGTATGCATGGCCCCATTGCTATTCTGGTATGCAGGGCCCCATCCTTAACCTAGTATGACTGGCAGGGACGTCATGCGCTGCTCACAAGCAGATCACAGTGTCCATAATACTCACCGGGACTGTTCATCACAGAGAGCAGTGAGTATTCATTGCTTTTCAGTAGCGTGCTGTGTCAGCCACCAGCTTCCTGCTGCTGCCGGCGGTCACGTGTGCCGATACTTAAGAGAAATGAATATTCAGAATACCACACTAATAAAAAAGCGTGTTCATTGTCTTGTCATTTCATATGGTATTAAAACCAAAATGAGTAGCCACAGCGGCATCTCAAGTTCAGACATACCTTATTTTTGATGGGCTAGAAGCCAAGGGTATGTTCACAAGTTGCATTTTTGCCACATTGTTCCAGAGTCACTTCTGGACGGTATTTCCACTGAAAAACGCAGTGGTTTAATGTACTAGCAAAGGCAATGAGTTTCAAATCTGCCACATGTCAGTTCTTTAAGCGTTTTTGCAGCGCTTTTCACGCAATAAAAACGCACAAAAAACATGCATATTTTAGGCAGCATTTCACCTGTCAACAGTCTAGTCTTTGCAGAATTTCTCAGGTACAAATAATAAACGTGTGCACACACCCTAAAGGCTGCAAAACAGAATCAGAATGAAAATAGTGGTCAAGAGCGTTGGCAAAAGAGCAAACCCTAAATGTGGGCTTCTTAAGAAACAATTATAGTAATTAGAAATTATTCTGCAACATTACCATTACATGTACAGTGGCATGTAAAAGTTTGGGCACCCCTGGTCAAAATTACTGTTATTGTGACCAGTTAAGCAAGTTGAAGATGGAATGATCTCTAAAAGGGCTAAAGTTAAAGATGACACATTTTCTCTGTATTTTAGGCCAAAAAAATTATATATTGTCATTTTTTACATTTTAAAAATTACAATAAGGAAAATAGGCCAATGCACAAGTTTGGGCACCCTGCATAGTTAGTACCTAGTAGCACTCCCTTTTAAAAATATCACAGCTTGTAAACGCTTTTAGTAGCCAGCCAAGAGTCTTTCAATTCTTGTTTGATGGATTTTCATCCATTCTTCCTTGGAAAATTCTTCCATTTCTGTGAGATTCCTGGGTCGTCTTGCATGCACTGCTATTTTGAGGACTAGCCACAGATTTTCAATGATAATCGAATCGGGGGACTGTGAGGGCCATTGAAAAACCTTTAGTTATCGCCTTTTGAGGTAGTCTTTTGTGGATTTTGATGTGTGTGATCATTATCCATTTGTAGAAGCCATCCTGTTTTCAAATTCAGCTTTTTTACACATGGTGTTATGTTTGCATCAAGAATTTGTTGAAATTTAATTGAGTCCATTCTTCCCTCTACCTGTGAAATGTTCCCTGTGCCATTGTCTGCAACACAACCCGAAAACATGATTGATCCATCCATCCCCATGCTTAATGGTTGAAGAGATGTTCTTTTCCTGAAATTCTATGCAATTTTTTCTCTGCACATACCTTTGATCATTGCGACCAAAGAGTTTTATTTTAACTTCAACGATTCACAGGACTTGTTTCTAAAATGCATTGGGCTTGTTTAGATGTTCTTTTGCATACCTCTGATGCTGAATTTTATGGTGAGGGTGCAGGAGAGGTTTTCTTCTGATGACTCTTCCATGAAGGCCATATTTGATAAGGTGTCTCTGAACATCAGAGACAGTTTTGGTCAACAACCCCCAGAGCCCTTCCTCCTGACTTCCCAGCCCTCCACCTCCAAAACCAACTTCTCCACCATTACAGAAGATCGACTCTCCACTCTACTCTCAAGATCACATCTCACCACCTGTGCACTTGACCCGATCCCATCTCACTTCATCCCAAACCTCACCACAGTCTTCATCCCAACCCTAACCCATCTCTTCAACCTATCACTAACAACTGGTGTTTTCCCCTCAAGCTTTAAACATGCCTCTATCACACCTATCCTCAAAAAGCCCTCTCTTGACCCATCCTTTGTATCTAGATATCGCCCTATATCACTTCTCCCCTATGCCTCCAAGCTACTGCAACAACACGTCTACCGTGAACTGTCCTCCCATCTCTCTTCTTGCTCCCTCTTCGACCGCTTACAATCTGGCTTCCGGTCACACCACTCCACTGAAACTGCCCTTACTAAGGTCACCAATGACCTCTTAACCGCCAAGAGCAAGCGACACTACTCTGTCCTCCTCCTCCTGGACCTGTCGGCTGCCTTTGACACAGTGGACCATTCCCTATTATTACAGACCCTCTCATCCCTTGGCATCACAGACTTGGCCCTATCCTGGATCTCATCATACCTAACAGACCAGACATTCAGCGTCTCCCACTCACACACCACCTCCTCACCTCGCCCCCTATCAGTCGGAGTCCCACAAGGATCAGTCCTAGGACCCTTGCTCTTCTCCATTTACACCTTTGGCCTGGGACAGCTCATAGAATCTCATGGCTTTTAGTATCATCTCTATGCTGATGACACACAGATCTACATCTCTGGACCAGATATCACCTCCCTACTAACCAGAATCCCTCAATGTCTGTCCACTATTTCATCCTTCTTCTCTGCTAGATTTCTGAAACTTAACATGGACAAAACAGAATTCATCATCTTTCCCCCATCTCATGTGACCCCCCCCCAACGAACCTATCCATTACAGTAATTGGCTGCCCACTCTCCCCAGTCCCACAAGCTCGCTGCCTCGGGGTAATCCTTGACGCTGATCTCTCCTTCAAACCACATATCCAAGCCCTTTCCACTTCCTGCCGACTTCAACTCAAAGATATTTCACGAATCCGTTCATTCCTCAACCAAAAATCTGCAAAAACCCTAGTCCATGCCCTCATCATCTCTCGCCTTGACTACTGCAACCTCCTGCTCAATGGCCTCCCCTCGAACACTCTCGCACCCCTCCAATCTATTCTAAACTCTGCTGCCCGACTAATCCACCTGTCCCCCCGCTATTCCCCAGCTTCTCCCCTCTGTCAATCCCTTCACTGGCTCCCCATTGCCCAGAGACTCCAGTACAAAACCCTAACCATGACATACAAAGCCATCCACAACCTGTCTCCTCCATACATCTGTGACCTCGTCTCCCGGTACTTTCCTGCACGCAACCTCCGATCCTCACAAGATCTCCTTCTCTACTCCCCTCTTATCTCCTCTTCCCACAATCGCATACAAGATTTCTCTCGCACATCACCCCTACTCTGGAACCCTCTACCACAACATATCAGACTCTCACCTACCATCGAAACCTTCAAAAAGAGCCTGAAGACCTACCTCTTCCGATAAGCCTATAACCTGCAGTAACCACCGATCGACCAAACCGCTGCATGACCAGCTCTACCCTCGCCTACTGTATTCTCACCCATCCCTTGTAGATTGTGAGCCTTCGCGGGCAGGGTCCTCTCTCCTCCTGTAAGAGTTATGACTTGTATTGTTTAACATTATTGTACTTGTTTTTATTATGTATACCCCTCCTTACATGTAAAGCGCCATGGAATAAATGGCGCTATAACAATAAATAATAATAATAATAATAATAATAATAACAACAGTAGAACAATTATCACAACTCCAGAATCTGCTAAATCTTTCTGAAGGTCTTTTGCAGTCAAGTGGGGGTTATGATATGCCTTTCTAGCAATCCTACAAGCAGCTCTCTCTGAAATTTTGCTTTGCCTTCCAGACCTTATCTTGACCTCCACTGTTCCTGTAAACTGCTATTTCTGAATTACATATTGAACTGAAGAAAGGACAACTTGAAAACGCTTTGCTATCTTCTTATAGCCTTCTGCTGCTTTGTGGGCCTCCACCATTTTCATTTTCAGAGTGCTAGGCAGCTGCTTAAAAGAACCCATGGTGGCTGTTTTTTCACACAAGGTTGGAGGAGGCTATGTGTTTCTAAACCAGTGGAATCTGCATCAGCTGGCCTTTCCTAACATTGAGGGTGAACAAGCCGTAACCCTTACAGGCTAATAATTAAGGTCTGAAACCTTGGTCAAAGTTATCAGAGCACACAAATCTCCAAAGGTGCCCAAACTTTAGCATCGGACCATTTTTCTTTTTGTTAATTTTAAAATGTGAAAAAATTACAATGTATATTACTTTTTAGCCTCAAATACAAAACAAATGTGTCATCTTTAACTTTAGGCCTTTTAGAGATCATTTTATCTTCAACTTGCTTAACTGTTCACAATAACAGTAATTTTGACCAGGGGTGCCTAAACTTTTGCATGCCACTGTAAATGTTACTATTGAGATTGCCACAAAATATGTTCAATTCTTAAACTGAAAATGTGAAAAAAATCTGGATATTAGAGTCTTTCTATAGAAAAAAAAGGCAGCAGAAAATCTAAAGTAAACCTCCATGATCTTAGCCTAATACTTTGTGATATAAGCAGAAAATAAAAAAAACACAAATAACTGTATAATTCATATATATGACTGCTTATGGACTATTACTGATCACATGACCAGTGGCATGCGGACACTGTAATCTTGCCTGGTGGCAGTTGGAGAGTGGCAGTTGGCTTGGATGTGGATGAGGAGTAGCTGCCTTCAGCAAAGCGACAAAGCGACATTATGGAGAGAAAAAAGGAGGTCTTTATGGAGAGAGGGAAGAAAAGGAGAAGAAATGTTTTGGACTCATCCGAGGATGAGCAGCCATCCATCAAAAAGAGCCACCGGAGAGGAGAGAAGAGAAGTGGCTCAGAGTTGGAGATCGTCTCACAGAAGATTGATCACCAAGGCCAGAAAGAAGAACAGGAATGTCATCAGGAGGTCCTAGTTAGAAAAAGTGGAGCCAAGAGAAGAAAAATCTGTGGCTCATCACAAGAAAACTCTTCAATCAAGAAAGAAGAGTTAGGGCAAAAGAACACCAAGGGTGCAGGTAAATCATACTATACATCAATTTAGCACAAGGAGCACCATGAAGTGCAGTTTCTCACGTCCACACTTACAGATCAGGACAATGATGTCACTTTACACACATTACTGGTACATCTTTTAAATCTGACAGCCAGGTGGAGGGTGTGATACATGAACAACATCTGAAGCTGGAGAGTTATAGTTCTGTTCCCAAGTCCATTTTTTTTATATATTCAGACCTTTGTTAAACCACTACATGATTAAGCCATTTTTCCCCATTCTTGTCAAGGCACATTTTTTTTATTTTCATACATATGGTTTAAAAATCTGTAAAAAATGTTATTGTTCAGATATTTAAATAATTTTTTGCATTTTTTTGTGAAACATGGGGTCTAAATTTCACATTATTTTAATACTATCTTGTTTTCTGACAATATTAGTAGTAAATAAAGGATTTATGTGTCTGTTATAATATTTTTGTTCCTGACCGCAAGGAACCAATAAGACATATGTTAAAATTTGTTCAACTATAACTATCAATTATTTTCTAGGTATTAGAAACATGTTTTTTGTTGGGATTGGGGCTTGTAACAGCAATTTGGATAGTGATTTTTTTTAACTAATTTATTTTTTCCTGTTTCTTTTTTTAATTTATTTATTTTACACATGGGTTGTCTAACTTTTGAAACAGTTGTTTTCTTCTTGCTTGAATGGATACAAAAAATTGTAATTGGCATTCATTAAAAAAAGTGAGCTGTTTGCCTCCTATAGTCTTTGTGTTGCACTGTCTATTGCTGGCTGCAGAATTGGTTAGTGAGGTTGACCATTTTATCTCTACTTTAACAGATGTATTGTGGACTTGATTTTGTGGAATTTACTAATATAGGTATGACAGATTCTCCTCCTGCTCTTGTTACTGCAGCTTTCCTTACAGACTTCCCAGATCTCCAGTCTATAAGGCTATGTGCACACGTTGCGGATTCCGCTGCGGGTTTTTCCGCGCCGAAACACAGGTAAAACCGCAGGTAAAGTGACCTGCGGTTTTCTTGCGGTTTGGTCTGCGGTTTTGCCCTGCGGTTTCACACCTCTACTATGGTAAAGGTATGAAACCGCTGCGGAAACCGCCCAAACAATTGACAAAACCTCACGGAAAAAACGCAGCGTGAGCACAGCGTTTTTGAAACCCCATAGGGTTTCATTGTACTGTACATGGTCAGCGGAACTGCTGCGTTTCCGCAGGTCCAAAACCGCTGCGGAAACACAGCAGAATCCGCAACGTGTTCACACAGCCTTATATGGCTGCTGGTGGAGGAGCAGTGACCATTTCCATCAGTCTACTTCACTATAGAGCATCTTTCTCATGGGGTTTTCAGGACAAGGCTGATGGAGTGGTCTGGTCACATGCTCCTCCATCAGCGACCATTATGTGGACTGGAGAGCTCTGTATTATGTGAGGAAAGCTGAACTAATAAGTGTAGGTGGAGAACTTGTCATACTTATGTAATAGTAATTGGACACAAATACGTGTCCCAAACACATCTGTTAGAGCAAAGTTATGGTCAACCACTTTAAATACTTTTTTAAATCTTGTGTCCCCTCTAACTGGTGCTGGCATATTGACCCTAGTTACAGGGGAAATTCAACCTACTGCCTGTGTAGGAGCCATCAGCTCCTGCTCTCTTCTTACACCCAGCCATTCCTTCTCTATAGGGAGTCTGACTGTGACTGACAGTATATAGATGGGATGAACGTCCCTCTGTACAGAAATTCGGTGCCAGAATAGGATACCACTCCATATGTTTGTTGAAGATTTACTTTCTGCACATACCCTTGAAATGATGTGTGCATTGTTTAAATATTTTTAGTAATTTTTTTGCCATATTATAATTTTTATAAACATGACATTAGGTCTTATACAGATGTATGATTTGTGCGATTTCTACGACTGTTATGTACATATGTATATATTACTGTAAATCTCACTGTAAATTTCATTGTGCATTTTACTGTAAAACTCACGGAAACATATACTCGTTTTTATAAGGTGGTAACTTTTTCTGTTTGCTTATCGTATACTGAGGAAAGTCTTTGGACCAAAGCATCACTATTTTTGGATTGCTTTCCTAATAAATCTGATATTCTGCATCTTGATGAGTGCTGGATTCTTTCTTCATTATGTGATGAGCAGAAGGGTACCCGCTGCAGCAGCTGCATAATATGGTGCAGGTGTAATACAATGTAGAGTTGTTTTAGAACAGGTCTGTACAACATACGGCCCGCAGACCGCATACGGCCCACCAATGTTTTACTGCAGCCCATGGAGCCGTCCAGGATATGCCTTTCCCTTATATTCAAATGCATTTGCGTCTTTCAGACTCATATATATTTGAACACTGTCGCAGGGACTGGGGTAGAGCAGCGCTTGTCAGTCCCAGCCCTGATGTGCAGTGGTGCACGCCGCTGACATCATCACACTACTGCCAGCACCGAAGCGCCGAGCCACAGAGGAGAAGAGATGAAGTGGCCAATAGCAAGTGCTCCAACAAGGAGCGAAAGATTAAATGAATTATATAATTGCAGATGAGGAAGGAAGGGGTTAAAGTTACAATAATTGCACATAGTGTGGTGACCATTGTGAAAGGGGGCACAGTTATGTGAGTGGTAGTGTTAGTGGAGGGATACTTCATTCATAGGGGCATATTTTGCAGAGGGGCAGTTTCTGGGGGACATTTTGCACAGGGTTGGTGTGTGAGGGACATTTTTCAGAGGGGTTGTGTGCAGAGGACATTTTTAAGAGGAGCATTGTGAGGAGGACATTTTGCAGAGGTGGTGTGGGAGGGATATTTTGCAGATGGGCTGTGTGCTCTGCAGGACATTTTTTCAGAGGGGCAGTGGGGGGGACATTTTGTGCGGGAAGCACAGGCAATTATTCAGGGGCACAGCATGGGAGACATTTTCATTTATGGGGCAGTATAATGATACTCACAGTGTCGGGATGTGCTGCTGTAGACAGGGAAGAGTGAAATCTGCAGGCATGAGTTCTGGGTGTGAAATCTCTTACTGGGTTCTCTACTACATGTAGAGAGAAAATGGATGGGAATGACTTCAGTCAAGGAAGATGACAAATATAAACTCCCTGGATGTATTTGTTTGTATATGATGCTTCCTGCTTCACTTCAGTGCTGTGGTTCCTGTATGGTCCTCAATCTGATGATGACTGATAGCAAGTCCCAGTATCTCCTTAGAATTGTTAAAGGTCTAAGGGGTAAGGTTTCTCCTTGCGGAGAGTGACATACCAGCTCTGGCTTGTCAAGGTAAGGAGGCTTATTCAGAGGCTTACCTTGACAAGCCAGAGCTGGTATGTCACTCTCCACAAGGAGAAACCTTACCCCTTAGACCTCAGTCCAGAGCCTTTCACCTAGCCAAATCAGTTCTCATACTTTGCACTGATGAGGGCCAATTAACTCGAAACACCGTGTCTGCAAATTGAGATTCTGATTTGGCTTTTATCCTAAGTCATATTACAAGACTCGTTAAAGGGTAGATTGTGACTTGTAGGATCGCTACTACTAACAGGTGGTGCTATAGAGTGAGTTCAAGCCCTCTTTCTCTCTGAAGAGGCAATTTGCATAGGATTTTTAAATACATTCAGGGAGATGTAGCTTTGTGCAACACAATTGTACTTGGGGCTGACATGACATTGCAAGTTGATTACTGTATTAAGCTTTGTGTATTCGTGTATTCATGTACTGAAGGCGGTTCTGGTGCATTCATGTGCTGACGGTGGTTCTGATCTTGTACACACACACACACATATATAATTCCAACCAGAGTACACCTCATTCTACTTAATGTGCTACTGATTAGGTGATCACCTGAACCAAATCTTATTTAATGAAGGAAAGTATAAAAATCCCTGCTGTGGTGTTCACAATCCTCTTGCAATAGGACAAGCTGGATGGCACAACAAATGCTAGTAATATCCCAAAAGCAATAGGAATGAAAAAATAACTTTTAACCATGCCAAAGGAGTTGAAAAGAAAAGTTTTAAGTGAGGAAAAGAAGGCCTCAGTTCTGACTTTACTAGAACAGAGATACAGTGAGTGTCATGTTGCCACCATCCTTAAGATTTCTAAGACGGCAGTCCATTACAATAAGGTCAAGCAGCAGACATTTGGGACAACAAAGCTACAGACCGACAGAGGGCGAAAACGACTCTCCACTGACCGGGATGACTGTCACCTTATTTGAATATCACTCAGCAACTGCAGGATGACATCAAGTGACCTACAAAAGGAATGGCAGATGGGGTGAAGTGCATGGCAAGAACAGTTCACAACAGGCTCCTAGAGGCAGGGCTCAAGTCATATAAAGCTAGGAAAAAAGCCTTTCATCAATGAGAAGCAAAGGAGAACCAGGCTGAAGTTTGCCAACGACAATAATGATTGGGGAGGGGACTGGAGTAAGATAATCTTCTCTGATGAGTCTAATTTTCAGCTTTTCCAAACACCTGTTCATATAATGGTTAGACGGAGAACTAGAGAGGTGTACAAGCCACAGTGTCTTGCACCCACTGTGAAATTTAGTGGAGGATCGGTGATGATCTAGGGATGCTTCAGCAAGGCTGGAATTGGGCAGGTTAATCTTTGCGAAGGACGTATGAATCAAGCCGCATACAAGGTTATCCTGGAAAAATAGTTGATTCCTTCTGCTCAGGCAATGTTCCCCAACTCTGAGGACTGTTTTTTCCAGCAGCACAATGTGCCATGCCACACAGCTATGTTAATCAATGTGTGGATGAAGGATCACCGCATCAAATCCTTGTAATAGCCAGCCCAATCTCCAGACCTGAACCCCACTGAAAACTTCTGGAATGTAATCAAGAGGAAGATGGATAGTCACAAGCCATCAAACAAAGAACTGCTTAAATTTCTGTACCAGGAGTGGCATAAGGTCACCCAAAAGCAATGTGAATGACTGGTGGAAAGCATGCCAAGACGCATAAAATCATGCTATCAGTGTGTCAAGAGTGGGAGAAGAGGGGTGCACTGAGAATCCAACACATTGGGCAGCACTTTGAACATATTTTATAAGTGGCCATAAACTTGTAAATAACTCATGAAAGAATAAAGTCACGTTAAAACCAAGCACATCATTGTTTTTCTTATGAAATGCTCAATAAGTTTGATGTGTCACGTGACCCTCTTCCCATTGGAAAAAATAAAGTTGGATCCAAAATGGCCGACTTCAAAATGGCCACCATGGTCAGCACCCATCTTGAAAAGTTTCCCTTCTCCCGTATACTAATGTGCCACAAACAGGAAGTTGATATCACCAACCATTCCCATTTTACTTAGGTGTATCCATATAAATGGCCCACCCTGTATGTTATATATTACTAGCTGAAGAACCCGGCGCTGCCCGGGCATAGTAACTAACTACGGTTAGTTATAACAAATTATAATGATTATATATATATAAATAAATAAAGATGAGTGTAGAGCCCCGCCCACTCCGCATAGCCACATTCACTATAATATCCCACATCATCCTGTCAGCCAGAGCTACCAGACTACTACCCCTAATATCCCACATCATTCCGTCAGCCAGAGCCATCGGACTACTCCCCCTAATATCCCACATCATCCCGTCAGCCAGAGCCACCGGACTACTCCCCCTAATATCCCACATCATCCTGTCAGCCAGAGTCACTGGACTACTACCCCTAATTTCCCACATCATCCCATCAGCCTGGGGTCAGAACCAGAGCACTGAGTGGAACGGTCCTAACTTCCATAGCGGGGATCCCTTTAAGAGAGGCCTGGCGTCAGAACCAGAGCACTGAGTGGATTTGCCCTGACTTCCATACCAATGATCGCATTAATAGAAGCCTAGGGTGAGAATCAGAGCGCTGAGGGATTTACCCTAACTTCCATACAGGAGATCCCTTTAAGAGAGTCTGGGGTCAGTACCAGAGCATTTGAAGGCAATTGCCCTGACTTCCATACCGGGGATCCCTTTAAGAGAAGCCTGGGGTCAGTACCAAAGCACAGAGTGGATTTGCCCTCAATTCCATACCGGGGATTTCTTTAAGAGGGGCCTTGGGTCAGAACCAGAGCGCTGAGTGGATTTGCCCTGACTTGCATACCAATGATCCCTTTAATAGAACCCTAGGGTCAGAATCAGAGCTCTGAGGTATTTGCCCTAACTTCCATACAGGAGATCCCTTTAAGAGAGTCTGGGGTCAGTACCAGAGCATTTGAAGGCAATTGCCCTGACTTCCATACCGGGGATCCCTTTAAGAGAGGCCTGGGGTCAGAACCAAAGCGCTGGATGTATTTGCCCTGACTTCCATACCGGAGATCCCTTTAAGAAAGGCCAGGGGTCAGTACCAAAGCAGAGAGTGGATTTGCCGTAACTTCCATACCAATGATCAATTTAAGAGACCCTGGGGTCAGAACCACAGAGCTGAGTGGAACGGCTGGAGCTTATGTTCCTGGGGATGCTAGATTTCTCCCACCATGTCAGTGTCTGATGAGGTGTTGTCAAGTGGGAAAACTTGCTCATAGCAACCAATCACAGCTCAGCTTCTTTTAACCAGCTCTGGTGAAATGAGAGATGCTTAGTGATTGGTTGCAAGGAAAACTGTTGCTCATAGCCAGGGCCAGACTGGGACTAAAATTCAGCCCTGGCATTTGAAGTTACACAGGTCCACTAGTCACATGGTGACTATATAATATCTTTGCACACTTGTAGGTTACAAGAAGTGAGAGGAGATTAACACGACTATATAACATGTAGTCACAGCTGTACCCAGTATTTCAGCTCAGTCCTATTTAATGCTTTTAGGTACAGAACTCCTCCCAAAGCTCTGTCCCCTTTTGTATGCATGGTGACAGAATTCCTGGCAGAACTGCTATCCATCGGGCAACCAGACCCCCTGTTCATAGCCGCCCCTATCATACCTCCCAACCTTTGAAGAAGGGAAAGAGGGAGAAAGACTGCGGCGAGCGCCATGCCCCGGCCACATCCATTTGCAACTAGTCACACCCATGTCCATGCCCAACCGCACCCATTTAGCACTGCTGATCACACTGACTGGTACTGAGGGCACAGTGGCTGGCATTATGGGCACATTTGCTGATACTGTGGGCACACTGACACTGACTGGCACTAAGGAAGAGAGAAAATAGAGAGACAGAAAAAAGAAAACAGAGAGAGAGAAAGAAAGGAGAGTGAGAGAGAAAGAAAGAACAGAGAGAGAAACAAGAAAGAACAGAGAGAGAAAGAAAGAGGGGAAAGAAAGAAAGAAAGAACAGAGAGACAGAGAAAGAACAGAGAGGGAGGAAGAAAGAAGTAAAGAAAGAACAGAGAGAAAGAAAGAGGAAAGAAAAAGAAAGAAAGAAAGGAAAGAAAGAACAGAGAGAGAGAAAGAAAAAAGAAAGATTAGAGAGAGAAAGAAAGAACAGAGAGAGAAAGAAATTGAGGGAAAGACAGAACAGAGAATGAGAAAGAAAGAACAGAGAAAGAAAGAAACAGAGAGAAAGAAATAAAGGTTCTATAAAGATACTTTATTAGCTCGGCTCCCATTGTTGTGCCCATCTGAGCCTCCCGGTGCAGGACATATCATGATCCGCTCACATGGCCGGCATCCCCGATTCCAAGGCGATCCTGCTGTCTGCGCTGTCGGAGGACATGGTGATGGATCTGAAGCATTCCTAGTTCCTTCACAATCTCCTCATGAAATTATCTAATTTCCGGTCAGCTTCCAGCACATCACTTTCGGTAGAACGTCATGTGTGAGTTTTAAAATGCTCCTCGGGGCTCCGCTGTGTACTCCTGTGTCCGTGGGAAAAGCCTGCTTTGTATGCCTCGTACACACTTGGCTCTGCTCTGTACATCCCTTACACATATGGCTCCACTCCGTACACACACGGCTCCGCACACCCCATACACGCGTATCTCCGCTCCGTACACCAAGTACACACACGACTCTGCTCCGTACACCTCGTACACACGCGGCTCCGCTCCATACACCTCGTACACACGGCTTCGCTCCGTACACCTCGTACACACATTGCTGCTCTCCGTACACCTCGTACACGCGCAGCTCCGCTCCGTACAGCTCGTACATGCGCAGCTACGCTCCGTACACATCGTACACATGGCTCCGCTTCATACAACTCATACACACATGGCTCCGCTCAGTACACTTTTTACACACGTGGCTCCGCTCCGTACACCTCATACACACGTGGCTCTGTACATCTCATACAAATGGGGCTCCGCTCCGTACACCTCAGACACACATGGCTCCGCTCCATACACCTCGTACACACTCGGCTCCGCTCTGTACACCTCGTACACACACGGCTCCGCTCCGTACACCTCGTACAAACACAGCTCTCCTACATCTACCCTGTAAACCCCTCCTGAACCCACACATACTTTCCTCATCCAGCACCATGACAACCAGCACAGCAGACTCCTGCAGATACCAAGAGGCAGGGATGTGCGCACAGGCCCTGTGATGATGTCACAGGAGGGGGCGGAGTCAGGGGGTCACGTGATCAGGGGTCTGGACAAAGGCCCCTGATCATGTGACCCCCCGACTCCTCCCCTCCTGTGACCTCATCACAGGTCCTGTGTACAGAGAAGAGAGCAGCCAAGCGATGCTGTGAGTGGCTGCGGGGGTGGAGGTCTCATGCTAGGGCAAGGATGGGGTGCGTGGGAGGCTTATCTACCAGCAGTGCGGGAAAGAAAAATCCCGGGAGGGTTGGAAACTATAACCGCCGTGCCCGCAGAGGGCCGGTGGCAGGAAGAACAGCCAGGCCAGTGGCCGCATCAGCCGCCCGTGGCCCACATGACAGCGGCCCAGCCGGAAAATGCCCGGTTGGGCATATTTCCAATCCGGGCCTGCTCTTAGCAATCAATCACAGCTCAGCTTCTTTTGAACAGCTCTGGTGAAATGAAAGATGCTTCGTGATTGGTTGGTGATACACACACACATACATACATTCACTTTTATATATAGAGATAAAAAAATCTGGAGTACGAAGTAACCTATGCAGAAGAAAAAAAAGTATCATTATATGTGATGCATTAGGCCTCTTTCACACATCAGTTATTTGCCATCAATCACAATCCGTCGTTTTTTGAAAAAAAAAATGGATCCAGCAACTGATGGCGCTGGATCCGTTTTTTTCTCATAGGCTGGAGTCACACACAACGATAAAAAAAATCGGTCCGATTTTTACGGTACGAAATCGCACAAAGGTTTCTTGTCCAGGGATCCGTCTGTCATACGAATTTCCGGCGATGAACCAATTTTATTTGCATCTAAGCATCAAATTGACTTCCATTGCCAATGCCTGATGCTCTTTCCTGTGACCTGGAGAAGTGTTGTGATTTTATCGCAAGTCACACTTGTGGTCCGTTTGTAATCCGATTTTTAATCGCACCCATAGACTTGCATTGGCGAGTCCGATCCGAAAATCGGTGACAATCGCAGCATGCTGCGATTGTCTCGGTCCGAGGAACGGATCCGATAAAAAAACGGATGATGGGAGCTGCCCCATAGAATAACATTGGGACGAATGCAATGCGATTTTTTATCGCATTGCATTCGTCCAATTTTTTCGCTAGTGTGACTCCAGCCATAGATTTGTATTAGCGACAGATTGTGACGGATGGCTGCACGTTTCATCTTTGTCCGTCGTTTGTGTATGCCAAAAAGTCGGACAGTGACGGATCCAGTGCCGTCCGTCGTTGGCTATAATAGAAGCCTATGGGCGCAGGATCCTTTGCTGTCCGTCAAAAGACGGAATCCAGTGACAGATTCCATTTTTAAAACTGAGCATGCCCAGAAAAATTTCTATTCCTTTATTTTAACCTCTACAGCTGCTTTTTCCATTCTGGCACATAAAATCTCTTTCTCTCCATATCATCAAATGTAAAAGCCTGGACTCATATCAAGCATGTCATGCCTCCTGGCGAAGCTAGGGTGAAACGCGCGTTGGGGCTTTTGGAACACACAACACCTATCCTCATTATCTCTTCACTTGAAGAACATACAGTCTTAACTTTGATGATATGCAGTTCCTTATGGATGCATAGAGATATACCTTATAGATATTGGGATTCTTGTTCAAAGTTTTTTCATCTACTTACTATGCTTATATATGTTTGTGCATAGGGGTCCTCCAAGGGTGCTCTGCATTGCTTATTATTTATTAATGTTGTCAATTATATATCGAAATAAAATATATGATTTATGAGACTTTAGAACACCAGTTTTTTGTTGGTATTCATCGTTGAGCTCTGCGCCTCTGCATTTTTCGTTTACATGTGCTCAGTATTATGTTGGTATTAATTCAAATAATAAATATGCTGATTGGTCAGAGACAAACCTGCATCATCAAGTTCAATTGCAAAATATTACTTTTTATTCTTGCTCTTTTTCCTTCCCAAAACAAATTTCTCATTAAAGATAATCTGTCACCCCTTTTTTGAGATATCATATAATGATATCATTCAATTGTGTGTCACATAAGGATTCTCTTAGTAGTTTTGCTTCCCCCTGTCCCCGCACCTTTCATGCATAAATACCTTTTTTATATCGGTTCAGATGTATGTAAACTGCCGCGGTCCGGTCAGATGGGCGGGGCTTATTCACCTGCTCCCCCCTCCCTGTCTTGCTCTACGCATTTCTTCTTGTGTAGAGCAAGACGGGGGGGGAGCAGTTGAATAAGCCCCACCCATCGGACCGGACCGTGGCAGCTTACATACATCTGAACCGATATAAAAAAAGGTATTTATGCATGAAAGGTGCGTTGTCAGGGGGAAGCAAAAGTACTAAGAGAATCCTTATGTGACGCACAGTTGAATGATATCATTATATGATATCTCAAAAAAGGGGTGACAGATTCCCTTTAAAGTGTCTACGACTTTATTTTCTGTATTATTGTTATTGGCGACAGGCTAGCTTGAAATATTCTTTATTATTTCAGGAGAAAATAAGAGTAAATCATCAGGAACAATTTTTCTTTCTTACATTCTGTGTCAGTTGCTAATCTAAGGGTTTTTGAGATGTAAGTAGAGAGATTTGCACCCTTACAATTCACAGGTCTGCAAAAAATATTTTTTGTAATCATTGCAGGTGACTTTGTATTTTTCTGAATCAACTTTTTGTCCTGATTTCAAAAATATATATAATTTTTCTGTAGCACGTATAGTTTCCATTGAGTAGCATCATTATTATTAGGTATACAAAATATACTGACGACATTAAGAAAAAGGTCATCTACATATCAGAAAAAAATGCTTCACCTTACAAAACAGTTTTTATTGAATCAAAATAATTTCACATACAAAATAGAAACCAAAATATGAGCAGAAATTAAAAGTGCTTGACATTAGACTGTCGTTGATACGATGTTTCAGGGTTGTCCTTATATAACATCTAACAGTAATCTGCCATCATTGAGCCATTCCCAAAACCCTGGTAGCGGTGTTCCATTACTTTAATGTCCTGGTGAAACTGCTTGCCTTGTTCATCGCTTACATCCTCAAGATTTTGAGGGATATAATCTAAATGTGAATTCAAAAAGTGCATTTTCAGAGACATGCGACATCCAAGACACTCATATGCATTTAGCAGTTCCTCAACACCTTCAACATATTCTGAAGATTTTTGTTTTCCTAAGAAGTTTTCACAGATCCACTTGAAGCTTTTCCAAGATCTCAATTCCTTATCATTTAGAGTTCCTTCAAACACATAATCTCTTATAAGCTCTCTGATAAGAGGACCAGCAAATATCATTATTATTATTATTTATTATTATTATAGCGCCATTTATTCCATGGCGCTTTACATGCTAGGAGGGGTATACATAACAAAAACAAGTACAGTGATGTTAAATAATACAAGTCACGACTGGTACAGGAGGAGAGAGGACCCTGCCGGGAGGGCTCACAATCTACAAGGGATGGGTGAGGCTACAGTAGGCGAGGGTAGAGCTGGTCGTGCAGTGGCTTGGTCGATCGGTGGTTACTGCAGGTTGTAGGCTTGTCGGAAAAGGTAGGTCTTCAGATTCTTTTGAAGGTTTCCAAGGTAGGTAAGAGTCTGATATGTTGTGGTAGAGAGTTCCAGAGCAGGGGGGATGCGCGGGAGAAATCTTGTATGCGATTGTGGGAAGAGGAGATAAGAGGGGAGTAGAGAAGAGATCTTGTGTGGATCAGAGGTTGCGTGCAGGTAAGTACCGGGAGACGAGCTCACAGATGTATGGAGGCCAAAGGTTGTGGATGGCTTTGCATGCTATGGTTAGGGTTTTGAAAAACCACATACATTGAAAATGCAGAAATAACGTAATAACAAAAATACTTCTATCTCAGAAACTTTATGTGATAGAGCAAAACTAAGCATATTTTTGGAATCAGCACATCAAACTCCATAAAACAGACATATTACCTTTGCTGATGTTTTTTTGTGTTGACCAGAGAATTATAGAAGTTTCATTTATTTAAAGCAGGGTATTTGGGGTGGGTGTCTGGTTGAGGATCTCTCTAAGGGCTTGCTTACACGAGCGTATAAAATGTCTGAGTGCTATGCAATATTTTATCGAAGAGCACTCTGACCAATGTTATACTATGGGGCAGTGCAGATCTGCAGTTTTTTTCTCATGACGATTCAGCATGAGAGAATAATCACAGCATTCTACAAGTGGCTACAGAAATCGAATCGCACTCACCTAATCAAGTCTATGGGTGCATGTAAAAAATCCGACCTCACTCAGATGTCATCTGAGAGTAGTTCGATTTACACAGACAAAGAAAATGGAGAAGATGGAGAAATTAAATCTCCATCTTCTCCGTATCTGTGATATGATTTTCCCATACAAGAGGATCGGATCACAGTAAACTGACACTCGGCTATAACTCTAGTCAGAATTTGAGCCGAGTGTCATTAGCATAAATGATCCAATTCTCTCACATGAAAGAATAAACGCTCTTGTGACCCAGCCTTACATGTATAGTTGGGGAGCTAAGAGTGGGAGATAGTTTGAAGGGGTTATATGGAAAGTGGAGTGGGAGGAGGTATTGCAAGAGGAGTGATATTTTATTTCAATTATTATTTTGACATGATCAAAATGCTTCTCCCTCGGCTCCTGCGCAGGCGTACGTTATCTGTCCTGCTGAGGGCAGAGTAAAGTACTGCAGTGCGCAGGCGCCAGGAAAGGTCAGAGGGGTCTCGCGCCTGCACACTGCAGTACTTTACTCTGCCCTCAACAGGGCAGATAAAGTACGCCTGCGCAGGAGCCGAGGGAGAAGCAAGGAGGAGGACATCATCGTATGAAGATGGGAGGCGCCGGATCGGACGGCGACACCCATTGGACCGGACCGAACGCCAGGGTGAGTATAATCTAACTCTTTTTTCTTCTCTTTCAGGTTACATCGGGGGCTTATCTACATCGTTACAGAATGCTGTAGATAAGCCCCTGATGGCTGTGCCGACAGCTGATAGTCCAAAAATGGGGTGACAGATTCCCTTTAATGATTCTATTCTAAAGGCTTGGGCCTATGGACAATGATATAAGAAAGTTTAAGTCCAAAAGTAATTTTGATTTACTATAATTAAAAACCCTTTTTTTAAGACCATACAATTTCAAAAACTTACAGAAGAGGACTGGATAGCCATGGATATACACATAGATGTTAGTGAAATGGAGTTGGTCCCTAAATGGAATCTGTCATCAAGAACAACCCTCCAAAGCAGTCTATAAATACCATGATACCATGTTATTCACAATCAATTGCCTTATTCCAAAGAAATTCACCTTTATATTAGTAGACAAATAAGGCACTATGTGGTCTGGGCATAACAGAATACTTCCAGATAGCCTCTTAAGCATATTTTTCATGCTTACCAATGCATCTGTCTGTCTTCGACCCTTCCATGTGCAGTGGCTATCAGTAAATGCTGTGTCACGCTTAGAGGCTTAAAGAAGCACTTCCTCAAAGTTTTTATCCTCTTGATATACTGCAGTCATAATGTTATATAGCAATGTGCACTTACAATTGCCCATTTTTTTACTTTCTACCTAGATAATTCTTCTCTTTTCTTTGCTTCATGTAGAAACAGGAAGTTTCTTTTCCCTGCATAAATCATCCCCCGATTCAACTCCTGACCCAGCTGTCACCTCGCCCTGCCAGGCACATTTGCATTCACTTATGGCTCATACAGGGAAAGAGACCTCCTGTTTCTACCTAGAGCTCATATGGATTCCGCCAGTCAGTATTAATCATGTGATGTCATAAACTTAATGGAAAAGGGAAGAATTAGCTGGGTAGAAAGGCAAAATGAGCAATTGTAAGGCTGGGTTCACATTGCGTTAGGGTCAATCCGCTAGTGCTATCCGTTAGATAGCGGCGCTATCTAACAGATCCATTAGCGCACCCATTGACCGCAATGTAAATAACGCATACTAACGCATGCCGAAATTGTCATGCGTTAACAAGTATGCATTATTTCCTAACAGACCCTCAAACGCTGCTTGCAGCATTTTTGGGTGCGTTGACATTAACGCACAGCAAACGGACCCGTTCGCTGTGCATAGGGTTGTATGGGCTAACGCATGGTAGCGCTTGGTACCGGAGCGCTACCATGTGTTAACGCATCCCATTAGCGCTATGGCACTAAAGAGTGCAAAATTGACATTAGCGTTAGTGCATCCTTTTAACGGATCCGTTAAATGGATGCCCTAATGCAATGTGAACCTAGCCTGAGTACACAGTGCTATATAATATGATGACTGCAATATATTAAGCAGATACAAATTTTGATGGGAGGAGTGCTTCTTTAGGCCTCATTTGCATATTGTTAAAAATATCGATTTCTCTGGAATAAGGCAACAGATTGTGTAAATTTATTTTTAAGTGACTTACATGCCCATGTAGACAGCTTAGAAGGATTGATCTTAAGACACTTAGTGTTTTTATTGTGTATTTTTGCACATATTTGTTATGGAAAATGCACAATGTTTTATAGTACCAGCAAAGGGAATGAGATTTCTGAAGCCTCACACACACTATTTGCTTATTTTTTTCGTTGCAGATTTGAAGCAGATTCAAGTCTGCGGAAAGTCAATGTTTGCAGTGCTTTTGTCTCGTACTTCACCCATACTAATGAGCAAGGCCAGGTTCACATAGCGTTATGGCAGTCCATTTAAAGGTACTGTCACACATAGCGATGCACCAGCGATCTCGACCAGCGATATGACGCGGTCAGGATTGCTGGTGCATCGCTAAGTGGTCGCTATTGAGCTGCCACACAGGCAGATCTCACCAGCGACATCGCTGGGGACAGGGGTCACTACTTACCTGTCAGATGAGGCGATCCTGACGTCCTCCCACCCGCGTCCACGCGTCGCTCGTCGGCGCCACAGGAAGCCCAGCAGGAAGCTGACGACGAGAAACGGTCCAGGACGTTCTCGCGCGATCAGCGATAACCAGCGGGGGAGCGGTCGGAGGTAAGTATCAGACACAGCGATATCGCTAGCAATATCGCTATAGCATCACAAAAACCAGTGACGTTATAGCGATATTACTAGCGATATCGCTTAGTGTGACAGGCCCTTAACGCTAGCAGTGACGGACCCTCGAACACTGTAGACTGCGTCCGAGGGTCCGTCACAGCATGACGGCACATCGCTAGCGCATGCCGATTATGACATACGTCAGCGATGCGTTACGTTATGGCAGTCTATGGGTGCGTTAACGGATGCGTTACATCGCGTTAATGCCGCTTTGTAACGCAATCTGTTAAACGGACTGCCATAACGCTATGTGAACCTGGCCTAAAGAAAACAATAATAATAATCTTTATTTTTATATAGCGCTAACATATTCCGCAGCGCTTTACAGTTTGCACACATTATCATCACTGTCCCCGATGGAGCTCACAATCTAACTTCCCTATCAGTATGTCTTTGGAGTGTGGGAGGAAACCAGAGTACCCGGAGGAGACCCACGCAAACACAGGGAGAAGATTTCAAACTCCTTGCAGATGTTGTACTTGGTGGGATTCGAACCCAGGACTCCAGCACTGCAAGCCTGCAGTGCAATCGACTGAGCCACAATAAAAAGACATGACAAAAAAATGTAAAAAAAACTTGGGAAAAACATGTGTTTTTTTATAGAGCGTTATTCCTGCCAACACCTCAAGATGTTCAGTAGAATTTTCTGCTGCAAATCCTGAATGTGTGCACATAGCCTAAAGCAGGTTTTACTCCCGCAGCTATGAAATACTATTAATAATGCTCAGGAAGAGGCACCTTACCTAATAAAATGTAGAACACTATCATTACTGTTATTCCTACAGGGAGTGAAGAGCCGTTATTACTACAATCATATAGGTGTATATCCAATGCAGAGATACAAATAGCACCCAAGGTATTAGCTAATAGAGTGGGAAAGATAGTGAGTAACGTGATACATAAGAAACCAACAAGATTCATCTCAGTTAGGAATCCATCCTAGACTCAAATATACGTCTGTTTTATTTTTCATTATTGTCTTCCATCCAGATAATGAAGGTGCTGGAGGCATCTTGTCATTAGATGCTACAATGGCATTTGGTTGCGTGTAATGGGCTTACTTGTGGGAAATATTGGGTAGATTTGGCCCAGAAGGTATTAGATGGATTAAGCTCTAGAGAGGGTGATGGTGGATGGGGATATGTCCCTGTCTTTCACCCTTTCTGGGGCCACAGGGTATGGACTTCCTAATCCACGCCGCTCTTTGCACTACTTATTGACCATATATAAGGGGATTGTAAAGGAATAAGGGGATTTCAGTTTGAGACTCAGGAGGAAACGTTAGCGATGTTCGCAGGCGTTATTATTTTTACGCAATGTAAGGGAGGGTCTAAGGACAATTATTAAATTGATAACAGGTTTTGGTATTTTTTCTAGATTGATATTAATTGGGATAAGTCACATATTTTTATTGGACAAGAATTTATAAGCAATAGTGGGTAATATACTTATTATCCAAGATGGCAACAGTACAGTCATCCTTCCTGGCGCCCTCCTTTTGCCTCCATTGCTTACATCTGCAGTTCTTTTTATTCTACATCCAAGATGGTCACCACATTGGTAAGTCTACACCACGTCTTCCCTGTCTTTTCTGTGCTGTGAGATGGGAAAGGAAAGGCTGGAGAGGTGTGGTTTAGATTTACAATTGGACTCTCTTTGCCTCTACGGCAGTCATCTAGGAAGCAGGAGGAAAGGAAAGCCGATCTCAGCAGAGGAGGCAGCGGGAAGCAAATGGAGGGCACCAGGTAGAGGGCCTATACATGAGAACCTTACACCCACTGTTGCGGGACAATATTAGAGTTGAGTTGTAATTGCTTTCTAAGGCAAGACGCTTAATATAGGATAATCATTGCGCTACCAGGATTATTCTGCACATAAATGACACTGTCTCTCCATTTTGTAAGAAAATAAATAACCATTTGTGCCAAAGTTAATAGTAAATTATAGTCAGTTTATTTCAGTTAACAACATAAAACAATATTCTTACAAAGATGCATACTCCAATGCTGACCAAAACTGAATTCTCTGCTAAGGTTACAAAATAACTAACACATTATAAATGGACAGTAAAGAGTTTTTTCTAATTTCTTGTATTATTTCTGTTTTCCTTTTAGGAGACATTGGTGTGAGGCCATCTCTTCCCGGAAGCACAATTTCTGACAACATCAAGAGATTAAATTTTCATCAAGTGCTTGGCCGGGGAAGTTTTGGAACGGTAAGAACCTCAACATTAGGAGCGCAGGTTGTATATTGTTTGCCGTACAATGTAAGGTCATAAGTGAAGTACGGCATAACACCGTTAATAATCATCTTAGATCCCCAGATTCAGGTGTTTCTGTCAGAGACAAATTCAGGGCAGTTTCCAAATGTGTTGCTACTTATATCAATGTAATAGTGTTTTCTGGTAGTGTACAGTGGATCAAAGATCAAATTTGAACTTTTTGTGCTAAATGTAAAACACTGTGTGGAACAAAACTTACACTGCAGATCACCCTGAAAACACCATCCGCACCATCAAACATGGTGGTGGCATTATACTGCGGAGATACTTCTCTTTAGCAGGTACAGGAAACCTAGCCAGAGTTAGTCAGAAGATGGATGGAGTGAAATACAGTAAAATCCTGGAGGAAAAGCTGTTAGAGGCTGCAAAACATTAGACTGGGGCGAAGATTCACCTTCCAGCAGGGCAATGAACATAAACATACTATCAGAGATACAATGGAATGGTTTAGATCAAAGCATATGCATGTGTGTGAATGGCCCAGTCACAGTCCAGACCTAAATCCCATTAAGAATCTGTGGCAAGATTTGATAGTTGCTGTTCACACACGTTCTCTGACCAATCTCACTGGACAAAAATGTCAGCCTCTTCATGTACAAAGCTAGTAGACATATACTTGAAAAGACTTGTAGCTGTAAGTGTAGTGAAGTGTGGTCCTACAAAGTATTGGGAGTTTAATAAAAATGCACATCACATTTTCAGATTTACACACGTGGTCAAAATTGTGGGTACCTGTTGTTTAATGACAGAAAAACCCACAATGGTCAAAGAAATAACTTGAATCTGACAAAAGTAATAATAAATAAAAAATCTATGAAAATGAACAAATGAATGTCAGACATTGCTTTTCAACCATGCTTCCACAGAATTATAAAAAAATAAAACTCATGAAATAGACCCGGACAGAAATGATGGTACCCCTGAAAATAATGTGACAAAAGGGACATGTTAAATCAAGGTGTGTCCACTAATTAGCATCACAGGTGTCTACAATCTTGGAATCAGTGAGTGGTCCTGTAGAGAGGGCTACAGATACTCACTGTGCTGCTTTGTGACATGGTGTGTATCACACTCAACATGGACCAGAGGAAGCGAAGGAAAGAGTTGTCTCAGGAGATTAGAAAGAAAATTACAGACAAACATGTTAAAGGTAAAAGTTATAATATCATTTCCAAGCAGCTTGATGTTCCTGTGACTACAGTTGCACATATTATTCAGAAATTTAAGCTCCATGGGACTGTAACCAGCCTCCCTGGACGTGGCCGCAGGAGGAAAATTGATGACAAATCAAAGCGATGGATAATACGAAAGGAAACAAAAGAGCCCAGAAAAACTTCTAAACAGATTAAAGGTGAACTTCAAGCTCAAGGAAAATCAGTGTCATATCGCACCATTCGTCGTTGTATGAGCCAAAGTGGACTTCATGGGAGAGGACCAAGGAGGACCCTATTGTTGAAAAATAATCATAATAATGCCAGACTGTAATTTGCCAAACTACATGTTGATGAGCCACAAAGCTTCTGGGAGAATGTGCAATGGACAGATGAGTCAAATATGTAACTTTTTGGCAAGGGACATCAGCTCTATGTTCACAAATGGAAAAAATGAAGCATATCAAGAAAAGAACACTGTCCCTTCTGTGAAACATGGAGGAGGCTCTGTTATGTTCTGGATATATATAAACTTGGCACACACCAAAGGTTTCTGATGCAGAAAGGTGATTTTTAATTATACAACAGTACATACACAGACGTTTCGGTCTAGGACCTTCATCAATGTACGATATATTGTACTGTGAGATTCTTAGTGACTGGGCTTTGTGAGATAGACCAATCCTGTGAGGAGGCACATGAAGCCGTCCCACTGCGTGATGATTTGTGGAGTGTGGACGCAGTATCCACCGCGAATCCCAAGTGCACTTGGGATTCGCGGTGGATACTGCGTCCACACTCCACAAATCACCACGCAGTGGGATGGCTTCATGTGCCTCCTCACAGGATTGGTCTATCTCACAAAGCCCAGTCACTAAGAATCTCACAGTACAATATATCGTACATTGATGAAGGTCCTAGACCGAAACGTCTGTGTATGTATGTACTGTTGTATAATTAAAAATCACCTTTCTGCATCAGAAACCTTTGGTGTGTGCCAAGTTTATATATATTTAGTTCACGGATTGGGATCCTACTTGGGCACCACCTACAATTCTCAGGGTTGTGCCAACGGTTTTGTTCTTACACTGTTATGTTCTGGGGCTGCTTTGCTGCATCCGGCACAGGGTGTCTAGAATCTGTGCAGGGTACTGTGACGGTCTCAGCTCCTGCTGAGCCCATTTTTTGAGTGGACCCTCTGGGTCGTGGCACCCACCCACCGAGGGCGAGCTGACCTTGTGAGAATCCACCCCCTATACAGGGAGTGTCAGGGGCAAGACCAAGGGGGTGAGCCACCACGACTGCTGGGACCAGACGGCCGGCTCAGGGGACACTAGACGAGTGTCTGACGACAAGGACGAGCAGGAAGCAAGACGAGACTAGACGTAGGTGCAAGGTATCTTCATTAGAATAACACAAGATCACATACAGAGAAAACAAGCAAAACGTGCAAGGTGCGCGCGTGGGCACGCCAAGGTCCATAACATGGTACGTGCCAGATGGCACGCCTAGGCACAGGTAATGGCATGATGGCATTGGACTCCGGACTGCTGGCAAACCGACAGGGTCCAGGGATCAGGCTGCGGACGTCAGCTCCGGACATCAGGCCGTAGTCATCTGGTTCCGGACCTCTGGCAACGGTCGGCAGGTTCCGGGCATCCGGCAGGCAAACCAGGGTTCAGGCAAGGAGGCACGACAGATATCCAAGCAGGGTGCGTGTTTAGGGAACACGCCAAGGTCCAAGGCTAGGTGCGCGTGTAGGGGACACGCCAGGGTCCAAGGCTAGGTGCGTGTGTAGGGGACACGCCAGGGTTCAAGGCAAGGTGCGTGTGTAGGGGACACGCCAGGGTTCAAGGCAAGGTGCGTGTGTAGGGGACACGCCAAGGTTCACAAACGAGACAGGGTGCGTGTGTAGCCACGCCAAAGCATAGAATAAGACAGTGCGTGTAGAGACACGCCAAGGCACAAGACAGAGTGCGTGTAGAGACACGCCAGGGTTCAGAGCAGGGTGCGTGCTAGGAGCCACGCCAGGGCACAAGGAAGGGCTGCGTGCTAGGAGCCACGCAGGGACGCACACCTCACTGGCCAATGCACACGGCTGTAACGCCAGCACGAGGCACGACTAAGGCACAGGAGGGGGCAAAGGAACCTTCGTGCTAGGAGCCACGCCAGGGTTCAAGGCAGGGTGCGTGCTAGGAGCCACGCCAGGGCACAAGGAAGGGCTGCATGCTAGGAGCCACGCAGGGGGCACGCCACACTGGCCAGTACACACGGCTGTACACAAACACGTGGCACTTACCACGGCACAGGAGACGGCCAAGGGGAACCCACGCCGGGGTTCAATGCAAGGACAAGGCAGGGAACAAGGCAAGGAATACAGGCAGAAACAGAGCCAGGTCAGAGAGAGGACAGAGTCTAGCAGCGGAGCGTAGGCAGAAGCCCAGAGCCGGGCCAAGGGAAGACCTTGGGACTAGACAAAGAAACGAGCACTAAGGAGAGGAGAAATGGTGCGTGTGCCAGGGAGCACTACAGAGCACCATAGGAGAGAGCGAGGCAGAGCAAGCAAAGACTGAGACCATAGGGAGGAACACAAAGCAAGGAATAGCAAGGCAGAGAACACAGGGAGGACTACAAGTCAAAGCATAGCTAAGGCGAGACATAGCAAAACAGACTAAGACAAAGAACAGCAGAAGGACTACAAGGCAAAGCAAGGCAAAGACAAACATGGCATGAGAGACAACACAAGACATGGCACAAGACAAGAGGCGGAATACGAGCACGGAGCGTGTGCAGAGACGCACTACAGAGCAAAGTGCAAGGGCACAGAATAGAGGGAGCAACCCCACAGACCCAGAGCCTTGCAGGGAAGCAACACAATAATCAGGCCCTGAGCATAGGAAGAGGTGGCCTGATATAGGGCATAGCACCTCCTCCTCCAGGTCAGGACCAGGGGAGCACTTCCGGGATTCTAGACATGACGAGATGATAGCAGAACCAGACAGTGCAGGATCTTAGGAAACGTCACATGATCAGGGTTTCAGACATGACAAGATGATCACCGAACCAACCAGTGCAGGATCCTAGGAAGAACACATGATCCGGGATTCTAGACATGACGAGATGATTGCAGAACCAGACAGTGCAGGATCTTAAGAAACATCACATGATCAAGGACTCCAGACATGACGAGAAGATCACAGAAGGCAGAGCAGAAACGCAGGGATCCTGCAGCTCAGACATGAGGCGAGTCTGCACACAGCTCTAGCGAACATGCAGGACAGCAGACAAAACATGCGCATGCACATCGCTCCAGGAGTTCCTGAGACAAACAGACATGGCAGACATGGCGGACGTGACAGGTACCATATATCATTTCCTTTACACCCCACAAATACATGCATCTTTGTGAAAAGCTATGTGTCTACAAAAGTAGTCTCAGGTCTATGCTGAAAATTAGGGTGTATTTACACTGCGCAGTTATCGGACACCAGTGGAAACATGATGACGATTGCCCGACAAATGTAAAACAGGTCGGATATACCACATCTCCTTGGCAGTGAAGGAAGCATTAGGGTACGTGCACACGTTGCGGATTGACTGCAGATCCGCAGAGGATTTGCCCCTGCAGATCCACTGCAGATCCGCAAGTGATTTACAGTACAATGTTATTCTATGGGAAAAAAAACCTGCTGTGCACATGCTGCGGAAAATTCCGCTCGGAAACGCAGCTTTTTTTTTCCACAGCATGTCAATTCTTTGTGCGGATTCTGCAGCGTTTTTACACCCATTCCATTATAGGAATCCTCAGGTGTAAAAACGCAGGCCAAGTCTGCACAAAATCTGCAATAAATCCGCAATAAATCTGCAGGTAATCCGCATAATAACGAGTGGATTTTGATCGGCGGATTCTGCCAAAAAAAGCAGATTCAGCACAGAAAATTCTGCACAGCAATCCATGTGTGCGCATACCCTAAGGGTGTGTTTCCACTGTCCGGACTACATCAGGAATTGCTGCGGATTGGACGCTGCGTACAGCCGCAGCATCCAGATGTTACAGCATAGTGGAGGGATTTTATGCAATCCCGTCTCCACTATGTGTGCAGGGCCGCATCCGGACACGCGGCGCGTCTTTCCAGACCACAGCATGTCTATTTATCTTGCAGAGACGCTCCGTCTCCCCAAGATAAATAACCCAGTCTATGGATACGATGCGGTGTCACCACACGTACAACAGCGGACGGCGCTTTGGGCGAAGCAGGATTTCTGCTCCATCCAAAGCGCTGCCAGTACGCAGCGTGGACACGTACCCTAGGAGAGTATACAGACATTACAGCATGGTACTTCAGCTGATTCATTTTGTGGGGTAAAACATTTCCCTGCCTGTTTTTTAACAATATTTTACCTCAAAGGAAGAATCAGCTGTGATCCCGTGCAGTAATGTCTGTATATTCTCATTTGCGTCCTCCCCTGCCCAGGAGCTGTGGTATGATCAGACCATGCTCCTGTATGGTCAGACACAGCCATTACACAGTACACAGCAGGGCACATTTATAAGATTATCTCAGCACACTAACATTTTTTTTTAAACACATCGAATTGTGGAAATTATTATTTCACGATCTGTTGATTAAATATATTTTTGTTCATGGCACAACCCCTTTAATTATGCGGCATTTTATCTAAAAAAGGAGGTCAGCCTCTCTAATGTGGAACTGTATGTAAAAAAAATAGGTATTAGAAAAACAATAAGTTTTGTTTGTAGTCAATTGAAACTTTATTTAAATAGCACAACTTCGGGACTGCTTCCACTCAGCATAACGGCTGTGAAATAATCAGGCATTTATCTACTTGCCTCACAGGGTAGCGCTCATCATTCCCTCAAGTGTACAACTTTATCAGCCTACATGGACACAGAATGCAATTAGCTATGCAAAACTATTTAAAGTGAACCTGTCATGGGAAACCTGCAGATATGGCATTAATCTGCAGTTGGCAGCCATTCGTAGTGAAAGCATGGCTGCCAAGAGAAAATAAACTTTACTCCTCTTGGCAGCATCCAGCTTTGAGTAATAGAGGCGCGGCTTCAGTCGTTGCTCAGTACATAGTTACCAGTGGCTATAAGACCCGGCACTGACTGACAGCCGCTCAGCCAGTGCATCAGTGCAGAGTCACTGTCAGTCACATTAGTTAAAGTAGATATTTCTACAGGGCACTTTATGCATCTCATAACCCCTTTTATTATGCTTAGGAAGCAATCTACTCCACCAAACGCTCATCTTGGCTCAGCTACAAAACTACTCACAAGCCATTACCACGAACACAACTGATCTCACACCTAAGATACAATAATAACTGGATAATCAGGCAGTAAAGATAGGGAAATGGCTCTGTGGTGGGTGCTGCTGGTGGTACCCAGGTAAATAATGCATTCAACGTAGGAAATGCGACACTTTTAGACCTGCACCATGGTCTTTGATGCCACCAACATCTCTGTACAGTCGTGCACCCCACGCAGTCTTTCCATATTGATTCTCATCTCAGCTTATGATGGCTGATGTAGAAATAATGCCGACCAGCTCTGGAGTTGGAGTTTTTCCTGACTCAATAAAGAAACCACTGGAGCCATAGGCAGAGGAGGACATGACTTGGGGATGGGTGGACCTTTACTCCTGCAGCTTTTTTGGTATAGTGGTGTAGATTTTAAGCAAGAGGGATATTGCTTTCAGAGTAAGAAGCACAGTATGTCTGTGCCTGGGGGTTACTGTGAGGAGGGTGAGGCTTAATCTACTTTCACACATCCGGTGTCAGGGGTCCGGCGGCATGCGGCGAAAAGCCGGTCCGCCGGATCCGGCCTGCAGCGGTGACACCGGATGTAGATGCGGCGCCTTATGCGGCGTGGAGGACATTTAAAGGAGCCGCAGCACCGGGGGACGGGAGAGCCGATATGGAGAGGAGCCGCAGCACCGGAGGACGGGAGAGCCGGTATGGAGAGGAGCCGCAGCACCGGGGGACAGGAGAGCCGGTATGGAGAGGAGCCGCAGCACTGGGGGACGGGAGAGCCGGTATGGAGAGGAGCCGCAGCACCGGGGGACAGGAGAGCCGGTATGGAGAGGAGCCGCAGCACGGGATAGAGAGGGAGAGAGAGAGAGAGGGAGAGAGAGACTCGCCGGGCACTTGTGGGGTTAAATCTCACAGTGCCCGGGCATGTGCTGTTCAAAAAGCCGGTCCGGCGCTGCACAAAAACGTTGCAGGCAACGTTTTTTACAGACGCCGGACGGCGCATGTTTGCCGTATCCGGCACAAACCGGAGGCGCCGCATGTCCATCCGGCACGATGCGGCGATCATTAAATTCTATGTGAAAAAACCGGATCCAATTCCGGATCAGGTTTTCACTATTTTCGCCGCATCGTGCCGGATTTACAAAAACGGATGTGTGAAAGTAGCCTTATATAGAGCAGGAAATCTGTGTCTCTCCCTCTTTCATGCACAGGATGAACAGGAGGAAGCATGTCTGCAGTGTCAGGGAGTATAATACTGGGGTTATCACCTCACATGACAGATGATAGGAGCACATTCACCTCAGACATCATGTACTAGTGTAGTATCAGCTCCTACATTATGTATGGGATCAATATTACCTCAGCAATTCATGTAGCTGCCATGTCCCTCATCTGCATGCTACATTTTCCTCACAGACTGTGAGACAACTTCTGTGTGACCTCCATGCAGACAGGTTTGATATACTACTCTGCATTCACCTCAGACATTGTGTAGTGTGTACTAGGGTAGTATCAGCTCCTACATCATATCTGGGATCAAGATTACCTCAGAAATTCAATTAGCTGCCATGTTCCCTCACTTATCGCAGAGGCAGCTTTTGTGTGACCTCCCTGCAGACATTTATGATATACCACATTACTGCTGTATTATACAGAGTCTTCATGAGTTCTGGGTTTATGTATGATAGGACAGAGCAGGGACACATACAGTGTCTGCCATTACTATGGTGGAGCTGGGCAGTCGCATGTATTAGAGACACTGGTGAGAGTGAGAGAGGAGCAGTCGGGGGATGGTATATGTATGATGATGAAAAGCTGCACTTCATGTCAGTGCACTGTATACTGACCCTGCTGTGTGCTGATTACCCCCCTTCCCAGTTATGGAGTCCGATGATCTGTATGTGACCTCATCTCTGTTACATACTTTGATGCTGGCTGTACAGATCCTGTGTAACCAGGTTACTCACTATATGTGGTATATGTGTAAAGGATCTATTCCTGTGCTGTATACTTAACCTGTGCCACAGGTCTGTATACATGATATCACTCCTCACTCTGCTATATACGGATCATGCTGTGTATAAACATCCTGTGTCTCCAGGCTATTTTTCCTGGCTGTACATATACCCTGGACATGACTTCCAGCTTAGTGCTTAATTTCTGCAGCTATTGCTGCCTTTAGTCCTCTTATGTTACATGCTGTCCTGCTGGATATATCCATCCTGTTTCTGTATATTGTCCCCCTCATATGTTGCATGATCAGAATATACCCACCAAGATCTTATTTTATATTACCTAAGATGGTGGATAGCACAGGCCTGAATGGTTTATGTTTTATCATGTGTAAAATAAATAATTGGGGAGTCACTCGGCACATTTGAGTGGGCACTAATAACTCAGCACATGGCCGGCAGTGAGTGGGCACTCCTAGTGTGATGCTGCACATTGCTCTGGAAAACACGGGCCCATTTTTTCAGCCCTGTCTCTCATCTATTGTATGTAGTAGAGTGACTGGCTGGGATACAGAACTTGCAGTTTTCTGCTCACACACCTATGGCTGCAGGCAGCTTATATTAGACCTACATATTTTTTCTTACCATTTATGCGCAGCTGGTGATTAGAGTCTGTCTGTAACTGCTGTAGAGGAGCAGGCGGCTTCTCATTTATTGTTACAGCATATAACACAGCATTGCCCATCTCTGTCTATTTCTGGACCTTATGATGGGATATTTTCCATTATTAACCTGTTGTATACCTTGGTTGTAAACCTACATGGTGTTTTCATCCTCACTTTATCCTATATCTTGTGCGGTTGGAGGGGTCCTTGAAGTTGGTTAAATATGGTCTTGGGGATCCAATGGGATATGGTTTCCTCCTTTTGGAATTTAATATGGTTCTGGATCTGGTGAAAGGTGGAGGGGAGTTTCGGCAAGGGTTTGTCGTATCCCCAGGAAATTCAAGTGAACATTGGAACCCTTGTGGTTATGGTGCTCCCGAGCTAGTGGGGTAACGGCTGGGAGTAATTGTTGGTACATTTTATGTTCACTTTATGCTTGGTAATCACCAGATGATTTTGGGAGTTTCAAGGACTCCTACCAGCGTGTTAATATTATTTATGCTTTGATGTTTTATTGTATGTTTGTTTTAATAAAGGCGTGAATAAGAATTTAAAAAAAAAAAGGGTTCGGTGTATACCAGCCAAGTGCTTATTTTATATTACTTAAGATGGCAGATAGCACATGCCTGAGTGGATTTTGTGGAGCCTGGTGGTTGGGGGGGACCTTGAAGTTGGTTAGAAATTGGTCTGGGGGATCCATTGGGATATGGATTCCCCTTTTTGGAAGTTAATATGGTGCTGGACCTGGTGAAATGTGGAGGGGAGTTTCAGCAAGGTTTTGTCGGATCCCCAGGAAATTCAAGTGAACATTGGAACCCTTGTGGCTATGGTGCTCCCGAGCTAGTGGGGTAACGGCTGGGAGTAATTGTTGGTACATTTTATGTTTGTTAATCACCAGATTTGGGAGCTTCAAGGACTCCCCCCAGCGTGTTAATGTTATTTATGCTTTGATGTTTATTTTATGTTTATTTTAATAAGAACATGAATTAAAAATTTAAAAAACAAAAAACAAACAAGCAAACAAAAAACAACAACAACAACAGTTATTTGTTTTCCTTTTAGAGGGTCCTTGAAGTTATTTATAAATTGGTCAGTAGGGGTAACTGTTGTGAACTCATTTTCTGGTCTGCCTCTGGTTTCTGGTGAGGGTGATGGAGCTGGTTGTATTGACAGAGGAGTCGTGAGTTCTCTTTCCAGGCTCCCTCTGGTGGTTGCTGGAGGTAATGAAGCTGATCTAATTAACATAGACCTGCCACCTGATAATGAGGACGATGATTGGACATCTGGGTCTCTGACTGGATTTAAGACAGCCGACTACCTCTTTCCATGCTGGTGATTTTTTCCTGCCTCCTGAGGTCCTAGTTTCCAGTTCAGTTCCTGCCTTCTCAAGCTAAGTATTCTTTGCTATTGTTCACATTTGATTTGGTTTGGTCTATTCAGTTTTTTGTGTGGTCAGCCAGCCCCGGCTGGGGCTGTGCTGAATTTCCATTCTTATGTCACTGTTTGTGTCAGTTTGCTTTTTGTCCCATATTAGATTGGCCTCTTTTTGCTCTGTTTTCAGAATATGCCAGAGTGCTGATATAGTGGGTGAAGTCTAGTGACTTCAGGTTTTTTTTGCTATCAGAAGTGTTGGACATTTTTGCAGGGTTTTTTGGCGTGATTGCAGTCAGTATCTTTCCTTTCCTGTCCTTTCTAGTTAGTGTGGGCCCCATCGTTTGCTCAGCCTATTTCCTACCTTTGTTTGTGTTTTCATTTTGTCTCACCGACAATACATGTTTGGGGGCTGTCTATTCCTTTGGGGTCTGCTCTGGGGCAGTTTAGATTTCCCCTTTTCTTGCTTTAGGCTTATTTAGTCCTCCGGCTGTGTCGAGGCATCTAGGATCATCGTAGGCACGCTCCACGGCTACTGCTAGTTGTGTGGATAGGATCAGGGGTCTGCAGTCTGCTTAGTTACCAACCTCTCTGGTTTTCTGTTGCTTAGCTTGGTCTTGTTTTCCTCCTCGGTGACCCAATCACAACAGGTAACCATATCAAGTATAGACCTCTGGTTTGGGGGGGTGTTCATCACAGTATGACCCCCTGGGTTTGGAAGGCTAACCATTTCAGGTATGACACCCTGGTTTTGAGGGCTAATCATCTCAGGTATGGCCCCCTGGTGTGGAGGGTAACCAGCTCGTGTTTGGCCCCCTGGTGTGGAAGGGGTAACCATCTCGGGTATGGCACCCGGATTTTGAAGGGTAACCATCTCGTGTATGGCCCCCTGGTGTGGAGGGGTAACCATCTCGTGTATGGCCCCCTGGTGTGGAGGGGTAACCATCTTGTGTATGGCCCCCCTGGTGTGGAGGGGTAACCATCTCGGGTATGGCCCCCTGGTATGGAGGGGTGACCATCACGGTATGGCCCCCTGGTCTCCAGAAGCATTTATATTTTATAGGACCCTGTTACGGTAAAGTCCCTGGGGTCAAGGCAATCATATTTTGCATGCCTACAGAATAAATTGGCTCCTCTGAGCCAGGAACAGCGGCTGGAGGGGAGAAGAGAACAAGGTAGGCATGCTTTTCAATACAATCTATAGCTTCAAGGACCCTCTCTTTTTTCATGTGACTTGAGAATGCCGAGGCACGGTTTTTGACTGTTTATATTGACCAAACCATGTTTCTTTCAAGGTTGTCGTCTGGACAATGCAGTTATCTAATGCATGAAACTGAAGAGCAATGTACCTAATCTGTGTGCCCTTGAGTCAGTGGGAGTTACTAAGGGTTAAGTAATCAAGTGCATTAACATGAAGGGCAATATGCCTATTCCCGATGCCCTTAAGCTGGTGGGAGTGGCTAAGGGTATAATCTAGTGCATTAACACAAAGAGCAGTATGCCTATTCCTGATGCCCTTGAACCAATGGGAGCGGCTAAGGGTATAATCAAGTGCATTAACACAAAGGGCAGTATGCCTACTCCCGGTGCCCTTGAGCCAGTGGGAGCGGCTAAAGGTAAAGTAATCAAGTGCATTAACACGAACGGCAATATGCCTATTCCCAGTGCCTTTGACCCAGTTGGAGAGGTCAACAGTAAATGTTATCAAGTGCATGAAAAACAATTAACAATGGCGTGGCAGGGTTATTAATAATGCCTTTGTAGACTTTTTCTGCTTTAGGTTTATTTAAATTACTACTTCCAGGTATTCTGAATGTGTATTTTATGGTCGGCTATAATGTTTATGTTATATTGTGTATAGTTTTTAATTACTCCCCATTTATAATATCTTTCTATTGATATGTTCATCACTTTTCAGGTAGTGATAGTAAGTGGGTTTAAGAAATTTTACTGCACAGCTACTGTAAATAATGGTGGTTTCTAGATCTAAAATCTGTGAATTGATGAATTATTAGAGCTGGCTACAATACATGCAGTATAATAGTTTTTTGAGGCATGACAGATGTCATTATACAGGTATTCATATTGTAGCTACGACCTTAATTATGATTTACTTTCCACATTCCCCATTATGGGATCCTCATTGCAGGATGTTAGCAACTGTTATTTTGCTGTAGTTACCGTATTATCGATCATAACTTGGTAGCATGGCATTGATAAAATTAATCTGTCGGAGCGCTGGAATTTTAATTATTGTTTTTTTTTTACTTGTATGCACAGTCTTTCCATAGCATGTAGAAATGGTTGATGGCTTTATTAGGCATGGTTGATGGGGGTCGAGTCCATTTAAGGTGTCAAATGGCCTCTCTGGTGGCGGTTTAGGAGTCAGGAGGAAGTTGCAGACAAGTTAAGGTGGACTCATTTTAACTAATAGAGGATGTAAAACCTCCTGGTGGTGAACAGGCTCGGCTTTGGTGGCCAGCCTCAAGGACGTTGTAATGGTAACGTCAATTAGGGGCGGGCACAGTGGTTAAGCACAGGAGCGAGGATAATAGGATCATTGGTGCCCTGAAAGTTTACTGGCTCTGCTTGAATGGCAAGCCAGTGCGTGCCGCCCCTTTATGGCTGCCTGTCCTGGTTCTGTATGTCAGACAGCTGGGGATATCACAGTACTTGTGAATCCCAATGTCCTAGCACTTCACCTGACTCCTACTGTGATTGTTTTAATCCTGTGATTTAAATAAAGCTGTGGCCATTTTGACAACCAAAATAATGTGTTGTGTATTTATTCTAGTGCCTAGGTTTGCTGCAGTTATGGTGGTTTTAAGATGGTGTGGGGGTCCGTCCCATATCCATAAGTCATGCATGGCTAAGACAGAAATAATCCTTTATCTTCCTATCTTTAATGGGTAATTCTAGTGGGTTATTACTCAGTGCCCATGTGTATATCTATTAGGTCTCCTGTATGTAACTAGTAGGAAACTGTATAAATATAACATTATTATAAAGCAATATCAATGGTGTCACTCAGGCTCAGACTGGCCCACTGGGTAACAGGGGGATCCCCCGGTGGGCCCCTGTGCAGATCTGGGCCCCCAACCCCACTATATGGATAGTATTTAGTATAATTGACTTGATTTATTCTGTACAGAAAAAAGCAGCATCTCATCATTCATTAACCAAACTACCTAGCTTATTATTATTTAGAGATATAGGTACAATTGTGAACGAGGGTAGTGTAATATTTGTATGCAGGTGAAAAGTGGGCCCCTTAAAGTCAATGTTACTGGTGGGCCCTTGGCATCCCAGTCCAAAGCTGGTGTCACTTTCCTGCTCCCCACCACACTTATTTAAAGCGGCTGTGCCTGCTGTCAACATTCTCTGGTGCCAGTGCCGGCACCAGGAACGGGCGGGACCATAACTGAAGATATGCAATTTGCATAAATGGTGTCACATTCCAACGAGATGTGTGCAGTCTCGCTCAATACAAGTGAATTGAGCAAGGCTGAATAAATGACCACCCGCTCCCAACACTGAAGAATCCTCACTAGTCTGCAGTCACATAAAGTGACGGTTGATTTGTACCCCAAGCATGAACAACCCCTATAATGAAGTTCATCAACTAATGACCATTCTTTTGTAGGTGGTGTTGGCGGAAGATAGATATACCCACCAGCAATTTGCTGTTAAAGTCATCACAAAGCGGAACCTGCTAGCTGAAGGAGAGGAGCGCGTGATGGTGGAGCGGCGTGTGTTACAACTTGCGTCTGGCAATCCATTCCTTCTTCATGGCACATTTGCCTTTCAGACCAAGGTAAAATTGCAACCGCTTCATTAGTATTGGATAAACCATAAAGTGCACTCATCTATATGCACAGAGCATATCCACATTTACATATGGTGTTTGCTATCATTTCAGCATTGAAAACATGTTAACGTCCTGCTCCTTGTACTGTATGTGTAGCTGTCACCTACTGTGGGAACACTGGACAAACCCTGGGAACCAGGCAATGTGCCTAGAAATATCATGTTGATGGGTATCTTTTTGGGTTTCTCGATTGAAGTCCATGGAATATCTTGGAGTGGTCCAACTGGCTCCCAAAATCTGAAGTCATTTGTCCACCCCTATGGATGTCATTCTTAATGAACACTTTACAATGGTGAGAAATGCAGAAGTCAACATAACAATGAAAAGTAATCACATCCTACATATGTAGATATATTTTCTACGTGTGTCTACTTAGAATAACCAATAAGCACATAGTAAAAAGAATAAAGTGTCATTATTGCTATTACTATGTAACTATATCTTCATGAGTAAGGGGAATAGAGTTCAATCACAAAAACTATGGGATCTAAGGAAAATCCAAATTTCGCTCTCATCAAAATGTCTACCACTATGCAGAAGAAATAATCATTGAGTGTTAGTAAATGCATGGAGGCTACAATGACTTTATCATACGACTGATTTCTACATCTTGTCTGACAGGAGCTTGTGCTTCTTGGGATGGAGTATGTCACCTGTGGCGATTTCCACCATCTGCTGATGAGGAAAGGGCCTCTTGACATCGCCAGTGCACGGTACAGTAGACATAGTCTAAGCAATACAGCTTGGTATTTTCTAAACGAGACTGACTAGATTGATTAGATTGTTAGCCCTAAGGTTCAGGTAAATTCCTGTCTTCCATTCACAGGGATTTTATTAGTGACACACTTAGGAAAATATGACTTTTTTTTCCACTAAAAATAGCACCACACCTGCCCACAGGTTGTGTATGGTACTGCAGCTCATCCTCATTCAGTTTATTGAAGTGACGTTTTATAAAGAAAGCTGTCATGTTTTTCTTATCCTGGATAACCCATTAACACCATATAAATTAACACTGTAATAGTAGCAATTGTGTATCCTATAGGCAAGAAGGAACTTAAAGAGGATGTCCACTACTTTATCATTGATGTCCTCTCCTAAGGTAGGTCATCAACGTCTGATTGCTGGGCGTGCAACACCTGGCATCCCCTTCAATCAGCTGTCCAGTCCATGGTGTCGGTGATGGCCAAAACTGACTAGCTAGGTACAGTCATATGTAAAAGTTTGGGCACCCCTATTAATGTTAACCTTTTTTCTTTATAACAATTTTGGTTTTTGCAACAGCTATTTCAGTTTCATATATCTAATAACTGATGGACTCAGTTATATTTCTGGATTCAAATGAGGTTTATTGTGCTAACAGAAAATATGCAATCTGCATTTAAACAAAATTTGACCGGTGCAAAAGTATGGGCACCCTTATTTTCTTGATTTGAACACTCCTAACTACTTTTTACTGACTTCCTGAAGCACTAAATTGGTTTTGTAACCTCATTGAGCTTTGAACTTCATAGCCAGGTGTATCAAATCATGAGAAAAGGTTTTTAAAGTGGCCACTTGCAAGTAGTTCTCCTATGTGATTCTCCTATGAAGAGTGGCATCATGGGCTCCTCAAAACAACTCTCAAATGATCTGAAAACAAAGATTATTCAACATAGCTTTTCAGGGGAAGGATACAAAAAGTTGTCTCAGAGATTTAACCTGTCAGTTTCCACTGTGAGGAACATAGTAAGGAAATGGAAGAACACAGGTACAGTTCTTGTTAAGCCCAGAAGTGGCAGGCCAAGAAAAATATCAGAAAGGCAGAGAAGAAGAATGGTGAGAACAGTCAAGGACAATCCACAGACCACCTCCAAAGACCTGCAGCATCATCTTGCTGCAGATGGTGTCACTGTGAATCGGTCAACAATACAGCGCATGCATAACGCCTTTTTGTATGACCAAACAACTCAATCTTTGTTTCATCAGTCCACAGGACCTTCTTCCAAAATGTAACTGGCTTGTCCAAATGTGCTTTTGCATACCTCAGGCGACTCTGTTTGTGGCGTGCTTGCAGAAACGGCTTCTTTCGCATCACTCTCCCATACAGCTTCTCCTTGTGCAAAGTGCGCTGTATTGTTGACCGATGCACAGTGACACCATCTGCAGCAAAATGATGCTGCCGGTCTTTGGAGGTGGTCTGTGGATTGTCCTTGACTGTTCTCACCATTCCTCTTCTCTGCCTTTCTGATATTTTTCTTGGCCTGCCACTTCTGGGCTTAACAAGAACTGTACCTGTGTTCTTCCATTTCCTTACTATGTTCCTCACAGTGGAAACTGACAGGTTAAATCTCTGAGACAACTTTTTGTATCCTTCCCCTGAAAAGCTATGTTGAATAATCTTTGTTTTCAGATCATTTGAGAGTTGTTTTGAGGAGCCTATGATGCCACTCTTCATAGGAGACTCAAATAGGAGAACTACTTGCAAGTGGCCACTTTAAATACCTTTTCTCATGATTTGATACACCTGGCTATGAAGTTCAAAGCTCAATGAGGTTACAAAACCAATATAGTGCTTCAGGAAGTCAGTAAAAAGTAGTTAGGAGTGTTCAAATCAAGAAAATGATAAGGGTGCCCATACTTTTGCACCGGTCAAATTTTGTTTAAATGCAGATTGCACATTTTCTGTTAGTACAATAAACCTCATTTGAATCCAGAAATATAACTGAGTCCATCAGTTATTAGATATATGAAACTGAAATACATGTTGCAAAAACCAAAATTGTTATAAAGAAAAAAGGTTAACATTAATAGGGGTGCCCAAACTTTTACATATGACTGTAACTGCACAGCACAGCTTCGTCTACTGTATAGTAGTCGTGGCTGGGTACTGCACATCTGCGTCCACGACCTATTCTATTCAGTAGGTGGTAGATGTGCAATACCCGACCGCGGACACTATATAGTAGAGGGACCTGCGCTGTGCAGCGCCATCACTTATCATTTCCTGCCATGAACAGTTGATCAATGGGTGTGCTGGGTGTCAGACCCCCACCGCTCAGACAATGATGACCTATCATAAGTATAGGCCGTCAATGTTAAAGTGGTGGACAACCTCTTAAATTATTAATATGTAATCACATACAAATCTGTTTCACAACTTACTATTATTAACACACGATGCTCAGGAGTGGATATATGGGATGGCTTTTACTTATAATATAATCAGTAATTACACTACTCAGGTAATGGGTACCTCCCATATGCCAGGAAGTTCTCCATAAGAAAAACCTAAAAATAAAACAGATAAATCTAATTCAAGATAAACATTTATATATTTGAAGAAGTTGAAAAAAAAGTGATTGGTGGATATGTTATACTTTTAAGAGTAATCGTTTTTATTCCTTATTTTTATGATTGTCTATTAATACCTGTGTTCCAAATGTTCAGATGAGTAGGTCCAGGTGCACTATAATCAGTATAAATCTATGCATATAATAAACATGAAAATAAAACCCGGAAAAATTCTGCCTGTTTAGTCTAGTGAGCAGTATATATTTCTGAATTTCTCATTCACTAAATATTATTCTCTCTCTCCTCTTTCCTTTCTGCCAGATTCTACGCCGCAGAACTTGTGTGCGGAATTCAACACCTGCATTCCAAGGGCATCATCCACCGGTAACTAGAAATACATCTAATCCTCCATTCCCAGTGATGGCTATAACTATACAAAGCATTATTGATCATTATAGAACGGACACCGATAAGAATCCATTTGTCTTCTTCTTCACAGAGATCTCAAGCCGTCCAACATCTTGGTGGCTGCGACGGGCCATATAAAGATTGCCGACTTCGGACTAGCAATTGAGAACATCTATGGAGACCGGACAGCTACCGAATACGCTGGGACACCGGGCTTCATTGCTCCTGAGATGCTGGCTGCGGAGGAGTACAATGCTGGAGTAGACTGGTACGCTTTTGGCATCATTTTAAACATTATGTTTACCAGCAGGTTCAAATACCATCGAGGACTCTTCAGTGCTTCCAGCAAGGAAGCGAAGAACATCATTAAAAAGGTCAGTATATGATATAAGTTATATTACTTTAATGTTATTGTGATTAACTATAGCGATAGCTGTAAATTACTATTATATCCAGCTCTCTTGATAGAACATAAATGTCTCAATCTCAAGGTAGATCAAGGGTTTATGAGTTCAATATATTGTAGGGATGTAGCAATGGTATGTATTACCTCTCATGTAATATTGTAGATTTTAGAATAAAAACACCAATATATAGCTTTAAAAAAAATAATGTTTATTTTTCTATTTCAAATTTATTTATTAAGCTGTTATATGAATGTAATTTTTTTTTTCTTTTGTAGCTCCTCCGGAAAGATCCTGCCAGGCGCCTTGGAGTCAATGGTAACATCAGAGCCCATAGGTTTTTCCAGCGTATTGACTGGGACTCGGTGGAATCCCTTAGTATGTGTCCGCCACATGTTCCTGTGGGAGTAAGTATTAGAGGAGATGTTTTATACAGACTCATAGATTGATAGTTTCACACAGATTTATTCTCTTTTTCCAAATTTGTAATGTTACTAATTAGAGTGCAGGGGACTGGTCTGAACCTCACTACTATGCTGGGATGAGGCTTTAACAACTAATATTTCCTTTATGAAGGTAAAGAACCTGAGGTCAAATTTGTCAGTGGAGAGATGAGAAATCACCATACATGTTAATTAATTGGCAGAAAGTGCAAAAATCTGCCAATCATTGCTTGACTTACAGTATGTAGAGGACCTCTAGCTTTCCAGAACTTTACTATATATTATTCTCATGTACTTACCGACTTGTACTTCCTTTTTCTCTTATAGCCAAGCAACATCCAGCGCGGCTCCAGACCATTCAATCTCCAAATTCTGGAAGCGGCAGAGGCTAACAACGCAGCCCTCTCAGCAGACCACCAGGCCTTTTTTACAGGGTTTTCATTTACCAACATCAGCTGGAAAACCCCAAATCATCCACCAGCTCCTTAATACCACCAGAGCAAGCTGTCTTCCTAAGCCCAAAGAAGGACCCAGGATCAGGACTCCAGAAGAACATCAAAAACATCCCTGTTCAAAGGATGGCCAAAAATATGGATGAGGTAAGGGAGGTAAGTTCCCAGTAGGGACTTTTATGTGTGGCATTATGATGTGCCTTGGCATACCATGTACACCACATGCCCCAGAGACAGAGCCTTATGACACTATATGTATAGTGTTATGCTATACTTATACTACATAAGAGATAAGCAACATTCTAGTTATATTTACCGGTGGCTACCGGTGACGATAACTACACTTTTCCCCCTCCTCCAGAACAACTCATTGAGCTGTCCTGGGTGATGGGGAAATAAGGCGAGTGATGGCTGGCTATTTAGGGGTGGAGGAGGCCAGTTTTTTTTTTTTTTTTTAAATCATAGCATTTAAAGCTAAATTGCTTTGCTATGTAAAATAATTATATTTACTGGTGGCTACCGGTGACTATAGTTACATTTTTCCCCCTCCTTCATAACAACTCAGTGAGCTGTCTTGAGTGAAGGGGAAATAGGGCGAGTGATGGCTGGCTATTTAGGGGTGGAGGAGGCCAGTTTTTTTTTTTTGAAATCATAGCACTTAAAGCTAAATTGCTTTGCTATGTAAAATAATTATATTTACCGGTGGCTACCGGTGACTATAGTTACATTTTTCCCCCTCCTTCATAACAACTCAGTGAGCTGTCTTGAGTGAAGGGGAAATAAGGCGAGTGATGGCTGGCTATTTAGGGGTGGAGGAGGCCAGTTTTTTTTTTTTTTTTAAATCATAGCATTTAAAGCTAAATTGCTTTGCTATGTAAAATAATTATATTTACTGGTGGCTACCGGTGACTATAGTTACATTTTTCCCCCTCCTTCATAACAACTCAGTGAGCTGTCTTGAGTGAAGGGGAAATAAGGCGAGTGATGGCTGGCTATTTAGGGGTGGAGGAGGCCAGTTTTTTTTTTTTTTTTTTAAATCATAGCATTTAAAGCTAAATTGCTTTGCTATGTAAAATAATTATATTTACCGGTGGCTACCGGTGACTATAGTTACTTTTTTCCCCCTCCTTCATAACAACTCAGTGAGCTGTCTTGAGTGAAGGGGAAATAAGGCGAGTGATGGCTGGCTATTTAGGGGTGGAGGAGGCCAGTTTTTTTTTTTTTTTTTAAATCATAGCACTTAAAGCTAAATTGCTTTGCTATGTAACATAATTATATTTACCATTGGGTATCGGTGACTCTACTTACACTTTCCCACCTCCTTCATAACAACTCATTGAGCTGCCTTGAGTGAAGGGGAAATAAGATGAGTGATGGCTGGCTTTTAAAGATGAAGGAGACCAGTTTTTTTTTTTTTTAAATCATAGCATTCATATCTATATTGTTTTGCTATATAAAATAATTATGTTTACTGGTGGCTACTGGTGACCAGTGTCAGACTGGGTAGTCTGGTGCCCACAAGGGGAATGGACTCTAGGGGCCCACCTACAGATATGTGCACATATATTTGTTTGCCATTAACCCCGATATCGTGGAGCGTCAACTGTAACGCACAGGAGACTCTTGCACATTGAATGGCCTTAAGATATGTGATGACTTGTTTTCACCGTAGAACACCTGTATATGTATATTTGCTACTGTGTGACAGTCACAGGACAGGGGAAGGGTTAGACATCCAAGTATATAATCTGTATTGGAAATCAAGAATATTCACCTTATTGATATCAGAGAGAATAAATGACTTCCATAAACAACACAATCCACTATACCAAGACCAATAATACCACTGTGGCAAGTTGACTCACTTTGCTGCTCCTTGAGGTAGACACAGGCACACATGGGTTAAAGTCTCTAGGTGGTTTATTGTATCATAAACCACAAAATGGTAACAGAAAAAAACAGCCTTTCTGGCTTAAAAGGAAACAAAAAGTTCATAAACAGTCCTGCCCAGCACTCCTGGGCCAACACATAATGCAACTCAATCAGGAGCGTCAGCCTAGGGCTTGCTTGCCTCTACACAACACAGACCACAGAAAAAAAACCTGATTCGACATTTTTTTCCCTAGCCATACCCTTGAGGTAGAGATATGGTGAGTAGGAGTCCTGCCCATCTCTTACCTACTCACCTAAAAACCCGTCCCTAACATGACCGCTTAACTCCTTCAGCACACACCATGCTGAAAGGAAACTTATGGGTTCCTAGATCATGGAGGATAGCAGTCTCCGTGACACACATCTCCCTTCAGATATCGTGCCAGTGACCCTGTCACACCACATACAAGGATCAAATACTGCCACACCGTGACCAGACTGCATATTATCACCAAATAGTGACCGAATAATACCACCTACAAAGAACAAATACCGCCAAACGATGACTAGACTATGTATTATAACTACAAAGTGACCAAATAAACTCACATACAAGGGATAAATATCATCACACCATGGCTAGACCACATATTACCACCACATAGTGACTGAATACTAAAATACTGATCATTAATAAAAAAAAAACCTCAATGTTAAAAACACTATATTACCATATAGTGTCAGTGTACAGGTAATACAGTGATCACCAGAGGCATTAAAGTGTATACAGCGCTCCTAGGTATATAGTATACAGTGATCACTAATGACATAATACACATGGTGACCTTAAATCAGAGAGTTATGTCACATAAAATTGTTAATAAATTACATTTCCCACATGTCTACTTTACATCAGCACAATTTTGGAAACATACTTTTTTTGTTAGGAAGTTATAAGGGTTAAAAGTTGACCAGCGATTTCTTGTGTTTCCAACCAAATTTACAAAACTATTTTTTTTGAGACCACAGAGCTCAGAAGGGTGGGGCATTTGGATTTGGGAGCACAGAATTTGCTGGATTTCTTCTAGGTGATGAGGGGCCATTTTGCTTTTCAAGGGCCTTTGTACTACCAGCAACATGGAAGCCCCCTATATATCCATTGAGAGATGACGGACCGGAGTGGGGACTTTTTTATGTGGAATGATTTGAAGCTTTTGTTAGGAACATTTTACATAACGCTTGGGAAAACATTTATTCGGAGCTCCACACTAAGCACTTACATTTGTGTTTCAATCTAAATCTCTGAGTGAAGTAACTCAGATGAAACCACCGAGGGATCCATTCACTATAATGAGGCAGCAGAGTTGCTTTGGACTTCATCTGGCCTCTGATCAGCGGTGTACTTCTTATCATAGGTGCACAAAACTGTGGCTGACGGCACTTTTAAGCACACCTAAAAAGACGGACACCGCCGGAACATAGGCCAAAGTCCACAGTGCCTCCATCTGCCTCATTATAGAAAATATTTCACCACGGATTCCGTCTGAATCGTGTATTTCAGAGCTTTACACGGAAACCCCGGTGTAAGCGCTCAGCACAGTGCGCAGGATAAATGCGAGCTGAGCCTTACTGTGATCTGTGGGAGGCAGAATGAATAAATCAACTGTAGGTGAAGAAATATTTTTTACGCCATACCTCGTGTAGTATAAGACGACTTTATGCTCCTGATCAGTGCGACTACAGCGATAGCAGATGTATATTGGATTTTTATGTTTGACTGCTGTCACAGACATGCCTTTTTTTTACAAAACCAAGTTTTTACATCATCATATAGAGACCTTTGGCGCAGGTTATGGGCTCACGTATTTTGGCCAAAATATCAGCTAATACTCCACATTTTTTTAATGTGTTTTTTGCACTTTTTATTCTGGGTGCAGTTGGGCCCATTTGGTCTTGTAAACTGCAGTGTCTGTTCACATGGCATGCATTTTGATAGCGCTGGGCCAGCCCGCCTGAGCTAATAGAAGGGTGTCACTACTAGGCTGGCCTGGATGCTGTGTATGGCCATAGTGTGAACAGCGCCGCATACAAGTTTTTTATTGTGCATCAACATACCAGGCAGCCGCCCCCTCCATGTATTGGTAGGCTGTGAGCGGTTGTTTTATCGGTATTCTTGCACCAGTGTTTCCATCTTAATTATATGGGTCCACTGCATCCTGATAGTGCATTTGTCTGGAGGCCTGGATGGGTAAACCTTTTTGCTCTTTTGCTGTTTTCTATTATTGGAGGATTTTTAAGTCCTCTTTCTGTGGTGTTTCAGTGAGGCATAATCAACAAACAAAAGCAATTGAGGTACAAGTATTTCTGCGTGTGGTAAATTTATAAAGCAGTTTTATTCTATTCGTGTCAGTGCGATTACAGCAATACCTCATTTATATAGTTTTTGTTTTTTGGTGCTTTTACGCAATAAAAACTATTTTGTAAAAAAAAATAATTATTTTTGCATTATTCTGAGAGCTATAACTTTTTTATTTTTCCACTGGTAGAGCTGTATGTCGACTTCTTTTTTGCAGGACAAGGTGAGGTTTTCAGTGACAGCATTTTTATTTATATTCATCTTTTTGATCTCGTTCTATTTAACTTTTTTTGACAGTATGGTGAAAAAAGCAACTTTTTTTGCCTTTTTTTTTTTTTTTCCTACGGTGTTCACTGAAGGGGATTAACTGGTGAGACAGTTTGACAGATAGGATCGTTCCGAACGCGGTGATGACAAATATGTGTACTTTTTTTGTTAATTTTTTTCATAACAATATTTATTTTTGGGTGAAATACATTTTTATTATTTTGTGATTTTTTTAAAAAAAAGTTTACTTTTTTTTTCTTTTTTACTAAGTACTACTATGGGACTTTCACTTTCTTCAGTCTGATTGCAAGTCTAATGCATTGCAATGCATTAGAAATGTCAGTGCTCCACTGACACAAACTAGTTAGATCATGCACTGCACATGATCTAGTGCCTGGAGACCTGGTTGTCATCATGATGACATCGGGTCACCATGGCAACAATATGCCCCTCGCAATGTCGTCGCAGGAGTGCTGATCGGAGTGCAGAAGAGGCTCCCTCCCTCTGTATGCCTGCTAAAAGCTGCAATCACGTCATTTAATTTGTTAAAGTTTTGGGAGCGGCATGGACACCACTCCTGGCAGCGAGAGCCTGGTGTCCACTGTTAGAATCAGCCAATCAGCCTCTTCCATAACAAATCATTTTGATTGGGAGATGGAAAATAAGCTACAGTTGTGGCCAAAAGTATTGACACCCCTGCAATTCTGTCAGATAATACTCAGTTTCTTCCTGAAAATTATTGCAAACACAAATTCTTTGGTATTATTATCTTCATTTAATTTGTCTTAAATGAAAAAACACAAAAGGAATTGTCCTAAAGCCAAATTGGATATAATTCCACACCAAACATAAAAAAGAGGGTGGACAAAAGTATTGGCACTGTTTGAAAAATCATGTGATGCTTCTCTAATTTATGTAATTAACAGCACCTGTAACTTACCTGTGGCACCCAACAGGTGTTGGCAATAACTAAATCACACTTGCAGCCAGTTGACATGGATTAAAGTTGACTCAACCTCTGTCCTGTGTCCTTGTGTGTACCACATTGAGCATGGAGAAAAGAAAGAAGACCAAAGAACTGTCTGAGGACTTGAGAAACCAAATTGTGAGGAAGCATGAGCAATCTCAAGGCTACAAGTCCATCTCCAAAGACCTGAATGTTCCTGTGTCTACCGTGCGCTGTGTCATCAAGAAGTTTAAAGCCCGTGGCACTGTGGCTAACCTCCCTAGATGTGGACGGAAAAGAAAAATTGACAAGAGATTTCAACGCAAGATTGTGCGGATGTTGGATAAAGAACCTCGACTAACATCCAAACAAGTTCAAGCTGCCCTGCAGTCCGAGGGTGCAACAGTGTCAACCCGTACTATCCATCGGCATCTGAATGAAAAGGGACTGTATGGTAGGAGACCCAGGAAGACCCCACTTCTTACCTCAAGACATAAAAAAGCCAGGCTGGAGTTTGCCAAAACTTACCTGAAAAAGCCTAAAACGTTTTGGAAGAATGTTCTCTGGTCAGATGAGACAAAAGTAGAGCTTTTGGGCAAAGGCATCAACATAGAGTTTACAGGAGAAAAAAAGAGGCATTCAAAGAAAAGAACACTGTCCCTACAGTCAAACATGGCAGAGGTTCCCTGATGTTTTGGGGTTGCTTTGCTGCCTCTGGCACTGGACTGCTTGACCGTGTGCATAGCATTATGAAGTCTGAAGACTACCAACAAATCTTGCAGCATAATGTAGGGCCCAGTGTGAGAAAGCTGGGTCTCCCTCAGAGGTCATGGGTCTTCCAGCAGGACAATGACCCAAAACACACTTCAAAAAGTACTAGAAAATGGTTTGAGAGAAAGCACTGGAGACTTCTAAGGTGGCTAGCAATGAGTCCAGACCTGAATCCCATAGAACACCTGTGGAGAGATCTAAAAATGGCAGTTTGGAGAAGGCACCCTTCTAATATCAGGGACCTGGAGCAGTTTGCCAAAGAAGAATGGTCTAAAATTCCAGCAGAGAATTGCAAGAAACTCATTGATGGTTACCGGAAGTGGTTGGTCGCAGTTATTTTGGCTAAAGGTTGGGCAACCAAGTATTAGGCTGAGGGTGCCAATACTTTTGTCTGGCCCATTTTTGGAGTTTTGTGTGAAATGATCAATGTTTTGCTTTTTGCGTCATTCTCTTTTGTGTTTTTTCATTTAAGACAAATTAAATGAAGATAATACCAAAGAATTTGTGTTTGCAATCATTTTCAGGAAGAAACTGAGTATTATCTGATAGAATTGCAGGGGTGTCAATACTTTTGGCCACAACTGTATATGATGGCTGGCTATTAAAAGATGAAGGCGGTGAGAATTTTTTAGTTATGTTTTTTTATCATAGTAGTTAAAGTTATATTGCTTGGCAATATAAAATAATAATTATATTTACCATTACTAACTCTCCTATAACAAGGTGTGAAATAAAATGTGTGACCACTGCCTATTAATGGGAATCTGTCACCAGGTTTTTGCTATGTAATCTGAGAGCACCAAAATGGAGTAGCAGACTTCCTGATTACAGTGATGTGTCACTTACTGGGCTATGTTTTGCTGTTTCAATACAATCAGTGTTTTATCAGCAGGAGATTATCAGTACAGGACAACTCGGCAGATGCAGACTAGTCCAACCAGGCTACCAGCATTGATTAAAAGCTTTTCGTTACTATACAATGTACGTAAAAACTATGGGGTGGGAAGAGTTATACACAGCTCAACAATTGAGTTTTGCTAGATCTGCAGCAGGGAACCTGTGACTATCATAAGTGATACATTGCTGGAATCACGGTCTCTGTCCCAACCTCATGATGCTGTCAAATTACATAGCAAAACCCTGCGAACAAATTCCTTTAAGTGGAGAATGAGGGCATATTTTTTTAGAATAGAAAAGTCCAATGGAAAGTATTAATTCATTAAATTAAAAAATAACAATTTTTCTAAAATCGCAAATAATAGAATAAAGAATAAATATATTAATATCTATATATGTCAGATGTCTGAAGAAATGCTGACGGTGAATAAAGTTATCATAGGTCAAATGTGTCAGAGACACTGCACTGCACTTGCTCATAGAGCCAGTGCGCGTGTCCTGAGTACAGAAGCAGTGCTAAAAGATACCTGTAGAGACGGGCAGCAGAGGTGACCATGCGTGCTTCAGGCTAATAGTGTCAGGGTCCAGTCAGCACTGGAAGGTAAAGAGGCACGGGACCTGCGGACACTGAAAATGAGTAAGCTTGCATGGGACCTATGGTCATGTGACTGCAAGGGGGCGGGGCTTAGCGTCCTGTATTCAGATAGGACAGGACACCATACAACAACTCAGAGTCAGGCAAAACAGAGGTCACTGCAGTACGGGCAAACGAAGTACAAGAGGGACAAACAGACGGGTAGTCAGACAGAGCCAGAGGTCATACACAAGAGGGCGACGTGGTACCAAGGGGACAAGCACAGAGAAGTCGGGTCACAAGCAGAGAGTCATACACGAGAGGTAGCGCAGTACAAGAGGGTCAGGCAGAACTCGTAACAGGGACAGAACCAGATCACAACCGAACAAGCAAGCAAGATATCAGGCACAAGGCACACATATACAAGAGGTCACTTAACTCAGCCGAGGGCAGGAGTATAACTGACACCGGACCCAGGTCCAGTGAGCACTAAATAGCCTCATGCTGCCAGAGAGAGGCAGCACAATTAACCCATAGTATAACCAGGACGGGTCAAAGCGAAATCCCTTCCTGGATCATGACAGTACCCTCCTCTCAATGGGGGGCCACCGGACCCCCAGGTCTCTCAGGGTACTTGGCGTGAAAGGCTTGGATCAACCGATCCGCATGAATTGATCGAGCAGGAACCCATGAGCGTTCCTCAGGACCGTAGCCCTTCCAATGTATCAGATACTGAAGGGCGCGACGGACCAACCTGGAGTCGACAATTCGTTCCACCTCGTACTCAGCCTGCCCATCTACCAGAACCGGTGTCGGGGAAGATGATGATCCCTCACCACCGGACCTCACAGGTTTCAAAAGGGCCTTATGGAAAACATTAGGGATCCTTAGAGATGGCGGAAGACTCAACCGAAAAGCCACCGGGTTAACTGCTTCGGTAATTACATAGGGACCTATAAACTTGGGTCCAAGCTTCGCAGAGGGGACCTTGAGCCTTATATTTTTGGTGGATAACCATACCTTATCTCCGACCTGAAACACTGGACCCATGGATCGTTTTTTGTCCGCAAAAAATTTAAATTTGTCCTGGGCCTTTGTAATGTTATTCTGGACTCAACCGCTGGATCGTCTCGTCCGCCCCAGGACACCCAGAATTCAAGCGGGAAAATTCTCCAAAATGAGGATGAAACCCATAATTGCAAAAAAAAGGAGATGTACCCGTAGACTGGTTAGTGCGGTTGTTAAATGCAAACTCAGCCAATGGTAACACAGAACACCAATCATCCTGTCGGGCTGAGGTCAAACAAAGCAGAATTTGCTCCAGAGACTGATTGGTCTGCTCAGTCTGCCCATTAGTCTCTGGATGGTAGGCGGATGAAAAGGACAGACCAATACCCAACCTCCTACAAAAAGCTCTCCAAAATCTGGACACAAATTGCACTCCCCTATCAGACACCACATTCAGGGGTACCCCATGCAACCGCACCACATGCTCCACAAACAATCTGGACAATGTTTCCGCATTAGGTAGAGCTGCCAAAGGTACAAAATGTGCCTGCTTACTAAACCTGTCCACTACGACCCAGACCACAGTATTACCCTTGGAAGGGGGCGGGGCTTTGCGTCCTGTATTCAGATAGGACAGGACACCATGCAACAACTCAGTCAGGCAAAACAGAGGTCACAGCAGTACGGGCAAACGAAGTACAGGAGGGACAAACAGACGGGTAGTCAGACAGAGCCAGAGGTCATACACAAGAGGGCGACGTGGTACCAAGGGGACAAGCAGAGAGAAGTCGGGTCACAAGCAGAGAGTCATACACGAGAGGTAGCGCAGTACAAGAGGGTCAGGCAGAACTCATAACAGGGACAGAACCAGATCATAACCGAACAAGCAAGCAAGATATCAGGCACAAGGCACACGTATACAAGAGGTCACTTAACTCAGCCGAGGGCAGGAGTATAACTGACACCGGACCCAGGTCCAGTGAGCACTAAATAGCCTCCTGCTGCCAGAGAGAGGCAGCACAATTAACCCATAGTATAACCAGGACGGGTCAAAGCGAAATCCCGTCCTGGATCATGACAAAATGCTTAGGAAACAATAAGAATATTTAAAAAAGGAAATATTGACATCAAACCCTATTATTTTTAGCTGTGCTCCTCGCTTCATTAAAGGGATTGGTGAAAGACAAATAACAATGTTTAGTTGTATTTTTGATTGCCTCTCTGAAAGGCAATAACCTGCTAGTTATAATAGGTTAGTCCATAACCTTTGTGACCCCATAATTTGGAGCCATCAGTTTCAAAAACGTGTCTCTTGGGCTAATCACTACAGAGTGTAAGAAGTGTAAAATCCCAGTAGTCTTCATATTTTTCAGTTTTGGTCCTGGCAAATTGTGGGAGAGGCTTCATTTGTGGAACACACCCATGTATGTCATTCCTCTGCAGTGTACGCCATATTGTGTTTGGCTTTATACTTCTTTAGATACCTGCAGTGAATTCTCATATTGATTTTCTTCAACTCTTCTTATCAGAAGAAGCTCCTGTTTAGGTGTAAACTTGTGGGGTCAGTATGGAAATCTTTGATTGATGGTTGCACTTTCATCTTTGTTAAATGTTTGCTTTACATTTACTACAGTATGTTTCTGATAAGTACAGCTTTGCTGGTCTTCTTGTAGCTTTCACTTTTTGTGCAAAGAAATTAATTCCTTTCTGAGGTCTTGTGACATTTCTCTTCCATATGGTGCCATTGGAGACAGGATGAAATGGGAAGAAGTTTTCTTTTTTAAGTTACTGCTCCTGCAACTGTCCCTCCTTAGGCTAAATGCAGAATGTATTTGATACAAACAGCAAAGCACAGATCTAGCCCTTACAAGGGCTGTTTGTATGATGATTCAGAATCAGCATACATATCAATGCTAGAGGACTCTGATTCGTTCAACTGTGCACACACAGCCCTGTACAAGCACTCTCTCCTCTCAATAAGAACTGTCCCTGAGCCGTGCAATGGAATCTGTGCCAAGCGTGATGGAGCCTGTCCTTTTATAACCCCTGATGATCTCATATGGCCAGCAAATGACAGTAATGCCATTACTAAGATGGCTATGGCATTTCAGTAACTCATAGGCAATCCACGCATGCTTATTGGCTGTGTAGCAGGCACCAAACATGCGGGGATTCTAGTTTAAAATTCAAACACCGTCAAGAATTTTAAAAGTTTGCTATTAATGTGTGCTATTAATTAGTGTGTGGCAGAGTAGGGGGAGTGTTGAATTGCAACAGCCCTTCACTTTCTCCCTGCTGAAAGATATGACTGGATAAATAGCAAATTAAAGACATATAGCATTATCTTACTATTTGAGTATTTAAATGATTTCCTGTGTCTTGAAGCATAGATTTGTAGCAGGGATTGAACCAAGGCAAAAACTCATACCTAATGGAGATTATAACTGGGGATTGTGTGGGACATCCCCCTGGTATGGATAGAGAGCAACATGCAGCAGAGAGTTGGCTGCCCTTAGGCTTGTAACATGGTCTGTTTGGTTTAGTCCCGTAATGTGTTGGACTGAACAGAAGAGCGTTAAAGGGAATCTGTCAACAGATTTTTGCTACCTCACCTGAGAGCAGCCTGATGTAGGCAAAGAGAAGATGAATTCAGCAATGTATCACTTAGATTACTGGGTGCAACCGTTCTGATACAATCAGAGCTTAGAATGAAGCAGAGTTGAGAAAGCTAATCCCTCCCACACCAGGCTCAGCCTCTCCATGAACAAACTCCATAGCCAGTGAGGTGAGTATTTGCTGGACTAGTCCTTCAATCGTAATCTCTTAGTAATAACTCCTTTACAGTTAGTAACAACAGCACGCACTTTGACAAGTGACACAATCCTGATTTCTGTGTTTCAGCCTCTATCTCTTGCTGTCTACAGATTACATTCCAAAAACCTGCTGACGAATTCCCTTTAAGAAGGGTTGGTCTTAGAACAGCTCTTAGTAATAGGATCCGGAAAAGTAGTCATAATGGTTGTATTCTTAAGATTATTTTAAGTTGTGTTCTGAAAGCAATTGTGTCTCCTGGAATGGACTGCAACAACTAAGATTGCGTATCCTATATCAGATTTGTAACCAACAAGTACATTGTGCCACTGTTGTGTAAATTTCATCCATTTTAACCAACTTTGTTCTGCTAGTGCTTATTTAAAGGGGAGCACACGGACACCCTCCTACAGGTTTTTAAAATGATTCTTACATATCTTTTATACAATAGTTTACTGGAACCATGTATAAATTATAGACTATATTGAGAAACTAGAGTACTGATAATGGCTTTTAACATAAATGCATACCACAGAAAATGTAGCAGCATGACAGCTGGACCACAGGAAATCAAATGGGTTCTATAAAGACGGACCATTTTACAGGGTTATTAATTAACCCATTTTCCACCATTGGGTATGATACAGTATAATTGCAGTGCTTCCTGATATAATGATTTTTTTTCTTTTCAAAACTAATTCTTGCGTGTCTACTTCTCTTTTACTTGCTACCAATAACACAGTTATGAACTAGCGGAGTAATTAGACATATTAATCAAGCCCGCTGCTACATTTTCCTCATAAGAACTCAAGTTTATGTCTTTAAAATGATCTAATAGTTGCAATATATCTAGTTTTCATATTGCAAAATAAACTGCAAAATAACAGGATTTCATAGTATGGAGAATTATCTGCCTATTTATTTCTATGAAAAACCCGGCATATAATCTCATCAGCACAAATACACAAACAGACTGACTTTATTACAGATGTATATTTTATCCCACGCTAGTAAACAGGGAAAATGTGGTAAGAATTCTAGGGGTTTGACCTTCATATTTGTAAATGTGAATATTTGCTACTAATAAAGCAAGCACAATAGAAAAAAAAGGTAAATCTTTTTGAAGCCAATTACTTCTTTTTGTATGTCTGAATTTTGACCTTATTGTTAAAGGGATTTTCTGGAACATATTGATGGTCTATCTTTAGGAAGAGCCAATGGCAATTAGTATCAGATCGGCGTAGAGTCTGACTTAGATCACATTAACTGATCAGCCATTTGAATAGATCATGGCTTTCATGATTGCGCAGGATCCTCTTCATGAGGTTGAATAAATACTGAACAAAAGGTAGATTGCAGTGTGATGGACTACTGTAAATTTTGAAGCCGCTGCAGTGCTTGCACAAGTGCGCCAGCCCTTTCAAACATCTTTTCCTTAGGGACTCGAAAGTTCCCAACCAAAATGCATGTGATGGTCTGTTCACTTCAGCCTCATTTATAACTTTGATGGGGCTGTCCAGGTTTGAGACAAAAGTCTGAAATCACTCTATGTGACTGCAGACTTATGAATTCTCACAACACGCACATTGCATGCTGTCAGGATTCTCCAGTACCATCACTGGAAGCACGCTTTCATGTGATTGAAAGTATGCAATATGCATACTCTGGGCCACATCCAGACTAGACTTGAGAAGCTCCGCTCAATACAAGTGAAATGAGCAAGGCCGTAAACATCTATTTGGAATGTGGCCGGAAGTATGCATATCTCCAGATGTTTCCACCAGTACTGGAGAATCCTGACAGCACTCAATCTGCGTGCTGTGAGGATTCACAAATCTGCAGTCACATAGATTTTCTTTCCAAACCTGAACAAGCCCCTTAATTAATCGTAGAATATAGGGATGAGCAAGCACTAAACTGCTCAAATGCTCGTTACTCGAATCAAGCAATTCCTAATGCTAAAATGCTGGCAGTATAATGGGAGTTAATAGGAACTCTGAGTATTTTTCCGGCAGACCATACAAGTAGGTCTGGGGGGCAGTGAAAATGTTGCAATGGATGGAAACAGTGCTGAATGGAAGGAGAACAGCATGGGGAAGACTCATGGAAGCATCTCTGACTCCAAGATCACTGCTGAGAACAATGGTGTCACACTTTTTTTCCACTTTAAGGATTATGTATAACAGCAAGTAAGATAAAATATAACTTTTAATGCATAGCTTAAAAAATTACCAAACCTAAAGTGTCACCAAATAGTGATTAAAATGAGATGCCCATACATTGGGTGATCCCCAAGGGATAATTGAATACACCCAAAAGCATCAAATAGGAATATAGAATGCAGCTAGTATAACATCCAAACAGCAATCTATATATATTAGCAACAAAATGCCATAGCCAATTGCACTCATATGTTTATATACTGGCTAGACCAAAAAAAGGGGAGGGGGTTCATAGCCACCAATAGATGAGAATAATAAAAGGAACAATCTCACCAATATTTTGCAGACGGTCAGGAGTCTCCAAGGATACTCATCGTACATGTGGAAGGCAGCAGTGGGAGTACAATACCCTGTCACATCCCTCATAAGCTGACCATTACCTGATCCCCAGACTCCTGCCCTGACAAGGGCAGTCCACAACTAGCCCTAGATTGCACAAGCCCTACACTTTCCCTTAAAAGAGCGTCCCAACGCGTTTCATCCAAGTAATTCTTCAGGGGACTAACTTGTTCAAAAGTGCCACAGTGCTAAAGCTAAGAGACATACATCCTCCTGCTCTCAATGCTATCTGCTGTCTGCAGAGAGCAGAGAAAAAGGGCTTATTTATATCATTAGGGTGATCCACACAGCCCCATCATAATTAATTCAGTGAGTCACATATGTATACTCACTCTCACTTTACATATCAATCGTCCACCATTAGATGATTCTTCCCTAAGGTGTGCACCACAATTCGCACTAACTCCGCCCCCCCATGACATCACAGAGCAAAGCGTCCTGGGTACAGAGCACTGACTGGTCAAAGACGCCACACTTCCGGTGAAACCAAAATGGCGGATGCCCCACTTCCGGTGACGTCTGAATATACAATAGCCACCCTTGGGAGCGCCCCACTTCCGGAAAAACCAAGATGGCGGGTGCCCCACTTCCGGTGACGTCTAAAAACACAATAGCCGCCCTTGGGAATGCCCCACTTCCGGTAAAACCAAGATGGCGGGTGCCCCACTGCCGGTGACGTCTATAAGCCCAATAGCCGCCTTTGGGAGAGCCCCACTTCTCATAAGTGGGCCCGCATCATGCCCCACTTTCGCAGAAGCACATACAGTGGTGCCGCCACACTTCCGGTGAGCGGAACCGCATCAAGCCTAACTTCCGGGGAAGCACATACAGTGGTGCCGCCCCACTTCCAATAAGTGGAACCGCATCATGCCACACCTCCTGGAAAGAACATACAGCAGTGCCGCCCACAGCAACAGCACAAAAACAACGCTGGCAAAGGGGAAATAGCACGCAATTCACACAATTCACCTCCGGTCCAACAGAGCAGAGATAAATTTAAATAACATCCAGATATAGTGATAATTCAGTGATAAATCAGAAACAACGATTGATCACATATAAAGAGCATACAGCAACACCACCTAAATAGATATCATTTCAAGGGGTCTTTAGGGGACCAAAATACACCTCACCAATATGGTGAAATATATGAAGGGGGGGGGGGGAAGACAAAAGCCCTCCTCACAAATATCAAAAGGGGAATAATGATGGACAATGTAAAGTACCAATAGGAAAAGGATATATACAAACGTACAATGCAAATCCTAGTAGTTGGTGACAAGAATAGTGATTTAGGCTTATAGACCAATCTTATCAGTGGATAAAAAATTGGGAGGGGAGAGAAAAAGAAGGAATTCAAATGAAACAATTGAAATTAATTTGCTCATTGAGGCCTTTAGGTGTTACCATATCCAAATAGAAGATCCACTTAGCCTCACATTGTAACAACAACTGATCCCAGTTGCCGCCTCTCTGTGGTTTAAAGACCCTATCAATCGCAGTGAAAGTAAGGCACGTAATCTGTCCATCATGCATACCATGAATATGCCTTGAGATAGAAGTGTCTCTTTTATGTGTTATATCTCCCACATGTTCACCGATCCTTCTCCTGAATTCACGAATTGTCTTTCCAACATATTCTGACCCACACAAGTGACTGTGGGTCAGAATATGTGGGTCAGAATATGTTGGAAAGACAATTCGTGAATTCAGGAGAAGGATCGGTGAACATGTGGGTGATATAACACATAAAAGAGACACTTCTATCTCAAGGCATATTCATGGTATGCATGATGGACAGATTATGTGCCTTACTTTCACTGCGATTGATGGGGTCTTTAAACCACAGAGAGGCGACAACTGGGATCAGTTGTTGTTACAATGTGAGGCTAAGTGGATCTTCTATTTGGATACAGTAACACCTAAAGGCCTCAATGAGCAAATTAATTTCAATTGTTTCATTTGAATTCCTTCTTTTTCTCTCCCCTCCCAATTTTTTATCCACTGATAAGATTGGTCTATAAGCCTAAATCACTATTCTTGTCACCAACTACTAGGATTTGCATTGTACGTTTGTATATATCCTTTTCCTATTGGTACTTTACATTGTCCATCATTATTCCCCTTTTGATATTTGTGAGGAGGGCTTTTGTCTTTCCCTCCCCCCCTCCCTTCATATATTTCACCATATTGGTGAGGTGTATTTTGGTCCCCTAAAGACCCCTTGAAATGATATCTATTTAGGTGGTGTTGCTGTATGCTCTTTATATGTGATCAATCGTTGTTTCTGATTTATCACTGAATTATCACTATATCTGGATGTTATTTAAATTTATCTCTGCTCCGTTGGACCGGAGGTGAATTGTGTGAATTGCGTGCTATTTCCCCTTTGCCAGCGTTGTTTTTGTGCTGTTGCTGTGGACGGCACTGCTGTATGTTCTTTCCAGGAGGTGTGGCATGATGCGGTTCCACTTATTGGAAGTGGGGCGGCACCACTGTATGTGCTTCCCCGGAAGTGGGGCATGATGCGGTTCCGCTCACCGGAAGTGTGGCGGCACCACTGTATGTGCTTCTGCGAAAGTGGGGCATGATGCGGGCCCACTTATGAGAAGTGGGGCGCTCCCAAAGGCGGCTATTGGGCTTATAGACGTCACCGGAAGTGGGGCACCCGCCATCTTGGGTTTTACCGGAAGTGGGGCATTCCCAAGGGCGGCTATTGTGTTTTTAGACGTCACCGGAAGTGGGGCACCCGCCATCTTGGTTTTTCCGGAAGTGGGGCACTCCCAAGGGTGGCTATTGTATATTCAGACGTCACCGGAAGTGGGGCATCCGCCATTTTGGTTTCACCGGAAGTGTGGCGTCTTTGACCAGTCAGTGCTCTGTACCCAGGACGCTTTGCTCTGTGATGTCATGGGGGGCGGAGTTAGCGCGAATTGTGGCACGCACCTTAGGGAAGAATCATCTAATGGTGGACGATTGATATGTAAAGTGAGAGTGAGTATACATATGTGACTCACTGAATTAATTATGATGGGGCTGTGTGGATCACCCTAATGATATAAATAAGCCCTTTTTCCTCCGCTCTCTGCAGACAGCAGATAGCATTGAGAGCAGGAGGATGTATGTCTCTTAGCTTTAGCACTGTGGCACTTTTGAACAAGTTAGTCCCCTGAAGAATTACTTGGATGAAACGCGTTGGGACGCTCTTTTAAGGGAAAGTGTAGGGTTTGTGCAATCTAGGGCTAGTTGTGGACTGCCCTTGTCAGGGCAGGAGTCTGGGGATCAGGTAATGGTCAGCTTATGAGGGATGTGACAGGGTATTGTACTCCCACTGCTGCCTTCCCACATGTACGATGAGTATCCTTGGAGACTCCTGACCGTCTGCAAAATATTGGTGAGATTGTTCCTTTTATTATTCTCATCTATTGGTGGCTATGAACCCCCTCCCCTTTTTTTGGTCTAGCCAGTATATAAACATATGAGTGCAATTGGCTATGGCATTTTGTTGCTATTTTTTATGCTGTATCCAATATATATAGATTGCTGTTTGGATGTTATACTAGCTGCATTTCTATATTCCTATTTGATGCTTTTGGGTGTATTCAATTATCCCTTGGGGATCACCCAATGTATGGGCATCTCATTTTAATCACTATTTGGTGACACTTTAGGTTTGGTAATTTTTTAAGCTATGCATTAAAAGTTATATTTTATCTTACTTGCTGTTACACATTATACAGATTTGGGTGAGAATTAATTGTCAATTTCTGATCACTATTGGCATTTTTGCTGTATATTCACTTTAAGGATTGAGAATAAAACATTCAAAATCGACAAGAAATTGGAGTTTACAGGAAAAAAATGTTAAGAAACATTTTTTCCTGTATAATGACTTGTATATACATTTTTTAGCGCATTTTTGGATTGTTATATACTACCGAAATGTAATTCAAAGCACGCAATACTCTATTGATGACAAAATCAATCCAGAAACAATTTTGAATGCTTTTTGGAGTGTTATACACCACCAAAGTGTAAAACAAAGCACGTAATACTCTATGGATAACAAATTGAATCCCCCAAAAAATGTTCACTGGTTTTTGGAGGGTTATATACCACTAAAATATAAAACAAAGCACATAATACTTTATGGATGACTAATTGAATCCAGCAACATTTTTAACTTTTTTTGGCATGTTATATAAAACTGTAATGTAACACAAAGCACATAATACTCTATGGATGAAAATATAGTCTATTTTTTCACCCCCAAAAAAGAATGTAGTCTCGTGCAGCAGCTGCATATTTAGCAACAGGCTGAAAAGCCATGACACATGCAGCTGCGGCGCCATTGTTTATAGAGTCCAAACATAACCTGAGGACCTGGAGCCAGGTTAGAACACTAAAGAGGTCTCTGATGGTCATAGTTCCATGGTCCGACTCCTAACTGAGAGGACCGGCTCAAGCAAAAAGAAAGACTTTATCTGGTTTGGTGTATGTAATGTGCAGGAGAGTGGCTCGGTATCTTCCACAGCATCTCGTGATATAAATTATGTTCAGGAGTGTGTTGATGTCTTACGTATTCCGGGTGGCCGATGTTTCGGCCATTTATTCAAGGGGGTCTTGGGGGATTAAGGGTACAGGTAATCAGGTGCGGACATATCATTGATGCAACTTGTGTAGGGGCATAGGGGCCCAGGAGTTAAGGAGGCTCATTTCCAGCCGAAAAGCAGATGAAATTTTGCATTATGATGACTATTGGACTGCAAAGGGACAATATATTTTTCAGGCACAGGGGCCCTTTTCTGTCTGTGTCCACCACTAAAGGGAATGGTAATGGTCCACGGGTTAAGGGGTATAAATTCTTTCCTTGCCCAAGCACTGGCAACATATACTATGTCACTATTGATATCTGCTGGTCCATATTTGACACGTTTTAAATATTGCATTGCCTGTAATTTTTGTAGCCCCAGATGCAAAATTGCCAGTTATTGCATTTCTTTTTGAATCCAGAAAATGATCTGCCATACTGCAAAATGTGTGGCTTTACATATCTGTAACATGTTCAAAGGGCACAAAGACTGGTGCTCCAAAATGCCTTCTTCAATGTCTTATGTTGACCTATTTGTAATAAATTGGCATTCCCTCCCATTATAATATATTTGTAATAAATTGGCATTCCCTCCCATTATACTATTCTAATATATATAAAAATGTGATGAAAAGCTCAGCTGTGTCTTTCTAATTTTACGAACAGATGAGCTGAAGTCTTTTCTTGTTCTCGCAGTCAAGGAATGAGGCTATATGATTTTGGCTACAGGCTCCTTGCTCGCTCTCCTCCAGCTAACCACAAAAGCCCTGTTCATTATCATATTTTATTAGTGTGCTCCTCTTTATCCCGCTCCTAAAATTGTCTGTGTGAAAGAGCTGCTCTGTCTCGCTGATGCTTATAGATTGCTTTTAAAAAGGCGTCTCGTCCTTAATGCTATAGAGATTTGTAGAGATAAGTAATACCAGAGCTGAGTAAATACAGTGTGTGTTTGGACACTCTAATAAACAGGTATTGTGCTATGTTGAGTATCGAAAGGGAGACATTCGTTGGTTTCTGAAAATGAAAGGCTAATTATGATGAACGTTTTCTCCTGGGTTTACTATGTGTCTGGTAATTGGGGATTTCAAGACTATAGCTTTTCTTTTCAGCCTGGGCTATTAGAAATAATTGGAGATAAACAGTGGGAAAGCAGGTAAACTTAGGTTGTGAAGTGGCAGTTTATCAGAAATTGGATTGTTGCTCAATACAAGGCTTTAACCATCATAAGTGCAAGGGAGGTGATTACCAGGGTGCCAGACATCCGCTGCCCTGTTCTCTTTGCCACTTGAATTTACTGACACTGACAGAGTTAAGGCCCTTTTACATTTAGCGATGCACCAGCGATCCCGACCAGCGATATGACACAGTCAGGATCGCTGGTGCATCGCTAAATGATCGCTAGTGAGCTGCCACACAGGCAGAGCTCACAGCGATGCAGCAGCGATACAGCGGACAATACTTACCTTTCAGATGCGGCGATCCTGACGTCCTCCCACTCGCCTCCACACGTCGCTCGTCGGCGCCACAGGAAGCCCAGCAGGAAGCGCCCGATGAGAAATGGAGCTGCGCGATCAGCGATGGACAGCGGGGGAGCCGGTTGAAGGTAAGTATCACACATAGCGATATCGCTAGCAATATCGCTATAACGTCACAAAATCAGTGATGTTATAGCGATATTGCTAGCGATATCGCTATGTGTAAAACCCCCTTTAGTGTCTGCTGACTGGCAGAGAACCATGTGAAATACTGTCCAGCAGAAGCTAGATTACACCCAGAGCACCCTGTGGTCATATATTTAGGCTATGTACACATTTTCTATATATTTTATAACTAATTGAATTTACTGTTGCATTATTTTGCACATATATATACGCCCCAATTGATTGAATCGATCACACCAAAATTCTGTTGTAAATGCCTTTGAAAAGTCACAAAATTTTTACGTAACGTGGAGCTGGACAAGAATTTAGCAACTTATGGCTTTTTCATTCCATTTTCATTGTGTCCTGGGGTGGTACATTGGCATGAGACTAGAGCTTGTCTAATACTATAGTGTACCTTATGTCAGATATCTTACTCTAGTCCCCGATTGTAGTAAGATTTGTGACAAGGCGCACGGGAGAGCACAACACTTTTCAAACGCGCCTGATACACTAAGAGTTGTCCACCCCTTAATGAAGAAGAGAATGACTCTAGCATCAAGACCATTGTGAACATTGCCTATCTTGATCAATCAGTGCCACGGAATACATACTACTGTTGCATGTAACCAGGCCGACCCTTCAAAGATAGGGAATGTATTAGATGTTTTAAAGCACCACTCTAGCATTTTTTAAATGTTACTGCTGGAGTGGTGCCACTAATCCAAGCTCCCTGCATTTAGTCTCATATTTACCAGACACCACCTTAGGCTGGAGTCACAATAGCGATTTTAAAGTTGGTCCAAAGCTGGACAAGTTTAATGTGTTTTTCATGCGAGTACAATATGATTTCCCACCCTTAGAATCCGATTTACATGCGAATGCAATCTGATTGTAATGCAATTTTAACATGAGGTTTTACATAGAACAATTCTCTATATCATTTATACATCGTTTTCAAAGGAAACATTTGTCAAAACATTAGATAGATAGAGAGATAGATGGATATGAAAAGCTGGCAATTCATCTGCCACGTACAGTAAAATCACAGCAGGAACCAACAGAGTAAAATAGATGGATTGCATACAGTATATACACATAGAATAGAAAGCTATATAGACATTAGTGACAAATTCAATTAGTACAGTATGCGAGTAGCTTACTGTACATGTATTTATGAAAAGATTATTTTTCTGGAGAAATGGCATGGGCTCCCGCGTAATTTTCTTAACCAGTAGAGGGAAAACCGACAGCTGGGGGCGGATGTTTATCACCTGGGAAGGGGGTAATACCCATGGAGCTTCCCAGGCTATTAATATCAGCTCACAGCTGTATGCTTAGCCTTTATTGGCTATTAAAATGGGGGACCCCACCAAAAAAATGACTTAGAGTAACCCTATATGCAATAACCAGCAAAGGCTACGCAGACAGCTGTGGGCTGATATTTATAGCCTAGAAAGGGGACCATTCATACTGGACCCCCCAGGCTGAAAGCATCAGCTCTCAAATGCCCCAGAAAAGAGGCATCTGTAAGATGTGCCAATTCTGGCACTTTGCCTCAATCTTCTCACTTGCCCTGTAGCGGTGGCAAGTGAGGTGATAGTTGGTGGGGTTGATGTCACCTTTGTATCGTCAGGTGACATCAAGCCCAGAGGCTAGTAATGGAGAGGCATCAATAAGATGCCCCCATTACTAACCGCATAGTCATATTGTATAAAAACAGATACCCAGAAAAAAAGACCTTTAATTGAAAGAATGGCACAGACTCCTTTAATAAATCTTAATTAAACCATACTTACGACATTGCCCATTCCACTGACTCCATTGTCTCTTGCAAAAGAGTTAAAATAGCAAACACTATTCCTCACCTTTCCGCAGAGAATATGATAATCCATTTGTCCCACGATGGGTCTAGCTCTGCTACATCTACAGTGGGGCAAAAAAGTATTTAGTCAGTCAGCAATAGTGCAAGTTCCACCACTTAAAAAGATGAGAGGCGTCTGTAATTTACATCATAGGTAGACCTCAACTATGGGAGACAAACTGAGAAAAAAAAATCCAGAAAATCACATTGTCTGTTTTTTTTTCATTTTATTTGCATATTATGGTGGAAAATAAGTATTTGGTCAGAAACAAGCAATCAAGATTTCTGGCTCTCACAGACCTGTAACTTCTTCTTTAAGAGTCTCCTCTTTCCTCCACTCATTACCTGTAGTAATGGCACCTGTTTAAACTTGTTATCAGTATAAAAAGACACCTGTGCACACCCTCAAACAGTCTGACTCCAAACTCCACTATGGTGAAGACCAAAGAGCTGTCAAGGGACACCAGAAACAAAATTGTAGCCCTGCACCAGGCTGGGAAGACTGAATCTGCAATAGCCAACCAGCTTGGAGTGAAGAAATCAACTGTGGGAGCAATAATTAGAAAATGGAAGACATACAAGACCACTGATAATCTCCCTCGATCTGGTGCTCCACGCAAAATCCCACCCTGTGGGGTCAGAATGATCACAAGAACGGTGAGCAAAAATCCCAGAACCACGCTGGGGGACCTAGTGAATGAACTGCAGAGAGCTGGGACCAATGTAACAAGGCCTACCATAAGTAACACACTACGCCACCATGGACTCAGATCCTGCAGTGCCAGACGTGTCCCACTGCTTAAGCCTGTACATGTCCGGGCCCGTCTGAAGTTTGCTAGAGAGCATTTGGATGATCCAGAGGAGTTTTGGGAGAATGTCCTATGGTCTGATGAAACCAAACTGGAACTGTTTGGTAGAAACACAACTTGTCGTGTTTGGAGGAAAAAGAATACTGAGTTGCATCCATCAAACACCATACCTACTGTAAAGCATGGTGGTGGAAACATCATGCTTTGGGGCTGTTTCTCTGCAAAGGGGCCAGGACGACTGATCCGGGTACATGAAAGAATGAATGGGGCCATGTATCGTGAGATTTTGAGTGCAAACCTCCTTCCATCAGCAAGGGCATTGAATATGAAACGTGGCTGGGTCTTTCAACATGACAATGATCCAAAGCACACCGCCAGGGCAACGAAGGAGTGGCTTCGTAAGAAGCATTTCAAGGTCCTGGAGTGGCCTAGCCAGTCTCCAGATCTCAACCCTATAGAAAACCTTTGGAGGGAGTTGAAAGTCCATGTTGCCAAGCGAAAAGCCAAAAACATCACTGCTCTAGAGGAGATCTGCATGGAGGAATGGGCCAACATACCAACAACAGTGTGTGGCAACCTTGTGAAGACTTACAGAAAACGTTTGACCTCTGTCATTGCCAACAAAGGATATATCACAAAGTTTTGAGATGAAATTTTGTTTCTGGTCAAATACTTATTTTCCACCATGATATGCAAATAAAATGAAAAAAAAAACAGACAATGTGATTTTCTGGATTTTTTTTTTCTCAGTTTGTCTCCCATAGTTGAGGTCTACCTATGATGTAAATTACAGACGCCTCTCATCTTTTTAAGTGGTGAAACTTGCACTATTGCTGACTGACGAAATACTTTTTTGCCCCAGTGTAGATGGCAGGCTGCATGGTTGCATGATGTGACCATACAGCCTGTCATCCAGCAGAGAAACTGAGCAGCATCTGCTACCGTTGCCCAGTGTCTCCCTCTGAACTCCTATTACATGTCTGATGACACCACGAGCATGAGAAAGTTTTCATGCTTGCGGTGCCATCAGAAAGGTCCTAGGAGTTCACAGCCAATGAACTCCCTTCACCTACCTGACGTCAGAGATGCTGCTCATTTTTAATCAGATTGCATTTGTCCAATTTCATTGCAAGTGGGAATGAGCCCTTATTCTGTTATTGGCACTGTTCTGGTCGGTCTAAAGCAGTTTTTGACCTACTGGATTACTTTAGTGTTTGCTGGGTGAGCCAGAAGTCACTATTCAATGTAAGTCTTTGAGAACCAGAATGAGCCCAGAACGAGGTTATTATAGACTTACATTGAGAGCTTCCGGTCAGTCAGAAGCTACGGTCACCAGGTGGAAGGTGGAACCGCAGCGGCATCGGGAAGAACTGAAGATGGCGGCTAGTAAGCATAATTCTAGGGTCAGGGACTTTTATACATTCTCCACTTTGGCAAACTGATTGCCTCTCTAGAGTTTACTGGGTCACCATGAACTCAACATCTGTGGGGAAACATAGCATCCCATGTTTAATTCTCCAGAACACTGCCACCATGGAGAATAAAACAGTCACACAATTGCCATTTAAATTAATGGGCTGTGTATGAATTGTACAGATATACAAGTGTTTAAGTGCAAGAGACAAAGTTTGAGAGTTGCTTTCTGTTCTAATACATCAGGGCCCTTAAAGAGGTTCATTGATCTCCAGGAGCGCATAGCTTACTGTCTTTCTAGGGGCAGTACATTCATGCTTGATTGACAGTTCAGACTAGAGGCATGGTTGTGAAACTGGACCAAAACTGGGTGGAGAGAGCAAGAGAGGGTGAGAGAGATCACTAGTGAGTGAGCAAGAGTGAGAGAGGTAACGAAAGGGGAGAGAAAGAGAGAGAGTGAGAGACAGACAGAGAACCCCTCCCAGTTATCAGCAAGTTATTCCCTATACCATGGATAAGGGCTAACTTGAGTTTTTGGGATCAACCCTTTAAATAAAGATGATCTAACAACTTAGCACTCTCTGTAGCTCTGAAGTGCCACACATTTGCCACACAAGGCTCTTTCAGAAAAAGTGATCTTAGCTTCCATTAACATGGTAACTGTGCTAATTCTCTTCTGCCCAAATTTTGTCAACTAGCAGGATGCTACTCTTCTTCTGACGTTTAATAGGAAAGCACCACACACTTTTCATACAGCATACGCATGCAACGAACAGGGCAATATCAACATTAAAAATAAAAAACTGTATGTAACATTTTCAATCATTACAAGTTTAAAATTGTCAACATTTTGTTTGAACTTATAAAACACAAATGGTTTAAGTAAAAGGGCTGTACTACATGGTTCTACCACAAGGTGGCACTTTAGAGTATTGTACTAGACAGAATGAAAGGAATTTTTACTTCACATTAGTCATGGCCGGGTGTATGTCCTTAGCAAGTAACGGAAATTAATTGTAAATTGTTTTAATTCCCACGGTGCATATTTGGTGCGTTTGATGTTGCAGATTTTAAGCAGCATTTTTTTAATTGTGTTTTTGTTGTATTTTATTTCCTGTTGCCATTTTTGGCTCTTTCTTGCATGTCAAGTTTTATATAAAACTACTTGGTTTAAGAAAACGTTCCTGTTTGGTGAATTACCTAGCTTTGATAAAACTTTATTGATAATGTCATGTTAAGATTATATTTGTTTTTATCGCATTTTCCTTATGGAAGCCTGATAAAAATGCATGTGAGTTTTTCTTCTGTAGATTTTCTGCATTTGGCTAAAGTCTATAGAGAAAATCTGAAAGGAATTGACATGCCGTGTGGATTTCAAAATTGCACCACACGTCAAATTCCACAGCATACAATAAAAAAATCTCAGTGTAAATGAGATTAATACTCATCCTTATTCGCTTCGCTTGAACTGTAATAAGCTGGATTTTTTCCCATATGCAAATATGCAGAGGAAAAATCTTGAAATTTACGCACCATGTGAATTTAGCCTAAATGAGAAAGGTTATAATTTCATATTATGATGCATCATCTATGCAAAAACTGAAAATCCCGACCTATTGCAAGACAATTAGAAGAATGATAGATTTTTAAGAATATTGTAGATGCATGTTTGTTAAATGTCTCCTGTCTAGAAGTTTGTAATAATTAGATTTCAAGTGCAGCTTTTGCTTCATTAACTGCCAATATGGGAGCTCGTCAAGAAAGGAAAAGAAACATAAGGGGCTGTTTTAGAAAATCACTGTTCAGCAAATCAATAGCAGCTTTTACTCTGTAATGGTCCTTGAAGTACAGTTTAGAAAAGGAAAATAGATATGCTTTTGGATACATCTCCCGTTGTGCTGGGTCATTTGAATACAGATCTAGCATGTTGCATGTATCAGTGTCACTGCAATGTGTCAGAAGGTGGTAGTCATGGGTGAGCTGCTGCTCCATGTCACTCTGCACTTTACAGGAAACGATGGGTCCAGGTTGGGTGTTGATGTTGGAGGGACGTAAGCCGGGCAAGCCGCCTGTCGCCAATGGTCTTGGATGGCCAGAACCATAGTTATTAAAGTTCGATAAAAGAGACTTCCATTCTAGAACACATTCTTTACTGTTTGGTAAGTTAGAAGGGGTTACGCACAAGGGATAGCGGATGCAAAGTCTTATGGACATTTCCATCACAGTGTAATACTCTGTTTCACCCTACATCATCACAGCCTAGCTTGTCACCACAGTCTTGATCAGTAGGTGTATCTACTTAATCAGCTGCTCCACATCATATTTATTCCACTACTAGCGCCCTGGATCTACTGCCCTGGATCTACTACAGTCCCACGAACTCAGACCTGTCTAGGTCCGTTAACTTTAGTGTTTTGCAAGCTCAGTCTTTCTTGTGACAAGTCGTCCTAGCCAAGGTCCCCTTTAAGGTGGAAGGCCACTATGTCTCTTCAGTCAGTTCTAGGTTGCTCTACTCCTTCGTCCCAATAGTCTTGTCTTCAGTAGTGATGAGCGAATTTGTTTGGAGAACGATCGCCAAACATAAATTCGGCATGAATATGGCACATTCGAATTTGTGATTGGAAACCCGAGCAAAATTTTATAAAATGGGTAAAAATCAGTAACATTTGGTAAAAGTGCTGGAAAATATTTGCGTTGCCACAAAAATATTTTCAGCACTTTAGCAACGATAACGGTGGTGTATCATGAGCGCTTGGCACGTGTTTGATGAGGGGAGGAGGTTTGCAGAGCTCAGAGGCACGGCATTCTTGTAAGCAATCATTTTTATTCTTAACTTTATGTGTGGACCCACAATGTCATCACACAACGGCTTGTGTCATTGGCTACTCAAATCACATGCACTTCTCCAGATAAATAGCAGACATCTTGTTTTAGCGCCATTTTGACTCTCTAACAGCGCCGAGAGGCTGCTCCTGACACTGCAATTGTTAACAGCAAGATTTTAGCTAATTAGTTAGGCGGTTGTATATCAGTCAGATAGTGTAGCTAGCTAGTGTCCAGGGTGGCTGTAAAATTTACCTTCCGGAATTTTTTTGGGGGGGCCATCACTGAGGTCCACATACAAAGCCAGCAGGGCACATGTCCTACAGACTTGCTGTGCACTGCTTCTATTGTGCTCCGTGCACAAGTATAGCATTCTAAATATTATTTTTTCACTAGCTAAATGTTTAAAAAGGCTGCTGTATCCCACATTTTAGCTACTTAGGTGGATACTGTATGTAGCTAGTGTCCATTGTGGCTGTTAAATTTACCTTCCAGCACTTTTTTTCTTTTTCGGCCATACTGAGGTCCACAAAGAAAGCCAGCAGGGCACGTGTGATCCATACCTCACCAGTGGGTGTAGTTACATGCTATGTAATCAAGGTGTGTTTAGCACACGGCAGTGAGTGTTTAGGAGTCTGCCAGTGTAGACAGATTCCCATGTGTCCAGGCTAGACACTACAGAGTGGACTGTGTTTTGAGAGAGAGAAGCCACCCTGTGTCTGTGGCTCCAGATGGAGAGCCTGAGTGCTGGACATTGATGATGTATTTTGCCTGATGTAAAGAATGTTTACCTTTCTGTTGTGGATTTGATGGTTTATGAAGCAAATAAACCCACATGGACGTTGAAGAGAATGTGCCTCCTGTTTCCTCCTACGCAGCCGAGTAAGTACAATCCTTACAATTGGTGCTAGACTGCGGGCAACGGTCCAAGAAGCACATGTTGCAGTGCTGGCTAGTCTGAGCCAGAGGAGTGGATGGTCTGACAACCATGAGCGCTACTGACCGGGGTCAGTGAGAAATGTTTGTGGGATACCTATGAGGAGAAGAGGCATCCGGGAACCTGTGTGGCTGTCACCAACAGGTAACAGACAGGAGTCCGTGTTGTGCTGACCAGGGTCAGTGAGAGATTGTGGTTATTACATAGAGCCTAATGTGTAATGGACAGGAGTCCATGTTGCGCTGACTGGGGTCAGTGAGAAACTGTTTTTTTATAAAGCCAGAGGTGTTTGCTGTGGCTCGGCGTGGCCATGAAGGTGACAAGCATCTGGTTGTAACTCGGCAGGGTTACGAAGCTTGCTGTGGATCGGCGGGTCCACAATGTGTGCGGTGCGGAGCCATGCAGGGACTTGCGGCAGGTGGAGCTGCAGTTGCAAGTTGCAGCAAGAGGTTCTGCAGCAGCAGGAGCTGCAGTAGCACCAGTAGGAGCCGCGCTGTGAGGGACATGGGGAGTCCACGATGTGCACCTAAAAAAAGGGGTGGAGTCCAAAAAGGGGATGGTGACCCAAACAGGGGTGGTGGCCCAAAAAGGGGTAGAGTCCCACAAGGGGGTGGCCCAAAAAGGGGTGGAGTCCCAAAAGGGGATAGTGACCCAAAAAGGGGCAGAGCCTTCAAGAGGGGCAGCAACGGTTACCTCAGTGGACATGTCTGGGGAACAGCGGTGTTAGTGTCTTACCTATTCTGAGTGCCGCATTGACTTTCTATAAGGCAACAGGCCACAGGTGTGTACCGTATTGTAACACCATGAAGGTGTCTCTGGATGGCTGGATTCAAAGAGTCAAGTGACTCTGATGCGAACTCCTCTCGATCGCTGTCCGACCGAGAAAAAGGTCAAGGTTCGTTGCATTCATGAGGTCACTGTGAACTATACTGTGGACAGAGTGGTCATGGATATGACCAAATGTGTCGATTGCCAAGATGGCGGTATAACACTGAACTTATTGTACTCCTTTGAGGGACTGAGACTTTGTGTTGTTTGAAGATGCATGGTAAGTTGATGAAGTGTGGGGTGGCTCAAAGGAGGAGGTAGCAGCACCTAAGGTCGATAGTCCAGAGTTCCAGGTGACCGGGAGAAAGTGTGGGTCTGACCAACTCAGGGACTTAGCTGGGATGACCAAATGTGTGACTGTGGGAAACGGGGTACCTTCAGGAAAGGGGTCTGACACCTGTTTTAGTGGGGACTTGCTGTTCCAGAATGACAGGGTGAGTGGGGGTGACTCCAATTCAGACTGTGACTCGAACGCAAGGGAAAGATTGTGTAGTAAGGAGGTCACTTTATCTCTGAAAAACCCCAGCACAGAGGAAGTTGGTGATGGGCTAGAATTAAAACAGACCTGTAGTAGACCCGCATTGACCATAGAGGCGGATGCAGGAACAGGTGGAGCTCTGAAGAGGCAGAGTATGGGTGAGCAAGAGAGCCCATCTGAAAATCTGATTAAAGAACTGATGGTGCAACACGTGCTGGGAAAAGAGAGCAGGACTATAAGATAGAGCTGTTTAAACAGACTGTAAAAGAGCATGTTGAACAAGAAAGGGTCCTAAGAAAAGCAGTTGAGCACAGAGTGGATGAGCTGGAGAAGGAAGTCTCTGAGCTCAGAGGTCACCTGTCAGCATGTCAAACTATGAAAAAGGCCATATTGAAAGATATGGAGGTGGTCAGAGAGGCCCAAGAGAAGCATCAACAGGAGATTCTCCGGAGAGAGGATGAGCATCGCTGCTTGGCAGAGGAGCAAGATAACTTTCTCCAAGAGTTCAAGATAGAAAAGGAGACTAATGCCCAGCTCCAGAAATCCACGGATGACCGGGAAATCGAACTGTCGCGCTCTCTCGGTCTGATCGCTATGAAGGAGAGTGAACTGGAGAGGCTGACCAAAGAAGCGGCCTCCTCGGAGGAAGAAAACCAGCAGGGGAAGTGCCACCCAGATGGCCATACAAGGGATATCGATGTCTTGGAAAACTGCGCTGATGCTCAGGACAAGGAGGTCCAAAAGTATAGCCAAGAAGGCATAATAGAGGTACCCGAAGACATGAAAGAAGCGTGTGCCAGTAAGGATGTGCATGAGGACTTTAGAAAGGCAATAGAAGCATGTAGTGTGAACTGGACACCAGAGACGAAGCAGTTGGTCATATTATCGACTAAGGAAGTAACAGTGAAGTGGGTGGCTATCCTGAGGGACATGCACCTACAAAGCCTCGGCACAAAGCAGATGATCCTGTTGAGAAATCATAGAATCACAGAATCATAGAATCATAGAATCGTAGAGTTGGAAGGGACCTCCTGGGCCATCTGGTCCAACCCCCTGCTCAAAGCAGGATTCGCTAAATCATCCCAGTCAGATGTCTGTCCAGCCTCTGTTTGAAGACTTCCATTGAAGGAGAACTCACCACTTCTCGTGGCAGCCTGTTCCACTCATTGATCACTCTAACTGTCAAAAAGTTTTTTCTAATATCTAATCTGTGTCTCCTCCCATTCAGTTTCATCCCATTGCTTCTAGTCTTTCCTTGTGCAAATGAGAATAAAGTTGATCCTTCTACAATGTGACAGCCCTTTAGATATTTGTAGACAGCTATTAAGTCTCCTCTCAGTCTTCTCTTTTGCAAACTAAACATTCCCAAATCCTGCAACCTTTCCTCGTAAGACAGGGTTTGCAGACCGGTCACCATTCTGGTCGCTCTTTTCTGAACTTGCTCCAGTTTGCTGATGTCTTTTTTAAAATGTGGTGCCCAAAACTGGACACAATATTCCAGATGAGGTCTGACCAAAGAGGAGTAGAGGGAAATAATGACTTCACGTGATCTAGACTGTATGCTTCTGTTAATACATCCTAGAATTGCATTTGCCTTTTTTGCTGCTGCAAATCATGAAGCCGCTTGATGTCTGGAGCAGGTGAGGAAAGCACAATGTTGGCTGGGCTTTGTGGAAAACATCATTCAAGTGCTCAGAGGTCTGGTGAGGAAAGTCATCGGAAGACTTGGGAAAGTGATGCAGAAGATGGTGAATAGATCCGGTGTGATGAGAGTGAGGTTTCCGGCTGAAGACAAAGCCCAGGTCATGGGTGAAGGTGTGATGGTTCTATTCCTCATTGTTGGATCCGTGGAGAGCCTTGGGAGTATCCGGATGCTCCTGGAGTATCGCGTGGCGCACCTGAAGGAAGTAGAGCAGCTAAGACTTGAGAGGGAGCAAATCAACAGAGAGTTGCAGGAAATGGGAAGATGGCCTCCACCTTCAACTCGCGGTATAGAGAGGCGAAGAAGTTCGCTTAAGACTGGAAGTCCTCTAGCTGGACTTATAGAGGACATAGGGACAGAGGGAAGAACTGCTCTCCAGGCAATAAAGACCATGGGAGAAATGGCCAGCAGAGAGATAAGAGAAGGTGGCCTGATGAAAGAGGTAGAAGCAGTGATGTCTCAGTTAGCTCAGGGCTGAGTGAACTAAGCAGAAGAACCTGTAGCAGACGAAATGACAAAGAGTCAGACCAGACAGGACATATGGGTGCAAGGAAATTATGCCTACATTCTGACCGATGGGGGCGGGGAAGGCCTAATAGATTTCTGACACTGAAATATGAGGCGACAAAGTCTGATAGCACATTATTCACAGACAGGGATGTGGTGACAGTGACAGACTGTCTCGGGAGCTGATGCTTGAAACCAATTGGGAAGGCCCTCTTGACGGGTAGGGCAAGGTGATATGGGTGCCCTATCTCGAGGCCCTCTGTTTAGGACAAGTGTTCAACCCCACAGGTTAGAACAGAGGGGGGAACATGTGGTGTGACTGGTGGTCGCATGGCTAATGGGAGGTATTTGTCACAGGGATGGATGCTCCCTGCGATGCAACCCGGAGTATTTTGTCGTTAGTGCACATGAGCACTAATATGGCATTTAGCGCACCTGGGTCTGGGTTCCAGGTAACTATGAGAGATGAGAGGATCTGGCTACCCATATTACCTCACCTCTGGGTGAGAGTGCTAATTGTACCCCTTTTCCCTGTGTGTGTGGTTGTGAGTTTCAGGACCTGCAGTGAGGTCATGACCATGTGACCAGCCCATGTGATCCATACCATATTCAGACTGGCCTATCGCCTCAACACATTAATCTAATCTATCCATGTGTGGCACAGCCAAAAGTTTCACCATAATCAGGTTCTCTGTATCATGTTCCCACATGCTTTATGCATCCATTAGCCCTCTGTGTCTGTACTGTTACACACTTAACATTATGGCTGGTCCATACAATCAGGGCAACTATTACCACCCACCTTTCGTGTCTACCTCTTTCCTCATAGACTGTAAGCTTGCGAGCAGGGCCCTCATTCCTCTTGGTATTTGTTATAATCTATGTGATTATTGTTATGCTGTAATGTCTATTGTCTGTACCAGTCCCCTCTGAAATGTAAAGTGCTGCGGAATATGTCGGTGCTATAGAAATAAAATTTATTATTATTATTTATTACCTCACCAGTGGGTGTAGTTACATGCTATGTAATCAAGGTGAGTGTTTGGGAGTCTGCCAGTGTAGACAGATTCCCATGTGTCCAGGCTACACACTATAGAGTGGACTGTGTCTTGAGAGAGAGAGAGAAGCCATCCTGTGTCTATGGCTCCAGATGGAGAGCCTGAGTGCTGGACATTGATGCTGTATTTTGCCTGATGTAAAGACTGTTTACCTTTCTGTTGCAGATTTGATGGTTTATGAAGCAAATAAACCCACATGGACGTTGAAGGGAGTGTGTCTTCTGTTTTCTCCTACGCAGCTGAGTGAGTGCAATCCTTACAATAGATATACACACATACAAATGAGTGGTGGTGGTGTGGTGTGTGTGCACTGCAGGGGAATGTGCAGAGAGATGAATGGTGCTGTGTGTCTATGTGTGTAGGTGGAGGAGAGGGCAATGATGGGGAGAAGGCAATGATGGGGTGGTGGAAAGGGCAACAATGGGGTGGTAGGGGAGGAGGAAATGATGTTGGTGGTCGAAAGGGCAATAATGGGGGTGGTAGGAAGGAGGAAATTATAGAGGTGTCGAAGACGGCAATGATGGGGGTCTAATGGGATAAGGGGGGAGGAGGATAATGAGGGGTGTGAGGGATTTGGAGGGGAGAAAGGGGGATTTATAATGGATATAATAACAGGGGGAGGTGGCGGAAGACGTTATTTTCGCTTTTTATGTCTAACACAGTCCCTTAAGCCCCCGTTACACATAGCGATATCGCTAGCAATATCGCTGTAACGTCACCGATTTTGTGACGTAGCAGCGATATTGCTAGCGATGTCGCTACATGTGATACTTACCTCCGACCGGCTCCCCCGCTGCTCATCGCTGGTACGCGAGAACGTCCTGGATCATTTCTCGTCGGGCGCTTCCTGCTGGGCTTCCTGTGGCGCCGGCGAGCGACGCGTGGACGCGGGCGGGAGGACGTCAGGATCGCCGCGTCTGACAGGTAAGTAGCGACTCCTGACTGCTGCTATGTTGCTGGGGAGATCTGCCTGTGTGGCAGCTCACTAGCGACCATTTAGCGATGCACCAGCAATCCATATCGTTGTCGGGATCGCTGGTGCATCGCTAAGTGTAACGGTACCCTAAGTATAAAGAATACTCACTTATTATACATAGCACAGTCCCTTAGTATATAGTGTACTTACTTATTATGTATAGCACAGTTCCTTAGTATATAGTGTACTCGCTTATTATGTATAGCGTCATCCCTCAGTATATAGTATAGTCACTTTTTATATATAGCACAGTCCCTTATTATATAGAGTACTCACTTATTATGTATAACACTATCCTTAGTTACATAATTTCCTCTTTTGTAATGTATAACACCATCCCTTATTACTTACCATCCTCTCTAGTTATATATGATGCCATCCCTTACAATATAGCTTCCTCTGATGTACAGTGCTGTCTCTTACATAGTGTATTCTTGTTATTTTTGTTATTCACATCGCCCTCTTTTATTACATAGTCCCCTCTCTTGTTAGATATAAAATGACTGCTGATGGAGGAGCCGGTGACCAGACTACCAGTCCATCAGCTCCTTCATTAGAAAAGAAGCTTTCCCATGCTCAATCAGCCATCATTGCATTATACAGCTAACAAGACAGGATGTTATGTAATAAAAAACAGGGCTCTATATAATCCAATATGTAAGGGACGGTGCTGTACATAACAAGAGAGGGCACTGTGTAATAAAGGACGGAAATATACATAATAAAGGAGACTATGTAATATATATACATGTGTGAGGATATATATATATATATATATATATATATACACTATATACAGTACAGACCAAAAGTTTGGACACACCTTCTCATTCAAGAGTTTTCTTTATTTTCATGACTATGAAAATTGTAGATTCACTCTGAATGCATCAAAACTATGAATTAACACATGTGGAATTATATAATTAACAAAAAAGTGTGAAACAACTGAAAATATGTCTTATATTCTAGGTTCTTCAAAGTAGCCACTTTTTGCTTTGATTACTGCTTTGCACACTCTTGGCATTCTCTTGATGAGCTTCAAGAGGTAGTCACCGGAAATGGTTTTCACTTCACAGGTGTGCCCTGTCATGTTTAATATGTGGGATTTCTTGCCTTATAAAAGGGGTTGGGACCATCAGTTGTGTTGTGCAGAAGTCTGGTGGATACACACCTGATAATCCTACTGAATGGACTGTTAGAATTTGTATTATGGCAAGAAAAAAGCAGCTAAGGCTGGTTTCACATTTGCGTTTTTTTTCGCGGTAATTTAGCGCTAAATAGCGCATGCGTTTTTTTTTCCTATACTTTGCATGGGATGCGCTTATGTGCGCATACACATGCGTTTGTACGCGTTTTACCGCGCATGCGTTTTTTTGCGGTATGCGCTCGGGCGCACAAAATGCAACTTGTTGCATTTTTTGTGCGTCCGATTTGCCTCAAAAAAACGCATGCGCGCGCAATGCGTTTTTTTACAGCAAGACACCCATTATAAGTCTATGGTGAGCATATGTGCGCATTGGCATGCTTATGTATGCGTTTTTTTGCACATGCGTTTTTTTTTTTACCATTAGTTTAGACAATGGAATTTAGGGGTTTGGGTAAAGTTAGGGTTAGTTAAGGGGGGTTAGGGTTAGGGTTAGGGTTAGGGTCAGGGTTAGGGTTAAGTATGGTTTGGTTAAGGGTTAGGGTCAGGGTTAGGGTTAGGGTCAGGGTTAGGGTTAAGTATGGTTTGGTTAAGGGTTAGGGTCAGGGTTAGGGTTAGGGTTAGGGTCAGGGTTAGGATCAGGGTTAGGGTTAAGTATGGTTTGGTTAAGGGTTAGGGTCAGGGTTAGGGTTAGGGTTAGGGTTAGGGTCAGGGTTAGGGTTAGGGTTAAGTATGGTTTGGTCAGGGTTAGGGTTAGGGTCAGGGTTAGGGTTAAGTATGGTTTGGTTAAGGGTTAGGGTCAGGGTTAGGGTTAGGGTTAGGGTCAGGGTTAGGGTCAGGGTTAGGGTTAAGTATGGTTTGGTTAAGGGTTAGGGTTAGGGTCAGGGTTAGGGTTAGGGTTAAGTATGGTTTGGTCAGGGTTAGGGTTAGGGTTAGGGTTAGGGTTAAGTATGGTTTGGTTAAGGGTTAGGGTCAGGGTTAGGGTCAGGGTTAGGGTTAAGTATGGTTTGGTCAGGGTTAGGGTCAGGGTTAGGGTCAGGGTTAGGGTTAAGTATGGTTTGGTTAAGGGTTAGGGTCAGGGTTAGGGTCAGGGTTAGGGTTAAGTATGGTTTGGTTAAGGGTCAGGGTTAGGGTTAGGGTTAGGGTTAGGGTTAAGGTTAGTTAGGGTTTGGGTTAGGGTTAAGTATGGTTTGGTTAAGGGTTAGGGTCAGGGTTAGGGTTAAGTATGGTTTGGTTAAGGGTTAGGGTCAGGGTTAGGGTTAGGGTCAGGGTTAGGGTTAGTAAAGTCATGGTTTGGGTTAGTGTGAGGGGCCACATAATGTTGGAAAAAAACGCAAACGCGGTAAAAACGCACTAAAAACGCATACAAACGCATAAAAGCGCTGCGTTTTTTTCATGCATGCTCATAAAAATGCTTGAAAAAAACGCAGCAGTTGTATGCTTTTGTATGCGTTTTTCAATGCGTTTTTTTGCGGGAAAAACGCGCTGCAAAAAAAAGCAAGTGTGAAACAGGCCTAAGTAAAGCATAATGAGTGGCCATCATTATTTTAAGAAATGAAGGTCATTCAGTCCGAAAGATTGGGAAAACTTTGAAAGTGTCCCCAAGTGCAGTGGCAAAAACCATCAAGCGCTACAAAGAAACTGGCTCACATGAGGACCGCCCCAGGAAAGGAAGATCAAGAGTCACCTCTGCTGCGGAGGATAAGTTCATCCGAGTCATCAGCCTCAGAAATCGCAGGTTACCAGCAGCTCAGATTAGAGACCAGGTAAATGCCACACAGAGTTCTAGCAGCAGACACATCTCTACAACAACTGTTAAGAGGAGACTTTGTGCAGCAGGCCTTCATGGTAAAATAGCTGCAAGGAAACCACTGCTAAGGACAGACAACAAGCAGAAGAAACTTGTTTGGGCTAAAGAACACACGGAATGGACGTTAGACCAGTGGAAATCTGTGCTTTGGTTTGACGAGTCCAAATTTGAGATCTTTGGTTCCAACGACTGTGTCATTGTGCGACGCAGAAAAGGTGAACGGATGGACTCTACATGCCAGGTTCCCATCATGAAGCATAGAGGAGGAGGTGTGATGGTGTGGGGGTGCTTTGCTGGTGACACTGTTGGGGATTTATTCAAAATTAAAGGCATACTGAACCAGCATGGCTACCACAGCATCTTGCAGCAGCATGCTATTCCATCCGGTTTGCGCTTAGTTGGACCATCATTTATTTTTCAACAGGACAATGACACCAAACACACCTGCAGGCTGTGTAAGGGCTATTTGACCAAGAAGGAGAGTGATGGGGTGCTACGCCATATGACCTGGCCTTCACAGTCACCAGACCTGGACCCAATCGAGATGGTTTGGGGTGAGCTGGACCCAGGGTGGATAAAAATCAATGTTTTTTTAAAAAAATCAAAAAAATCGGATTTTTTTGATTTAAATCGGATTTTTTTCAATAAACTGCTTTTTGAGGAAAATATTTTACCATCCAAAGGTTCTTCCATCATGAGATAAAGCTGAGTTGTTTAACTCAGTAGAATAAAGGCTGTATATGTGTAACATTCACAATGCCATGCTCTTCCAGAGGTTTCTGTAGGATTAGAGGGCAGTTTCTCTCCTATATTATCACAGACGCTCGCTTTACTTACGCAGTTCTCAAAACTGAATTTGACTCCGCAGAGGTCCCAGCCTCTTCTTCATGGCAAAAATGTTACAACATGAACAGAGTTGAGAAAAAGACCTTAATCCTATTGTTCTACAAACCTATGAATACAGAATCAACCCCTTCAGTGCCAAGTCCAAGAAGTTAGACAATATGTTTCTGATTGTTTGGAGTGGAATAGATCTGCACAACACAAGAAGAATGTGAATCTAAGTGTGAGGAGGAGGAAGGGCAAGCAGACAAGAAAATGAAAGTGAAACTTTGAGCACAATACTGCAGCATAGCCACAGACAGACAAGTCTGGATCTGTTTGTGTGTAAGATCTGAGGTTTATTACATTCTTTCCTTATAATGGCAGCAGGCCGTAAAAGAGACCCAGTTTGGGAATATTTTAATGAAGCTCCTTCGCCTATCGGTAAGGCAGGCATGCGTGCAAAATGCAAACGATGCAACAAAGAGATGCAAGGCCTGGTGGCGCGAATGAGGCAACATCATGAGAAGTGCGGTGATGAAGATGACCAAAGAAACACTTCTGAACAGGCAGGATCTTCAGGTTGGTAAACATTTTTATTGAATCCTATTTCTAAAGACTGAACTGTCATGTGTGAGGAAAATTATATTTCTTATTATTACTGCATGTTACTGTCATTTGGTACAGTTATGAAGAAAAACAAATATTCCTTTTGGGGCAGGGGCAGTGATGTGTTGTGTACAATAAGCAGAAATTGTATAAACAATAAAATAACAGCATTGACTTTTTTTGTTTAGGGGAATTCATGGATTCTGGAAACTATCCACCTCCAAGATCACCATCATCCTGTTCTACAGTTTCAGAGTTATCCATCCAGGATAGTGCTTCATTAGCAGCAGCAGCAGCATCATCATCAGACACCCACAGCCACATATCACCATCACCCAAAAGGAAGAAAAAACCTTTACCTCCTGGAACCACCATAGATAGGTTTGTGATAAGAACCAGCAGATTAGAAAAAGAGTTGATTGATGAAAAAATTGCCCAGTTTATTTATGCAACGAACTCTTCTTTCCGTCTGACTGAGAACCCACATTTCATTAATATGGTTCAGTCACTGAGACCAGGATACAGTCCACCCAGCAGAGCTGATGTTGCAGGGAAACTGCTGGATCAAGTGTATGACAGAGAAATGGAGCAATGTGCAATAGCTCTGGAGGGTAAAATTGTTAACCTAAGTATTGATGGGTGGAGTAATGTCCACAATGATCCTATTGTATGTGCTTGTATAACAACAGAAGAAGGTAAAGTCTTCCTTGCACAAACAACTGATACGTCAGGAAACGCACACACAGCAGAATACTTACAAGAAGTGGCAGTAAAAGCTATAACGACATGTGAACAAAAATTCAAATGTCTAGTACGCAGTTTGGTCACTGACAATGCTGTAAACGTATCCAAGATGAGAAGAGATTTAGAAGAGCAGGGAGGGAATACAAAGCTGCTAATAACATATGGTTGCAGTGCTCATTTGCTGCACCTCTTAGCCAAAGACTTAAGTGTTCCAGAAATAAAGGCTAATGTTGTTAAATTGCTAAATACTTCCGTAATAATCATTTTGCTGCAGCAGCTCTGAAAAGGATGGGTGGAACCAAGCTAACGCTCCCACAAGATGTTAGATGGAACTCTGTGGTGGACTGTTTTGAGCAGTATATCAAAAACTGGCCTATTCTGATGACACTTTGTGAAGAAAATCGAGATAAAATAGATGGCACTGTCACGGCCAAAATCCTCAACATTGGGCTTAAGAGAAATGTTGAACATCTGCTGAGCTTCCTGAAACCCATCTCTCAAGCTTTAAACAAAATACAGAAAAATAGCTGTTTTATTGCGGATGCTGTTGAAATTTGGAAGGAACTGAGTGAACACTTAAAAACAGAACTACACATGGACAGAATTAAATTACAAGCAGTAAACAAACGAATGGGACAAGCACTGACTCCAGCTCATTTTTTGGCAAATATTGTCAATATCCAATATCAGGGTCAAAACCTAAGTGCTGAGGAAGAGGAGTTAGCTATGACATGGGTATCCAGCAATCATCCATCTTTAATGCCAACTATAATAAACTTCAGAGCTAAGGGGGAACCATTCAAGAAATATATGTTTGCTGAAGATATTTTAAGGAAGGTCACACCAGTAAACTGGTGGAAGTCACTTAAGCGCTTGGATTTAGAGACTGTTCAAGTAATGATTTCACTTTTAACAGCAGTAGCTTCTTCTGCAGGCGTTGAAAGAATATTCTCTTCCTTTGGACTCATTCATTCTAAATTGAGAAATCGGTTGGGACCCAATAAAGCAGGAAAGCTTGTTTTTCTTTTCCAGATTATGAATAGGAACAAAGAAGAAGATGATGATGAAGATGACGACAAGTGAGCTACAGAGGACAGCAGGGACAGTAGTATTTAAGTTTTTCATGTGTCGGCTGGGCTAACAGTCTAAGTTTCTTAAAATATATATATATTTTGTTTAGCCAAATTAGTTAACAAACATGGATGTTTGTTTAAGCAAATAACTTATGCTGTAATGTTGTTATTGTTTCAGTTGAATAAATCTATTTAAATTGTTATTAAGGTCAGGATTATTTTTCTCCTTCCTAAGTACAACAGAACAGTGGTGTCCAAATATGAATGATTAACCCATTAAACTGGGGAGAAAAAAGTAATATAAAAAGTGATTCTAAAAATCTTCATCTACTTGCATGTTAAAGTAGCAAGAACTAGTTTAGGTAGAAACTTTGATTTAAATCACTGATTTAAATCAAGCCTTACTGACTAGTGATTTAAATCGTGATTTAAATCAGTTAGATTTAAATCAAATCCACCCTGTCTGGACCGCAGTGAAGGCAAAAGGGCCAACAAGTGCTAAGCATCTCTGGGAACTCCTTCAAGACTGTTGGAAGACCCTTTCCGGTGACTACCTCTTGAAGCTCATCAAGAGAATGCCAAGATTTTGCACAGAAGTAATCAAAGCAAAAGGTGGCTACTTTGAAGAACCTAGAATATAAGACATATTTTCAGTTGTTTCACACTTTTTTGTTAATTATATAATTCCACATGTGTTAATTCATAGTTTCGATGCCTTCAGAGTGAATCTACAATTTTCATAGTCATGAAAATGAAGAAAACTCTTTGAATGAGAAGGTGTGTCCAAACTTTTAGTCTGTACTATATATATATATATATATATATATATATATATATATATATATAATATATATCTTTGTTGCCATAAAAAGAGGGGGGCCCAGACACATTTCTTGCACAGGGGCCCCAGGCTGTCAGTGTCCACCCCTGCGTACAACTGACTGTACGAAACCACAGATGGGCGAGTCCGAAGAGCTGTTCACACATTTTATACCATGGTCATCAGAAGTGTACTCAAAAGATTCACAAAGTCAAGAGGAGGAAATCTGCACTGATGCCCAAATTTTTTTTTACCTTGGATCCGTGGCAGAATGAAGTAGAGTCCGAACAGCATCCTGACCTTTGTCATCAGACGTTAACCCTGGGGGAAGGTGATCCTGATGAGACTCAGATATCTGAGGCTCATGCAGACTGTACTGTGCTATCAGGGCAGGAAGAGGAGGAATGCGACTTCAAGTGCGAGTAATGTCATAACACAGAGGATGATGATGATGATGAGGTGTTAGATCCCAGTTGGCGTAAACATAGAGGCACACAGCTGAGTAGGATATCTGAGGAGGAAGATGAGGAGGTTATATTGCGCCGTTCATTGCAGATTCGCAGTGATGCAGCCACGATGAGCGATGTATCCTCAGCCACAACTGTGCCTCTGGCCAGCAGCATCCATGGGTCTGCAACTCGCAGGGGTGGCAAGGGTTGCCTAGCCTGGGCCTTTTTTGACACTGCAAAGTATGAGCCAACTCACGTAATCTGCCAACCTTGCAGAGTCTAGGTAAAAATTGCAATAATTTGACTCCATGTATGAACCTTCACATGCACAATCAACATGTTTACTGTGGGAATCCCACTGCGCAAAAATGCGGACCAGCGGACCTCACAACCATTAGCCGCCCCATCAATCACATCTGCTTCTTCCTCCTCTGTTACCATGCCAACTATTCAGACACAGGTCTTCGATCGCAGAACCTCGGGTTCTTTTTTTTTAAATTCTTTATTTTCAGGTTTAAACCACACCATAAGACACAACACCATTTTACAAATACAAATGGCAAATTATTGCTTAGACGTCGGTCCAAGGTGAAAGGGAGGGAAAGGGGGGAGGGAAATGTGGGTGGGAAAAAGGAAAAAAAGGAAGGGTGGGAAAAAGGAAAAAAGGAAGGGAAGGGTAAAGAGGGAAACATAATATTAAACAATAACAATAACATCAACAAAAATTAGTCGTCGGCATGAACACTAGCAGTTGATGAGTGTATTTATGAAGATAGAGTAGGTGGACTGTTCTGTAAGCAACCGTGGAACCAGCTACCCCAATATAAAGGCCATCAGGTCCAAGTAAAACTTCATGTGGTATCAGATTTCTCACCCCGAGGACTCTCCCCCAGATATCTAGTCCACGGGGCCCAGGTCGACACATAAGATTTATGATTAAAGATCTCCCAGCTAGACAGCTCCTCCAGACGAGAAATCTGATTTATCTTAACATGCCACTCCTCCAATGTGGGGGGGGCAACATCTTTCCAATATACAGCTATCAGCTGTTTTGCAGCACTTAGCATCAGTGGGAGTAGACCATGCTTTTTTGGTAAGAAATCCTTTGACGGGCACGAAAGGAGAACTTCCGTAGCCCTGAGATTAGTCTTTATTAGTTGCAATTTCTTGAGGACTAGCTCAACACCGACCCAAAAATGTCTCAGTTTGGGACAATCCCAGAATATGTGTGTGTGATGTCCCCCAGAGTTGAGGCATCTCCAATAAGCATCATTATCAGCAAGACCCATCTGAAAGAGCTTCGCGGGAGTCCAATGCCACCTGGTCAATATTTTATAAGAATTTTCCTGCAAAAGTACACATCTAGAGAATCCCCGTGCACTAGACAGCATTCTAGATACTTGTTTCTCTGTGAACGTAGTGTTAAGTTCCATTTCCCAGGAGTAAATAAATGAGGGCTTAAAGTGTACTCCCGGAGAAATCAGATGTGAGTAGATACGAGACAAGATTTTTAGCCGTGGAAGCGGAAGTTTGATCATAGTATCTAACCAGGACCAATTTGATTTGGTCGGGAATTTCTTCTTAAATTGCAGAAGCGTACGTCGAATGTGATGGCTCTGAAGAAAATTAGTTGGTTGAATCATTGCACTTGGTGGCCAAACTCCTCCCTGTAATATTTTATTACCGTAAAAGCTATTCAGTGTATCTCTAGGGAGGGTAGACCATAGATTATAAGGATCTTGAAAATCAAAATCTAATAGATACGGTATTGAGCCAATCGGCGTTAACGTAGAGGGAAAAGTGTCCTCCGGTAGTTCCCCCAACCTCAATCTTTTGATACGCAATGTAGTAGAAGTTATCTCGTCTAGTCTAAGAGCGACCGGTGGTTTAGCCCTAGTCCAGAGATAAGGCAAACCCCTCGGGCCCAGTAAAGCCAGGTCGACACAAGTTCCCTCCCCACCCTCAGCGCAAGACACCACCTTTAACCATCTGCTAAGGTGGATTGCTTTATATTATAAAAGGGGGTCTGGGACTCCCAATCCACCAGAGGAGACTGGATAAGTAAGAAGCCTATAAGGCAACCTAGCCGGTTTAGATTTCCAGATAAATTTTCCTATTAGTGACTTTAATGACCCGAAAAACGTCAGGGGTATCTGAATCGGAACTATGTTCATGGCATACAAGATGATAGGCATGATATATGCCTTAAACACATTGATGCGACCCAACCAGGATAAAGTGGGTAGGTTATATTTATGCATCAGGTTGGTAACTTTTTTCATTAAGGGGATGAAATTACTTTGAAATAGGTTAGTGGGGTCCCTAGTTATGAATATTCCTAAATATTTAATAGAGCTATTAGCCCAAGAGAAGGGAGTCTGTGTACGAATAGTGGAAAGTTGAGAATGAGGGAGAGTGATATTTAACGCTTCAGATTTGGTTAGATTAATTTTAAAATTGGAAAGGGAGCCAAACTGTTGAAAAATTTGGAGGATGATCGGGAATGCCTGAGACGGGTTGGATATGAGGAAAAGAAAACCGTCTGCGAAAGCTAGCGTTTTAAGTGTCCCCGGACCCACCAACAAGCCCTCTATGCGTTGTTCTTGTCTGATGCTTTGTATCAAAGTTTCTATGACTAAAATGAACAAGGATGGGGACAGAGGGCATCCCTGCCTAGTCCCGTTGTGAATCTCCAAACTGTTTGATAGGGTGCCATTTATCCTGACCCTGGCCGTCGGTTGAGAGTAGAGAGAGAGAACTGCTGTTATATATTGAGGAGGGAAGCCAAATTTAATCAACACCTGTTCCATGAATCTCCAGCACACTCTGTCAAAGGCATTCTCGGCATCCGTTGACAAGAGTACCAAGGGGACCTGCCGGGTCTTGGCAAACATTATAGACTGTATGGCCCTAGTGGAGTTATCTTTCCCTTCCCTACCCCTCACAAAGCCTGCTTGATCCACATGAATTAATTTGGGTAAAAAGTTGCTTATTCTGCCCGCTAGTATTTTAGCCCACAGTTTTATGTCCGCATTAAGCAATGAGATTGGTCTGTAAGTGGTGCACAAGTTGGGATCCTTACCCTCCTTTGGGAGAACCGTAATATATGCCTCCAGAGATTGCTTAGGGGGAAGCTGGCCCTTCAAATAGGAATTAAACAAGGTCACCAAATGGGGTAAGAATAATTTTATGAACTTTTTATAGTATATAATGGGGAGACCATCCGGGCCTGGGGCCTTTCCATTTGGAATGGTGGAGAGAGTATCCAAAATTTCTTTAGGGGTAACCGGAGCAGTTAATAAAGTTTGGCCTTCCGGGGTTATTTTAGGTAGATTTAGTGGAATCAGGAACTCTTTGATTTTTTCTATAGCTGTTATTGGGTCTTGCATGTTATCTGGTATGCTTAGATTATATAAGCTGTCATAAAAGGATCTAAACTCCTCGGCAATGTCAGCAGTCTCGAAAATTGAAGAGCCATCTAGAGTTTTGAGTTGCCTAATAAACGTCCTGTCCTGCTGCTTTTTAAGCAATGAAGACATAAGCTTACTACTTTTATTGCCGTGGAGATAGAACCTCTGTTTGCATCTCATATAGGTTTTGGCCGATTGGATATTTAAAAGATTTTTTAGCGAATTCCTTAGGTCCGTCAGTTCAGTTTGTATCTTATTTACTTGAGATCTCTTGTGCAATCTTTCCAAGGAATTAATTTGGTGCAAAATAGACACAACCTGTTGTGTCCTTTCTTTTTTGAGATGGGAACTCAAAGCTATAAATTCTCCCCTCATTACCGCTTTATGTGATTCCCACACCACAGGTATGGGCGGGCCAGAGTGTAGATTTGTCTGAAAAAAGAATTCGAGAGTGCCAGTCAGTTTCGTAATATGGGAATCTGAATCCAATAATGTCTCATTAAGTGACCATGACCTGGCTGGCCGCGGTAGGGTTACCATGCCTATATCAAGAAAAATAGGAGCATGGTCCGATAGAGAGATAGTGTCTATAGTCGCATTTTTGACTAATGAGAGGTTAGTTGTTTGTGTCAATATATAATCAATTCTATGATAGCTACCACACGGATGGGAATAAAAAGTGTAGTCTCTACCCGAAGGAAAGAGTGTCCTCCAGGGGTCTATCAAGTGTAATTCTTGGAAAGAAAGGTGTAATTTTCTCAGTGCCCTTTGAGAAAGGGTCGACTTGCCCGTGGAAGTATCCAGGGATGGATTAAGTGATACGTTAAAATCTCCCCCCATCAGCAATAAACCCTCAGTAAATAGTTTTAAGGTATTCATTGTTTTGCACAGCCATCCAATCTGATTCCTGTTTGGGGCGTATAAGTTACATAGGGTAACTTTAGTATTGGCAATAATGCCCTTTAGTATAATATACCTTCCTTCGGAATCTGAAAGGCAATCATGCAAGACAAAAGGAACATTCTTTTTAATAGCAATACTCACTCCTCCAGACGCCGACCCACCCGTACTATGATACCAGGTCGGGTAACGAGATCTAGACATATCCGATACTCTCCCCGCTTTAAAATGTGTCTCCTGTAGAAAGGCTACACTAGCCTTTTTTGCATGTAGAAGGTTCAATACCTGACTTCTCTTACACGGGGAGCGTAAACCTTTTACATTGTATGAAGCCACTACTATAGTGGCAAAATTTTCCTTATCACCCATAGTAAAATAGATGTAGCAAAAGAAAAAATAAATGATAAAGTGCCCTATGCCGACGGGCTACAAAAAATACAAAATACAAGGTAAAATAACAGTAACCGATAGATAACAATAACCAACTACCTGCCTGCGGCAGGAGTAGGGGGTCAAACATACCCCCCATGACAGAGCAGGGAATTACATCCTCAACACACGAGTAGTATATGTTAGCTTATAAGGCAGTTAAATGAAAGCAGCAACACCTAGGCAGGTGCCAATCAAGGCAAACCAAAGTGATCTAAAACATTACAAGGTTATACAGAAATTTCCGGGTCCATATGCAAGAAAATACGACTAGACCGAATACAACAGAATTCAGGGGGGCATCTCTTTTCTCGCCCCAGATTTCCCTCTTTTAGGGGGCATGCGTCTCTTCACTGAGGCCCAGTCCCCCTGACCTCCTGTATAAGCATTGATAGGAGGAGGCGTGCGAAGATCCATATCTAAAGGCAACCATGAAGGAATATCAATAGGAGCAATGTCAAAAGTGTCCCATATTTTGTTTAAATCTTCGGGACTCCTCACTGTTATTTGTTTGCCATCCCCATTTACCGATATTCCAAATGGAAACAGCCATTTATAGAGAATTTTACGCGAGCGTAGTATTTCCAATAAGGGTCTTAGAATTCTTCTCTTTGCAAGAGTTGACGGCGCAATGTCCTGGTAAAGTTGGATAGCAGATCCTTCGTATGTGAGATTTTTAAAGTCCCTTGAGGCAGACAAAATAATATTGGTGTCCACATAGCTCAACAAGCCACAGATCACATCCCTCGGGGGTTCAGAAGGCTTAGGCTTGGGTCTGAGCGATCTATGGACCCTCTCTATTACAATTTGGTCCCATTTTTCTTGCGGGATTAGGAGGGCAAAGATTTCTTTCGTGGATTTTTCCAGTATTTCTGCAGAGACTCTTTCAGGCAATCCTTTAATCCTTATATTTTTTCTGCGACTCCTATTCTCTTGATCTTCTAAGGCCAGAAGAGAGTTATTAAGCTGTGTTCTGTGGTAGTCCAAATGATCCCTCATGGCATTAGAGTGGCTAATGAGAGAGGACTGAGATGATTCAAGGGACTCCACTCTATTACCAATGTGTGACAAATCTGCTCTCATACCAGATATCTCTGTAACCAAAGGCTTTAATGCTTGGGCCAGAAGTTTTTTGAATACTGATCTAGAGAACTTCCCAGAGTCTGAGTGGGTAATATCACTGCCTGAGACATCATCACTTGAGTCCGAGTCCTCGACCTGTTCCTCCACCTCAGCATTTGCATGCAGCTTTTTTGGTGTGGGCCTAGCCGCCCCAAGTTTATTTTTCAAAAATTTCTCCATTTCGCTTTGCCTGCCTTGATGTACACTAGTAGCCAGCGGTTTTGCACGCTCTTTATTAGATTTAACCATAATGCTGAATTAAAGCGTGCATTTGAATCACTCCTCGTGCATTCAGGGAAAGTCTACTAATGCATATTCATAGATGAAGATAACCCCATGCGTCTTAAAAGGTAGAGCGCTGACATGAGCGAATAAGGCCCTGATATGGTGCACTATATATAAAGTCTCACACTGCTGTGGTATGGAATTAGGCCGGTCTTAGTGTCTCTGGAAAGGGGGAGCGGTACCCCCAAACCCCCAGTCACTGTATGCAGCAGGAGCGACCGTCTCAAAATCCCTGGGCAATTCACCAGGAGCACCCAGCACTGCGGCCACCCTCTGTTCACCAGCCAGGCACTTGCGACCAGCTCACCTCCCTCTCCTCCGGTAAGCAGACCTTCTCCTTACTTTCCTTGATAGTCGGCGGTCTCTCCTCCAGCATAGGCCGCGGCCCTCCACCACCTCCAACGGCTCTCCGCAGACTGCCGACCTGCTCACCTCAGGAAGAAGCAGCCAAGATGGCGCCTGACCGCCTCTGGCGCCAAGGCCCGTTCCCCGCGACTGCTCTCCTCTCACGCCGTCCTCCACCACTCTCTCCTAGCCCAACTCTCTCCGGGGGCACGCAAACACCCTCGTTGGGGTCCGAAGAGGGCTCTCTTTGTAGCTGGCAGCGGGAGCAACCGCAAAACACGTCCTCCCCACAAGCGATCCAGACCACGCCTCCAGAACCTCGGGTTCTTTACCAGCTCCAGTCAGGCTGACTGAGAGGCTGCCTTCAGCTGTCACGGAAGCAGACATGCCTGCTGTTTTTGACAGATCTCAGAGAACGAGCACACCACAAGTTTCTCAATCCACAGTAACATTTCCGCATGCACCTCTCTAATCGTCCTGAAGTTTGTCCAGTTCACCATACTCCATCCTCTCTCAGCACTGCAGCCAGCCCACGGTTCCGCAGTTGTAGTTACGTGAAAGATTGTTTCCTCCTACGCATGACAAAGCTAAGATGTTGATCTCGCCATCTTTCTCTTTTGTAAGGAAGCTGTGCCTGTGCTACACCAGTATATCGCAGACAACATCACCCGTTCCTTAACAAAATCTGTCTGACAGGTGCATTTTCACCACAGACCCTTGGACGAGTAAGCATGGCCAAGGGCGTTGCATCTCGCCGAATGGGCACTGGGTGTCTCTGGTGGCTATGGGGATAGGTGCTGCTCCACATGTCTTGGAATCCCCAAGACTTGCAGGACAAACCTCTACATTTAACACTTCCTCCACTGCTTCTGCCTCCTCTAAGGCCTCCACCTTGTGCCCTCAACCTTTGCCTTAAAGAGACACGCGTTCCAACAGTGCAGAGCGAACCCCCTTACCTCCGTACTGTGCAGCCAGGGCTCAGCTCAATCAGGCAGCCTTAAAATTGATATGCCTTGGAGATTGCAGTCATACAGCTGAAGAGTTCTGGACAGCTCTCCAGGCTGAGTTTGATCAAGGGCTGTCTCCACTGAACCTGCATCCAGGAAAGGCCGTGTACGATAATGGTGCGAACCTGGTAGCGGACCTACAGCAAGGCAAGCTCACACAGGTGCCTTGCATGGCTCACGTCCTCAACCTGGTGGTACATTGTTTTCTCAACCACTATCCTGGCCGTTTGAGCTGCTGTGTGTAAGCTGTTTGCTCATTTCCACCATTCACACCCCTCTGCTCATTGACTTGCATTGATTCAGCGGTCTTTGTTCATGCCAGTTAACAGGTTGATAAGTGATGTGCCAGCATGGTCTAATTCCACTCTGCACATGTTGCAGCGACTGTGGCAGCAGCAATGAGCCCTGACACAGAATGTCATGTCGTTTAGCTTGGGCCACCACAGTACGGACGTGACGCATATCACGTTTACAGAGTGGGCACAGATCAAGGACATCTGCACCCTTCTGCACAGTTTTGAAATGGCTACCAAGATGGTTAGCGCTGACGACGCCATCATCAACATCACTATCCCGATCATCTATATGCTGGAGCAGACTTTGAATAGCCTGCGGGAGGAGATGGTGGTCCCAGAAGAAGAGGAGGAAGCAGAGAAGGATGCAGAAGGGATAACATTGTCCCTAAGTTCAAGACTTTTGTCACACAGGCGGGTGCCAAGGGAGGGTGGATTACTGTGATTGAGAGGGGCTGGTGATAACAGACAAACTGTTATCGAAGATGCAAGATCCGAGGAACAAATGGAGATGCTGAGTCAGGAGATGAAATTTCGTTGTCGAGATCTCAATCTGAGCATGCGCCGCTCCCGGCGGCCATTTTTTGGGAAGCCACCGCATCGCAGTAATGGATGTGCGGAGGGGGCTCCCAGCTTTCACAAAATGCTGGCGGAGCCCCCAGCACCACAGGGTACTGCAGCCATTTTCACCCACAGTGGAACACCCCCTCATCCCAGCCTGTGGCCTGCAGCAACACACCACTGTTGCCTCCTCCAGCAATGACCCTGGTATCCTGCTTCACTGCAGCCACCACACCGGGTAAGCAATAAGGCGCATGAATTATAAAAGCACCACTATTTTATTACAAAAAAAAGTTTTTTTCCTATTTTTCTCCTCAAAATTTGGAGTACGTCTTATAATCCGCAAAATATGGTACACACACTTTTTTGATGAGTTGTTGTGGCGCTAAGTAATTTTATCTCAATAGGGAAAGATGCACTAGAAATGCTGAAAGAATTGATATGCCACATTTTAACCCCTTAGTGACAGAGCCGTTTTGTAGCTTAATGACCGGGCCAATTTTTTCAATTCTCACCACTGTCATTTTATGAGGTTATAACTGTGGAACGCTTTAACAGATCCCGCTGATTCTGAGAACGTTTTTTCATGACATATTGTACTTCATGTTTTTGGTAAAATTTCTTCGATATGACTTGCGTTTATTTATGAAAAATATGGAAATATGGCAAAAAATTGTAAAATTTTGCAATTTTCAAACTTTAAATTTTTATGCCCTTAGAGAGATATGTCACACAAATTTCTTATTAAATAACATTTCCCACATGTCTACTTTAAATCAGCACAATTTTGGAAACAATTTTTTTTTTTAGGAAGTTATAAGGGTTAAAATTTCTCATTTTTACAGCAAAATTTACAAAACCATTTTTTAGGGACCACCTCACATTTGAAGTCACTTTGAGGGGTATACATGACAGAAAATACCCAAAAGTGACACTATTCTAAAAACTGGACCCCTCAAGGTGCTCAAAACCACATTCAAGAAGTTTATTAACCTTTTATGTGCTTCACAGGAACTGAAGCAATATGGAAGGAAAAAATTAACATTTAACTTTTTTTTGCAAAAAATGTATTTCAGAACCAATTTTTTTTATTTTCACAAGCGTTAAAAGAGAAAATGAACCACAAAATTTGTTGCGCAATTTCTCCTGAATACGCCGATACCCCATATGTGGGGGTAAACCACTTTTTGGGTGCACGGCAGAGCTCGCAAGGGAAGGAGCACCGTTTGGCTTTTTCAAAGCAGAATTGGCTGGAATTGAGATCGGATGCCATGTTGCATTCGGAGAGCCCCTGATGTGTCTAAACAGTGGAAATCCCCAACAAGTGACCCCATTTTGGAAACTAGACTCCTTAAGCAACTTATCTAGATGTGTGGTGAGCACTTTGAACCTCCAAGTGCTTCACAGAAGTTTATAACGCAGAGCCGTGAAAATAAAAATCACTAAAATGATCTGAAAAGAAAGATCTGAAAACCCCAAAATTTTTAATTTTACAAGGGTAAAAGGAGAAATTAGACCCCCATAGTTGTTGTGCATTTGTCCTGAGTACGCCCATACCCCATATGTGGGGGTAAACCACTGTTTGGGTGCACCGCAGAGCTCAGAAGGGAAGAAACACCGTTTGACTTTTTCAATGCAGAATTGGTTGGAATTGAGATTGGACTCCATGTCGCATTTGGAGAGCCCCTGATGTGCCTAAACAGTGAAAAAAACCCACAAGTAACACCATTTTGGAAACTAGACCCCTTAAGGAACTTATCTAGATGTGTGGTGAGCACTTTGAACCCCCAAGTGCTTCACAGAAGTTTATATGAAAATTTATATGAAGTTTATATGAAAATAAATAATTTTTTTCCCTCAAAAATGATTTTTTAGTCCGCTATTTTTTATTTTCCCAAAGGTAACAGGAGAAATTGGATGAAAAAAGTTGTTGTGCAATTTGTTCTGAGTACACTGATACCCCATATGTGGGGGGAACCACTATTTGGGTGCATGGGAGAGCTTGGAAGGGAAGGAGCTCCATTTTGGAATGCAGACTTTGATGGAATGTTCTGCGGGCATCATGCTGCATTTGAAGGGCCCCTGATGTGCCTAAAGAGTAGAAACCCCCCCAAAAGTGACCCCATTTTGGAAACTAGACCCCCCGAAGGAGCGTATCTAGATGTGTGGTGAGCACTTTGAACCCCAAAGTGCTTCACTGAAGTTTATAACGCAGAGCCGTGAAAATAAAAAATCTTTTTTTCACAAAAGTGATTTTTTTTAGCCCCCAATTTTTTTATTTTCCCAAGGGTAACAGAAGAAATTATACTCTCAAAGTTGGCAAATAGTGGAAACCCCTCAATTCTTGCTCCAACCCTAACACACCCCTAACCCTAATCCCAACCCTAACCCTAATGCTTATCCCTAATTCTAACCCTAATTCTAACCCTAACCCTAATTCTAACCCTAATTCTAACAATAACCCTAATTGCAACCCTTATTCTAACCCTAACTCTAACCCTATTTCTAACCCTAACCCTAGCCCTAATGGCAAATTGAAAATAAATATATTTTCTGTATTTTATTATATTTTTATATATACGGGATTTTTTATTTTTTATTTTTTTTTATTTAGATCACTGTGATAGTTTATCACAGTGATCAAAATGAATGAATCAAATCTGCAAGCCAGCAAATTCGAGGCAGGCGCACTGCGCATGAGACTGCCATTTTCTTCCAGATCCAAGATGGCGGCGCCCACTGGAGGGACCCAGGACCATCGGGAGGTGACCCATGACCACCGGGAGGTACAGGGGGGGATCGAGGACCCTATTTCTTTTTCCTCTAATGTGCAATCACATCAGAGGAGAGAGAAATTAAATACAAAATGCAGCTTTTTTTTGCGGTCGCCGTTATACGGTTAATAACGGCGATCGCAAATGCGGGGTCAGTAAAAACCGACCCGATTCATGTTCTCTGGGGTCTCGGCTACCCCTGGCAGCCAAGACCCCATAGAAAATCCGACATTGGGGGGGCGCTATTTACTTTCTCCACAGCACCGTGAATTAACAGCGCTGTGGTTTAAGTACCCTTAGTGACCGCCGTTAAACGATGGATCGGCGGTCGTTAAGGGGTTAAAAAGATGACTACAATTCAAAAACCACAAGAAAGAAAAATGCACCATGTGAATGAGATTTTAGAAGACAAAATTCACTTTGCTGTTATTGTAAAATGAATAAAAAACGCAATAAACATTCTACATGTGGAAATCCCATTATAGGCCCCTGTCTACGATGTCAACCAAGTGGCATCCCACGAATGCATATGGGGAGGCAGATGGGTGACAGGATGAATATTTTTCAGTTGCTCCATTTTTATCCAGTGCTATCTTTATAATGGATTGAGAATTTTACCAGTTTTCGCTAACATTTATTTTTCATTTTAAACTAAAGCTGAATAAGATAACATATTGGTTGTGACTTACTCTTTAAGTGCACATTGGAAGCACAGTGTGGAGTTTGTGAATGCCGAGCGCACGTTTTAATGTCAGATTGAAGCACAGTCTTCTAATGCACCCCATAAAGTTTATCTTTTAAACCAGCTGTCATGATACAGATACATCTTGTATAACTGCGCTTTTTTTGTACCCAAGATTGACTTTGCAATGAGGAAACAGGAAAGCCGCTGCTGTCAGTTGCTTTGAGAGGATTTGCTAAGTTTAATGCTAATGTATCCTCTTGACTTCTAATCGCTAAAGTTGAATCTACAAACTGGGAATTTTAGAATCCTGGACTACTCTTCTGAGGTTAATCCATACAGATCTGCATGGCGGGGGAGTGCATATTCCCTATAATAATGGCAGGTTTTGTGGACTGTTTAGTTGAGCGAAAGTTTGATATAAGCTTTTGTGCATAATACTTTGATATCATTTAACCCTTGCATAGCCAGTGAGCTTCTTGTTAATGCATAGCTCTGTGTATAATTACATGAGATTGTGTACATATATTGGAAGTTATTGTGCATGTTTGTATATAAGAACAATTGTGGTTATTGCGCAAAAGGAATCTGTCAGCAGAAATGACTGTTCAAGCCAAGCACAGATATTTATTTCAACCTTGAAGTCACCACATGGGAAGATGTTTTGAGCTACATTTTTTTCCCACTCTTGCTTCTGAAAAGCGAGAGACGTCAATCAAGAAGGGGGTGTGTGGAGGTGTATGGTGGTAAAGTTTACTGAATCGTTTAGCCACCACAAGGGTGCATCGGAGGCCAGTGCTTGGTGTCAACAGCTATTTTGTGCTTTAATTTGCACATGTTACATTTATAGAATTCACATAGGAGACACTAAGACTGCTGTATATACATTACATAGGCAACACAGAGACTGAAGTATATGCACCACATAGAAGACACAGAGACAGCTGTATACATGACATAAGAGACTCCGAGACTACTGTATATACATCACCTAGGAGACACAGAGACTGTGGTACCTGAAACACATAGAAGATACCGAAGGTGCTGTACATTCATCATATTGGAGACATATATCATATTGGAGACACCAAGGCTGCTGTATATTGTATACATCACATAGGAGACACCGAGGCTGCTGTATATACACCACATAGGAAATAGTGAAAAAAACTTGGCATTCATAGTAAAGACAGAGAAGATGATTTTTATGTCTGAATCATTTATTTAATGTGCAGGCAATCCAAAACGTTAGACATTTCGGTCAAGCGACCTTCATCGGCACAGTGGATTGCAAGTGGCAGAACAAATGTAATGACGCTATGGGAGAGCAGTGAGCACTGCAATTGCGGGAGGCATCTGACTTCACTATGAGTGCCATTTCATTTTCACTACTTCACAGGAGATAGGATCCTACTTGTGCATCATACAGAGGAGTGACGTGTTACAGCTCTATCTGTTGATGCATCACGTATGAGACACTGAGACTGCTGTCTATACATCAGATAGGAACACAAAGCCTGCTGTATATAAATCACATAGGAGACCACGAGACTGTTGTCTGTATATCACATAGGATATACATCATGTAGGATACACTGGGGCTGGAGTATATACATCACAGGAGACATGGGGATGCAGTATACATATCGTATGAGGCATAGGACAGAGGTATATACATCGCAGGGAGATACATGGGGTTGCTATATATACATCAAAGAAGAAGGCATAGGGCTTTGGTACGACATCACAGGAGGAGACATGTGGGCTGTGCTATATACATCACAGGAGGAGACATGAGGCTGAAATATATACATCCCAAAGGAAGACATGGGACTGTGATATATACAAGACAGGAGGAGGCATAGGGCTGCGGTACAGACATTCCAGGAGGAGACATGGGTTGCGGTATATACATCACAGGAGGAGACATGAGGCTGCGCTATATACATCACAAAAGAAGACATGGGGCTGCGATATAAACGGTATATTACAGGATGAGACTTAGGGATGTGGTACAGACATTACAGGAGGAGACAGGAGGCGGCACGAGGGCTGAGATATATACATCACTGGAGGCTGTATATATTGCTTTCAGCCCGAGCACTCTGGCCCCTGGAAATCTGCCCGGGGACCAGAGTAAAGGTCATCATGGGTCATAAAAGGACCATAGGCCTGAGGTTCCTCATCCCTGTATTAAATGTTAAAGTATATAGGCTCCTTCCTTCAGGTTATTGTGTTTCCCAAATGCAGAGTATTTACAATGCTCTCTTACAAAGGTGCATTGATAATGTAACTGTAGTAGCATAGCTATGGGCGGTAACTCAAATCTACATTATTTCCTTCAGGGTTGTACATAAACAGTATAAGGCTCCTGTGCGATAAAATAATTTGTCCTCAAGCAATTGAAAAAGCTCAAACAAAATACAGGTAAAGGGATTGGCTTGGACAGGTATACTGATGATAATTGTTGGTCTGGGCAGAACTCGGCAGCCTTAAACATTGCTTAGTGGCCACTGCAGAATATTGCACTTTGCTTGACCTGTTATGAGGGTTTGAACTCTAGTGCCAGCTATTGGAAGGCGCAATCCTAGAAGTCAATATTGACCGTTTTACGAGTTTTGCAATATGACTTAGGGTAAAAGCCAAACCAGAATCCCAAGTCAGGTCTGATATGCCATTATGAGGAGACTTAAGCGCCTTGCATGCTACTTTCCAAATTGTCTCTTCAGAGAGGAAGAGTGTCTCAGCTCCACCCCTCAGTGTGTCTGGGATGCAATTACTGACAGCTTGGCCATCTAATCTGGTATAGGGTGTGCTGAAGCTGTCAGTACTTTGATTGACAACTTGGCCATCCAATCTGGTACAGGGACATGCTGAGCTGTCAGTGTGTTGATTGACAGCTCGACTGTCAAATCTGAGACTGTGAGGCGTCGGCTATCTCCAAGTTTTCATTATTCCAGGAAATTGCTATGCTACTTAACTGAGCTGTGTCTCCCAGAACTCTGCCAGATGTGCATTCAGCTTGTAAGGCTATGTGCACACGTAGTTTGGAGAGCTGCGGATTTTTCCGTGCGGATTTGTAAAAATCTGCAGGTCAAAAGTCCTGCGATTTACCTGCGGATTAGCCTGCGGTTTAGCCCTGCGGTTTCACACCTCACAATGGAGAAGGTGTGAAACCGCAGTGGATTCCGCGCAAAGAATTGACATGCTGCGGAGTGTAACCCGTAGCAAATCTGCGCGGAAAAATCCGCAGCATGTGCACAGCACTTTTGTTTTGACCACAAAATTGAAAACAATGGTACTGTACAACGCAGCAGAAACTGCTGCGGACCCGCAGGGCCAGAAACGCTGCAGATCCGCAGCAGAATCCGCAGCGTGTGCACATAGTCTTAGGTTTGTTTTCCTGTGCCTTGAATTCTGTATGCTTGATCTGTTGCCTGACCTTGGACTTCCTTCTGACCAGCTGCCTGTTTAAACACTTCAGATCTGATCTGTTATCCTCATGGTACTCTGATCTCAAAACGTTACCTGACTACCCTTTTGTCTCTTCCTTCTGTTTATGACGTACCCTCCTGGCTTCTGACCTTGGACTCCTTGACTATTGTGTCTCACGGCTTGGCCGTCACAAAGAGCAAAATAAAGTAACAGCCGACAGCACATACAGGATCATTCACATTATTTTCCTAGCGTCTCAAAGAGGACTTAAACTCTAATGCCACCAGCAAATTGGGATTCTGATTTGCCTTTTATCCTGAGTTATATTGCTCATTAATGGGTCACTATTAATGCATAGGATTGCTATTTCCCCTTCCTCTCTGAAGAGACAATTTACATGTTTTATTTCCCAGTGGAGCATGCCAGGTGTTACCCCTTAGATCCCAGCCATAGCCTCTCACTTGGCAAAATCAAATCTCATACTTTACACTGACAAGGGGCAATACCCAGTGGCGGATTAAGTGGACTATGGGCCCGGGGCTGTTCATAAAACCTGGGCCCCTGTACCCCCCTTCCCACCTGAGCGCTGCGGTCCCCGTGCGGGAATTGACAGCCGTACGGACCGCAGCACTTGGTTTGCTGCGGGTCCATACGGAAAACCCGCCACCATTCCACCACGTGTGGACATGGCCTAAAAAGACGTTGCACATAAGCTGTAGGCCTACGGCCAATACGCACAAAATCACGCTCCATCACCCCATCATTGCCTGCTCAATCACCCCATCACTGCCTGCTCCATCACCCCCATCATTGTCTGCTCCATCACCCCATAATTGCCTGCTCCATCACCCCCATCACTCCCATCATTGCCTGCTCCATCACCCCCATCATTGCCTGCTCCATCACCCCATCATTGTCTGCTCCATCACCCCCATCATTGCCTGCTCCATCACCCCATCACTCCCATCATTGTCTGCTCCATCACTCCCATAATTGTCTGCTCCATCACCCCATCATTGCCTGCTCCATCACCCCCATCACTCCCCTCATTGCCTGCTCCATCACCGCCTGCTCCATCACCCCATCACTCCCATCATTGTCTGCTCCATCACCCCATAATTGCCTGCTCCATCACCCCATCATTGCCTGCTCCATCACCCCATCACTCCCCTCATTGCTTGCTCCATCACCGCCTGCTCCATCACCCCATCACTCCCATCATTGTCTGCTCCATCACCCCATCATTGCCTGCTCCATCACCCCCATCATTGCCTGCTCCATCACCCCATCATTGTCTGCTCCATCACCCCATCATTGCCTGCTCCATCACCCCCATCACTCCCCTCATTGCCTGCTCCATCACCGCCTGCTCCATCACCCCATCACTCCCATAATTGCCTGCTCCATCACCCCATAATTGCCTGCTCCATCACCCCATCATTGCCTGCTCCATCACCCCATCACTCCCCTCATTGCCTGCTCCATCACCGCCTGCTCCATCACCCCATCACTCCCATCATTGTCTGCTCCATCACCCCATCATTGCCTGCTCCATCACCCCATCATTGCCTGCTCCATCACCCCATCATTGTCTGCTCCATCACCCCATAATTGCCTGCTCCATCACCCCCATCACTCCCCTCATTGCCTGCTCCATCACCGCCTGCTCCATCACCCCATCACTCCCATCATTGTCTGCTCCATCACCCCATAATTGCCTGCTCCATCACCCCATCACTCCCCTCATTGCCTGCTCCATCACCTCATCACTCCCCTCATTGCCTGCTCCATCACCCCATCACTGCCTGCTCCATCACCCCCATCATTGCCTGCTCCATCACCCCATCATTGTCTGCTCCATCACCCCATCACTGCCTTCTAGACCATCACTCCCATCATTGCCTGCTCCATCATACACACAGACATACACACACACACACACACACACACACACAGACATACACACAAGACACCACCTCTCTCCTCTCACCTGTCCGCAGCATCGCCCGAGCTTCCTCCCTCACACAGCAGCGGCCGCTGAATGATGACGTCATTCAGCGGCGCTCCTCTGTGTGAAACAGGAAGCGCGGCCTCCGGGCAGGAAGCAGGACGGACCCTTGCCGCTCCGCTCCTGCTATTCACTCTTGCAGGCAGCGGAGCTGCCGTGATCGCATCGCTCCCTGCCCGCCGCTGCACTGCACTGCAGGGTGGAATTGCTGCTGCCGCGCCGCCCCCACACACATGCCGCCTGGGGCGGACCGCCCCCCCGCCCCCCCACCACGCTACGCCAGTGCCCTGGGCCCCCAAAAAACCTTGGGCCCGGGGCGACCGCCCCATCCGCCCCTATTAAGATCCGCCATTGGCAATACCCCAAACATGGTGTCTGCGAATTGTGATTCTGGTTTGGCTTTGATCCTTAAGGGGGTTTTACACTAAGCGATATCGCTAGCAATATCGCTAAAACGTCACTGGTTTTGTGACGTTATAGCGATATTGCTAGCGATATCGCTATGTGTGATACTTACCAGCGACCGGCTCCCCCACTGTCCATCGCTGATCGCGCGAGAATGTCCGGCTCCATTTCTCGTCGTCAGCTTCCTGCTGAGACTTCCTGCTGTGTGAGACGAGCGATGCGTTGAGGCGGGCGGGAGGACGCAGGATCGCTGTGTGTGAATGGTAAGTATCGTGCGCTGCGTCGCTGCTGCATCGCTGTGAGATCTTTCTGTGTGAAAGCTCACTAGCGATCATTTAGCGATGCACCAGCGATCCTGACCGGGTCGGATCGCTGGTCGGATCGCTGGTGCATCCCTAAATGTAAAAGGGCCTTTAGTCATATTGCAAGGCTCATTAAAAGTCAATATTGACTTGTAGGATTACTGCTTCCAATAAGCAGAACATGAGTTCTAGTCCTCTTCCTCTATGAAGTGACAATTTGCATATCTTATTGATTGATGTCCCTGCTCACACTGGGCTTAGCAGTTAAGCAGGGGTTGTCCCAATCAGTGATTGACAGCCTTCCTTGTTAGCTGCCAAACACCATTAGATGCACACCCTTGATTACTAAGTATAGAATGCATTGGGAATTTAATGAATAAATACAAGCTATACCCTTTTCACACAATCTATCACTCTGGTTACCACTCTGATTATCTCATTCTATACAAGATCCTGCTGACAAGTCAGACACCATGCTCAGTGTGAAAGGGAACCTTTAACCAGAGGTTTGCAGCCTATTGTGTGCCAGCAATTGCTCATTGTAGTAAGTCTAAGGATGAACATTAATATAATGTTACAATTTTAAAATACATTTCATTGTTAGGTATTTATTCCATCACTAAAGCCATTGTAAACTCCTAAGGTCAGTCTTGTTAACATCAATACACACATTAATCTTTCAAGGCCTACTTAGCAAAAATGTGAGACACTTTCTATTCTTTGATTTGGTGGCGGAATATGTGTGGAATGTGAAGGGAGAGAAACTCTTGGGTTTACACAGTAATACAATAATAAGAACATAATAGCATACCTTCAAGTATCTGTTTGGACTACTTTGCAGTTTTCTAGATAGTACTCAAAGACTTTCTCTCTATTCTAATTCCCTCTAAACTGAAGAGCCATTTTACCTACTTTCGTCAACCTATTTCAACAACAGCAATGTGAAGTGATCGCTTGGCATACACCCCCCCTGTATTTCACCTGTGTTGCAGGGCCTACTAGATTTGCCGTGCTGAGATGTGCTAAAGTATTTTCCATAATAACAAGTTAAATGCAATTTCTGTAAAGGGTGGCCTGAAAGCCTATTCCAAATTGGGGTTACTTCCCTTGTCAGCAGAGAGCTGTTTGTCAGACAGTTGTAATAAGAAATCTCTGGATTCTCTGACTTTTTGCTATGGTTTGCAATTACTCTCTCGACTGTTGCACATTATATTTTGCAATTTTCTAGGAAGCAATATTTACAAAGGCTAAATAAAATTCCACTACTAAATCGACAACAGAAAAACTAAATGAGAACATGGAGTTGTTTTTGGCTGTAGAAACACGCAAGACTATATAAGTTCTGATATTGGATTTACCCGTATGCTTTGCCTTTCTGAACATTCAAATAAAATGCAATTCCACATTCTGCACAGCAGGAGCAGACTACAGTTGTTTTACCTCCTCTTTGAAGTAAGTCTAGGTTCAACCATTCGGGGCTGAGTTGAATGGAAACTGATGGAGGAACTCATCTCATTGTTTGCAATAAGATCACCTTTTATTATCTCACGTGGCAGTTTTTGCATTAGATAATAAAGGGGCAGGCGATGATCCCATGGCCTGATCACAATCTATTCCATTATTTCTAAACACTGTTTTTCGGTGATTACTTTGTATCTCCGTTCATACTGCACCCACACACACAAATGATACACCATTTGAAAGGTAAACTTGCCCCCCTTCAGCAAAAAAATAGCCAAATAAACCACACATCCACAATTTGATCACAAAATACAGTTTAAACATTAATTTTCATAAACCTGCAGAAAGGAAAAACGACCTGCAGGTGGCACCACAGTACCTCAAAGCTGCTTACAGACATCACAAACAAATCCAAACATTTGCCTTGCCCAGCCATTTTATCCAAATTGGAGGATTGCACACTTCACTGCAGGTGAGGCACATATGCAAACACATTTGTGAACATGCACTGCCTATTGAATTGCACATTTGCTCCATTCATACTCTACCCACACAAACAAATGATATACCATTTCAAAGGTCAAATTACCTGCAGGTGGCAGCACACTACCACAAAGCTGCTTACAGACATCACAAACAAATCCAAACATTTGCCTTGGGGACTTTTCAGCTTGCTCAAGTGCTTGCCCAGCCTATTTCAGGCACATTGGAGGATTGCACACTTCACTGCACGTGAGTCACATATGCAAACACATTTGTATACATGCACTGCTTTTTCAGTGATTACTTCACCCCACACACACAAATGGTGAGTCACATATGCAAACACATTTGAAAACATGCACTGCTTTTTCACTGATTACGTGGCCCCACACACACACGATTCACCATTTGAAAGGTAAACTTGCCCCCTTCAGCAAGAAAAGAGCCAAACAAACCACACATCCACGATCTGATCACAAAATACAGTTTAGACATTCATTTTCATAAACCTGCAGAAAGACACAATAACCTGAAGGTGGCACCTCAACGGGAAAACATTTTTTGGCCTCTACTTATCAAACCAATTTATTGTATTACCAATTTACATATATGAATACCTGTCTGTTTTCATCATCTCATGAAATACATTTACATTTAACCAGCTTGCTTTTTCTGAAACTGCCTGCGCCCTCGTCGACCAATGTGCAAAAATTTTGCACGGGCCAAACTAGTATTTCAAATACCAATATGACTCGGATTCTAGACTATCGCCTGAGTGGGTAAAAAGAAAAAGACCTGATGGCAAATAACACATCCACACATCGACTCTGACCTGTTGAGCTTGCTCAAGCTCAAAAAACTGAGTCTGATGCAATGGAGATATATGAACCCAGACAAAGGGTCGTTTTACATGGGCAGATGAAAATTAGGATGGATCAGGAATGAAGAAAGCCCATGAGTACTTGTTTACTATGACTAAATGTTGCTATTATAGCGAGTTTTTTTGGTCTTAAGAATCTCTGGAAAGATTGTTGGTGTTCCCCCTTTCTCATACAGTTTACAATATAATCTGCAGCACATTCCCTATTAAAGGGACTCTGTCAGCATGTGTTTGCTATGTAAATTGAGGACAGCATGTGATTAACATTGTTCTGATTAGTTGCTGGTAAATCCGACTCCTCCCCCTTCTGTGATAAGCATCCCACTGTCTATAGAAAGCATGGTGTGGGCGGGGTCAGCTTTCTCAGCTCTGCTGCATTGCTACAACTATAAACTCTGTTTCAGAATGACTTTACACAGTAAACTAAGTGATACATTGCTGGAATCAGGGTCTTTGTCTTTACATTAATCTTGCTCTCAGTTGAAGTTGCACAAACCTGCTGACAGATTCCCACGAGGGAATGTGCTGCTAACAAATGATGATTTGTAGGTTTGCTTCTCATAATAAATGTGATCAGAGTTAACCAGTTCAAGACCAGACACATTTCTTTTTTTTCGTATTTGCTGTGTAAAGATCTTAGTCTCTTTTTTTTCGCGCTTGGATACTCAAATGATTTTTGCATCTTTTTTTCGTGACTTCATTTTTCTGTTATAGTCATAATTTTATTTTTTGGGGACAATATCGATAGAAAAGTAAAAGAAATACATGTCTGTTTAAAACATTTTTTAAAATTTTTTTTAGGACCACTGATATACATTAAAAAATTGTTTCTCTTTCTGTATCAATTAATTTTACATACCACATACATTTTTTCCCCGATAGGTAGTGCTAGTAACAGTGTTTTGGATTGACAATTGCTATTTATTCATTTGTTTTATAATTTATCATTAGCATAACGTTCCCCCTAAGGTCATATAGAGACCCCTGGATGAGATTTCAAAATTTAAATGCTTATTTTTTTTTCCTGAATTCATGGGGCTGTTATATTAGCCTCAGTTACAGTGGATATTTAGCCTCCTGGCAACACAGCAGAGCTGACTGGGTCTCCTAGGATTACACTAGACCCAGCAATCACATGAATAATCCAGAAGAGGAAACACCCACAGCATTATCTATTCCTGCGTACACAGTGCTTGTTTGTAACAAACCATCTCTGCCTTCTCTATGGGGAGTCCGGCTGTGTCTGACAACCAGCTTCCCACTCCTGCAGCTACACAATCGTATAGAAGCTGCTCTTCCATGTAATGATATTTTAGAATGTCACAGCAAAGTATGAGGAACATCATCATCTATGGGCAGTCCGGAAGCAGCTGAATAAGCAAATTATTTGGATTTGATTGCTTACAATTAGAGTTGAGCAAATTTGTCAATATTCGGATCGGATTACGTTCGCCGGCGAATATGGTTTTTGCAATATTCGCCAAACATAGCTGAACTCCATTGGAGTCAACGGGAGTAGAACTTGGCAAATATGTTAGAAAACGATCATCAAACATAAATTCGGCACGAATAGGGTACTAATATGACACGAATATGGCAAAACTGGATTCGACGACCAATTCCGAACATATTCGCTCAATTCTACTTACAATATTTACACTAGGCAATTATCAGGAATGAACATTTGTATGTTCTTTACAAGTACCTTACATGTCACTCACTACTAGTCTTTCACTTCCTAAGTCATAGTGACAACATTTCCATAATATTGCCTTTTTAAATGACCAAATCATTCAATGGCACCTGTCTTTGGATATTCAATGTAGGGTGTGAGGTATTGTGAGTTTCTGTGATTTAGTTGTTACTCCACCAAAGCCTATACTGTCAGCATGAAAATCTGTAAAATACAGAAAGTCATAGCTATATTTATGCTTTTAGAAAGAGTTACAGATATTCTCGTCCTATGTGTTGATGCCTATCCTTTGGGATGGCTATTACATTCTACATATTGGAAAGCTGTTTTTCATGGAATGCTCTGAGCCTCTAAAAAGGACTGCCTTAATGAGTTTCTGGTTCTGCACAGAGAAGGAGATCAGCCCTGGACCTGTAATACTTATATGGCAGTAAATGGCAGAAAATCATGTCCACAAAATTATGAAAACGTGGGCATCGCATTTAAATTGAAGTAAAAAGTTTATTTTTTTGTTTTCCCTTTAGATATATATTTATATATCTAAGCACTTGAATCTTCTTATTATGTTCCACATATTGTATGAGAAAAGCTTGGTGTCCGTTTGTTCTAGTAACAGTCCTAAGGTTATGTAGAGCCTGCGGCAAAAAGTGATGGCTGCACTCTCCAGACCCATACAAATTACTATTGGAAAATTCAGGACAGAATTGATTTTCTGCTGATAGTTCTTCCATTTCACTACTTTTCTGACTATACAAAAAAGTAAAAGTCACCTTATCCTCATGAATCATGTAAAAGGTAATGTAGAGATGACACCATTGGCATAACTGCTAAAGCAAACCAGTAACGATTTTATATTGATAACAATTCAGGAATTCAGTTGATCAGATTTGAGAAAACAACTGATAAAATATGCAATAAGGATTTTTTTCCTCCCTATAGGCATCAATTGAGTAAAAAAAATTGTCTTGAAATAAAACTCACAATAGAAGTACCATAAAAATCAATGATGTTTCTAGATCTGCATACCAGACTCTTCGTATCTTTGGTATTCAATGGTGAAAAGTCTTCTTTTTTCTCCCAAAATAATTATATGATAATTTTAACAATTCTAAAAGCAAAACACATAACAAGTCAATATCAGTCAGTGTATGAAACTTTCAGTTCTAATACTGACTCGGGAGGGTCACTCAGTAAGAAAAATTATGTAACAGGTTATCTAAGAACTCAAGTTTTGGCTGATAGTAGCTTTGATATAGACAAATACAAATTACACAGGTATGCAAAATTTGGTTTTATGAAATTTTTTTCAAATGCAATGACTGAGTTGAGATTCTGAATATCCGGACCCCAAAAATGCCTTCCTTCAAATTTTCTTATGACCTGATTTAAAAAAACACTTGTATGTTTAACCATCATGTAAAGATGTTGCACAAAATGCACGTGAAATTACGTACACAAGATGAAGAAGAAAAATCATTATTGTAACCAAAAATGAACACAATGGTCTAAATAAAAAGTTATTGAACATTCATTCTGCAACTTTATTGTCAAATAATTATTGCACCTTTTGATTTTATTCTTCAAAGCTTCTCTTGATACCTTTTCTGTTATAGAAGGCCTGCAGATCTTCTCTGTGAAGCATCCAGCAATAATACCCCATCATGTTCACGTTCCATCTTCCTTGGTATCGTCATTCAGTCTTCTTGATATCCAGATGAAATCTTTCTCCTTGCTATTCACTAACAGCACCAAGATTTTCAGGAATGTTGTCCAAATAGGAATGTAACAAAAATGTAACTTCAAATTCATCAGACAACCCAAGACTTTGAAACGTTTCAACATTTTCTCCACAATGGACTTATATTTTGCTGTTAACTAGAAATTTCTTCACAACTTCTTTAAAGGAATTCCAAGCCCTTTTCTCAACAGCTTTCATTTTTGCTTCAAACAAGTCATCCTTGAGATTCTGAATATTCGGACCCCAGATATTCCTTCCTTCAGTTTTGCTTCGAACCATCCTTGAAACATGGTACACAAGCACTTTAAAAGTTTCTCCTTCTTTCAGTACAAGATCAATGTGGATTGGTGGCAGGAGAACTTTAGTGGGATCAACTAAACTTTCCGCAACTATGTTCTTGAGTCCAGGTTGCAAAGATATTCTGACTAACTCAATGATGAGCCCAATTTTGTCTGTCACATTCATACAAAAAGCATGGGTACTTTGTGTATCCTCCTTGCTGCTCAAGGAACAAAGAGAAAACTCTCAGATCAAAACATATTGACCATCCTTGATCCTCATAATTAAGTTTCTTGAGAATAAAGTCTAAGTTCTCACTGCTTTCCTTAAAGTGCACTGCATGCCCTACAGGCACTGAAGCATACTTGCTGCCATTGTGCAGTAGCACAGCTTTCAGCCTTTTCTTGGATGAATCAATAAAGAGTCTCCACTTGCTCACATTGTACTCAATGTTAGAGTTTTCCATCAGCCCAGGAACATCACTGCAATACACTTGAGAACCATCTTGAGAAAAGCATGGAAATAATTCCTTTTCTCTGCTTCTGTTTTTTACTGAGTTCAGCAATCGAAAGTAAATGAAAATCATCTCTTACTTTTCAAACAAATTTACCCTTGCATGCTTGTGTTATTAAAACAATCATGGATCCCTGACAAAGAAGAATAAAAAACTGAGAGCCAAGTGAAGGATAAGTAATGAAAAGACAGTTGGATGTGATGGATAGATGGCCAAGACTCTAAAGGAAAAACATCTTTACTGTATTGACACTTTCCTTTGAAAAGGGGAATGGAAGCATCCATTTGTCAAATTATTTAAACATTTTGCAAATTGAAGCTTTAAGTATAGATGATCTGGAATTATTTCATGAGGTGTATAATTATGTACAAAAACACGTCAGCGGTGGTGAAGTAAGAAATGTCTCCCTTTTAGAGCATATTAGCATACATTTTATCAGTTTTTTCCCTCCTGAAGGGCAATAGGGGAAGCAAAATCTATGATTTAATATACATTACTAGTTGCTAAGTAAATTATTTTGATCAGTGAATGCTCAGGAGCTAAAACACCTCCAATTTCTGAACGGAAACTGCAGATGGACTCTATGCTCCTTTGGGTTTTCTAGTTATGTACAAGCTTATGTACAAGCTTTTAGTATGAAGATTGTTCTATCAAGTCTCATTTGTATGTTCAATTTATCATTGGAATACTGTAAGAAACAAATTCTGGATCCCATTATCCTCTTCTATGCGCTGTGTGAATTTTCATCTTGCTATTATTGTCTCAATTTCAAGTGGTTGGTTTAATGGTATATCTGGTAATTATGCCCATACATGTACAATGAATTGCCTGCAATGATCCTCAGTATGGCAGTGGGTATTTTCAGCTATAGGTTACTGATAAAACCCCAAGGAAATGAGCATATAACCTACATCAAGTATATCGTAATAGTACATATAAATAATATAGCGTACTTAGTTAACACTACTTTGACCAAGAAACATAAAAGCCAAACCATCGAAACAAGGTGTACCCATCTGATCGCCCCTATCCTTTCTGGGTCGCCCTCCCAGGGCTGTGGGGTACTTGATTCTGGGCCCAATGAGCCTCAATGGGAGATGTCACAGCAGCAGGGACCCGGCCCGTGGCCCTGGGCGCCCATTGTAAAAGGGAAATGTTCAGTGTGCTTATGATGAGTGATTCGTGACGCCACCTGTGGTGTTCGGCAATAGAGATGTTAGCCGACGCTGCAGACAGATCCTCTGGGACAGATGGTGTGGTGCAGTAGTAATGGTATAGCCCTCCACAGGCAGGGCTGTAGTCCCAGAGCAGTGTAGGTGAAGTGACACGTAGATGGTGTAGTGTCAGGCGCAAGGGATGTAGCAGTGCTGGGCAGGTTGGCGCAGGAATAAGTGGAGGACACCAGGGCATGTAGTTCCAAAGCTTTACTCACAGTCTGTTGCAGGTACAGGTGCCCGCATCAGTGCCGTGTCCTCCGGGTCAGGAGCTCAGCCAACTTCCAGGCAAGATGAAGTACTCCTTTCCAACACTCCGCCAACATATGTGCCTTTTCTGATCGTCTCCTCTTATAGCGCCTTTGAATGAAGTACTCCTAGTACTGAGTTACACTGGAGTTACTCCTGTCAGATGTTCCTATGAACTCTACTTGTACGGCAGACAGCTGTAGCCTGCTTCGGGGACTCCTTGCTACTAAGTCCCGGCTCACTAATATGTTGCTGTTGTGCCCCCAAGTCTTGAGTGGGAATAAAGTGGTCACTACTTCTATTCCTCCGGTGTCTGCTGCAGGACCATTAGTATCCGTACAACCTCGGGGACTGGACCCCGGCCTTGCGCTTAGAACTCGAAAAGGGTTCTCCTCTAACCCTGGTCCTTGTTCTCTTATTCTCCCCATGTTCCGTGCTAATCCTTCTTCCCAATGGAGAATCAAGCTTCCTTTCTCTGTCTCTTTCCTGTGCCAGCAGACCCAGATCACTGTGGCCTGCTGCAGCACTTCCTTCTTCCATCCCTCTCCCGGGGATCTTCTCTGTCTCACATTCTGTCCTTCTACATCCTCACTCACTCACTGAGTGAAAGACTGACAGACTGACTCAACTCTTCCCGCTCTTTTATGTGAACTAAACTCCACCCACCTCCCAGCACGTTTCCTGTTCCAAGCAGGGAGCCACCAAGGGGTGCTATGCTACACTCCAAGCAGGGAGCCGCAGAAGGTGCTATGCTACACTACTTTGTGGTGTGGGGTGCAGGTGTTGGAGTGTGGTCAGGTGTCTCCACCTTACCTGGATGGTGGGGTACCACACCTCAGGAGGAGGTGCAGTACCTCTGTGGTGACTGAACCCTCAGGGGCACCACATTTCTCTAGTATTAAAACTTTACCTTGTGTCAACTGACCTCAATGTGAATAAGAGAAGAGCAGAATAGAGTCCCGACTAGAAACCCATCCTCGGGAAGCTATATAGATGAAATACTTAGCTCAGAAAGGTGGGCCACTCACATGCTTGTATAAATTACAAGAAATTACAGCAAAACCAAAGAAATTAGCCAAAGCATAAGCTGGTGTATGTGCAATGTGTCAGAGAACATTTACAAGTGTAAGATAAAATTCACACTGTGGTCATTTCATAAACAAAACGCATTGGGTTTTGTCTGTGAAACGGTCAGTGTGATCCCAGGTACAGACTGGGGCTGAAATTCAGCCCTGGCACTTGAAATCACACAGGCCTATTCTGTCTCCGTCACCAAGCACCAGATGGGATATATTACTCTGGATGGAGGAAAGCAAGATTTACTACAAGACCAATATTTCTAATGATACCCGTGGCCTGCTGGGGTAAGTGACGGAGTCACGACTTTGTTCTCCGTCTCAACTCTTAATAGTATGGATGTCTTGAGATCACCAATTCTGTTAACAATGTAGCAAACAAGGCAGCCCATGGCCAAACAGGCCCTTCAGGCATTTGGCTGAATTGCCACATGGCCAGTCCAGTCCTGATTGCACCTATTCCAGCTTATAGTCAGGCTCATTTCTTTGGTTTAGCTTTAGGATTGTGAAGCACATCCCATTTTTTAGCCATCTTCAGATGGGATACCAACAGGTTAGATTTGATTGAAATAGTATTGACATATGGCTGTTTTCAGCAAACATAGATCTATGGAGATCCCATGTATAACATAGAAAAATGATGGTGAGTAGATGTGTCACACAGCATTTAACACCCTAAGATTTAGTAAAAACCAGAGCTAAATTGAGGACAGTATTTATCCCAGAAATCCAGTAGACGCCAACTGTTTTTCTAGTAATCTGGCACAATCTATCTGCAATGGGCTTTCCCAGATGTTCAGCTTGGGGGTATTTAACTCTATCTGGTGCGAGGATTTGCTAAAGTGACAGTCTATAACAGAAATCAGCAAACTTCCCCATAGATTGTACTGTCAGTTTTACCGTATCTACAGATAATATTATTATACAATTCCCCATCCCTGTACTTGCTAATGACTGGGACATAGTAGCCAGTCTGCTACAACTAATGGACTGGTTGACTTAATGAACTGCAATTTAGCTGTCTTGTCCTTGTGTGTCTCTCTCTGTGCACACCACTTAACTCATCTGTCCTTCAAAACAGGGATACCCTTGTCTCGCTGCTCAATCCGCGACTTTAAGACATTTCTGCTTCATCTGCTTTCCTTATACTTCCTAATGGTTGTTTACAAGGCAATCACTGCTTGCGGAGTCAGTGGTACAGACTGTAAAGCCTTTGAGGCAGGATTGTTTCTATGTTTACTTTGTTCCCTATTGTGTGTCTATTCTTCGTTCGGTTCCCATCTTCTTTCTAGTCTGGTTGTATTTATAGCTTTGATCAGCGCAATATCATAATTGCTGAGGATGGCTATTATCATATTTATAGTAGTATTTTTGGACAAATCAAAGCAACATAAAGGGAAGGGAGGAAATCTCACATTGCAAGACACAAACATTAGCTAAAGCAAGATATATTAAGATAGTCGAGGTTAATTAGAGACTGCAAAATTACAGATATGTTAACAGGCACAGCTGCGTGTAAAACAAGAGTATCAGCAGCAAAACGTCTGGGAGATGAGAGTTTATCCAGTCGTCCTGATTTCTGTAATGTAAATGCACAATAAACGTCTTGTTGTATCCAAGGGTTAGTTAAGCCACTTAAAATTTTAATGAATTGTGAACGGCAGCGATGAGGCCTCATTGTATTTATTCACTTCTCAGTAGTTTAGTGGCAAACACAAGTTTGACATTTTCTACAATAAAGAAATTGTGATTCCCGTTTCCCCTTGGATCCAGGACATATATTCATTTAGCGTGGAAGACTAATTACTTTAGTCTCATAGGTGGTTCCATTAGTGTACTACAATCTGTAGCCATACTAGTCATTCGTACATGAGGGGCAAATTAGCAAAATTTGCAAAGTAGACCTTCTAGGTACCAGAGTTACTTATTTTTTTCACTATGGTTCCTTTAATGTAATGTTACAAGGAGCTTTGTGTTCTATAGGTCCTTAACGCCTTACAAACATTGGACGTAATAGTACGCCGATGTCTGACTCCCCCTGTTTGGTGCGGTCTCTGGTGCTGAGCCCACACCTTTCCGGGCACATGACAGCTGATCTATACAGCTCACATGTGCCCGCAACATCCGTGGGTGGAATCGCGGTCCATCCGCGGCTGTTAACTAGTTAAGTGCTGCTGTCAATTTATGACAGCAGCATTTAACTCGCGCTTATCGGAAGCGCGTTGCTAATTCCGCCCATCGGTGACACCGTCGCATGATCACGGGTCACAGATGGGTAGGCATGACTACCAGAGGTCTGACTTCTATGATTGTCATTGCCAGATTGCTATGAGCGCCGCCTCGTGGTTTCGCTCATAGCAAATGAGCATTTCTGCTACACACAGATGATCTGATCATCACCTGTGTGTAGCAGAGGTGATTGAAGTACTGCAGCTTCTAGTCTATAGTAAATAGTCCATGGAGACTACTGAAGCATGCAAAAACAAAATGTTTTTAAAAATATTTAAAAAATAAAAATATAAAAGTTCAAATCACCCCTGTTATGCCCCATTCAAAATAACACATAAAAAAAAATACATATATTTGATATCGCCGCATTCAGAATCGCCCAATCAATATAAAAAAATTAGTTAACCCGACCGCTAAATGGAGTAATGAGAAGAAAATTAAAAACTTAAGAATTATGTTTTTTTGGTTGCCGCTACATTGAAATAACGAGCGTATCTACATCAAAATGGTATCAATAAAAACATCAGCTTGACTTGCAAAAATAAGCCCTCGCCCAGCCCCAGATCACGAAAAATGGAGATGCTACAGGTCTTGGAAAATGACGCCTTTTTTAACAAAATTTTGATTTTTTTTTTTTTCACCACTTAAATAAAAAAGAACCTAGACATGTTTGGTGTTTATCAACTCGCCATGACCTGAAGAATCATAATGGCCAGTCAGCTATAGCATTTAGTGAACATGGTAAGAAAACAAAAACTCTGGAAATTCACTTTTTTGCATTTTCATCGCACAGTATTTTTCCTTTTTTCCAGTACACAATCTGTTAAAAACAATGGTGTCGTTCAAAAGTACAACTTGTCCCACAAAAAAAACAAGCCCTCAAATGGCCATATTAACAGAAAAATAAAAAAAGTTATGGCTCTGGGAAGAAAGGGAGCAAAAAAACGGAAACACAAAAACTTAAATACCTCTGGTCATTAAGGGGTTAAATCAACCTGTCAAACCTTCACTCCAATATCAAATAACACTATATAATTAAAGCATAAACCATATTCACAAATATGAGTGTGTATAAAGGTCCTATGCCTCCATAACAGGACCTTAAGTATCAGTCAATATGGACTCTCCTGAATTAGAATAAATACTGAAAACATAGAGTATATAGCCCAGATTATAATTCAAAAAAGTTACTTATTCTATATACAAAAGACATAACCATATAATGGAATATGTATCAAGAACAGAGCCATTCAAAGCAGAGATTCGGGTAGAAAAAACATAAATACCACAAGCGTAGTTAGGGTAGGGGGAGCATTTTGGTTTAGTAAGTACTTATATAAAGTGTCAGCACCTCAATACCTAACATTTTAAGAATGCATGAATACATGCTGGGGAAATGCAGATGAATTGTAGTATATTTTTCCAAAAGACCATATGTAAATGCTAACTTGTAGAGCATATCATAATCAGCATAAGCTATGCATCCATGCACATAACCATTATAAGCTCTTACCGATTTCACTGCCTGTGGTACCACATAGACAACCCCAAAGAGTATTTAACATTTGCGTCTTCAGGGGGCCATAGTCTATTGTGTGTCCCAGTCACCCCGTAAATAATCCCCACCACAGATGCGCATAATCCCAATCTTGTGCCGTGCATGTGTCATGTTGTGTACACTGGAACTTGCAACACATTCGGCTGCCATCCTGATGATGCGAGTCACAGGGAAATCCCCAATTATGTCATGGACCCTCATGCGTCATTCCTAGGAGCTGCAAGTGATGCTCTGTGCTTCACATCAGAGACATGTGGACACATCAGATCCTGTCTTAAGTATCCAGGTAAGGCACATCCCTAGCGATCATGCCCGTCAGTAAAGTGCCATATTCAGTATTGGCAATAGGAAGGGCAAACAATCAATATACAAGCAATGGTGTTACTCATATAATATAGATACAGTATATAAAGTGATACAGAAAATACACAGACAATAGGTTCACAGGGAATGTAGATCTTAAAGAAATAACAAGACAGCATACAATAAGAATGCAGAAAAAAAACACACATTAATAATACATGAAGATTACATTGTAACATCTCTTAAGTTAGTGTATAGGGTATAAGGAAAGGAGCTTTGTGTTCTATAGGTCCTTAAATCAACCCTTCACCCCAATATTATGGTAAAAGTATCATGGAATATGTCAAAAATTAAATTCGCCAAATCGCACAGATTTTACAAAGAAATTCGATTTGCTGCATGAAAAAAAAAAATAATTCTCACTGCCAATCAGTTCCGTTGCGCCAAAGACCTTCATTTGGTTTTCTGTGATACTCGTTTTCACTTTTCCTTCTCGTGAGCATCTTCTTTGGCCTTCTTGACTCTATGCCAGGACTTCTGGCTCCACCTGTGACATCATTGCATACCCTGCCATCACAGCGCCCGTTGTAATGTCACAACATTGCAAAGTGCATCACCCAAGTCTGAGAATGCACATTAGTGACCACGTGCTCCATGACAACATGGAGCACAGAAAGTCTCTGCCCAAAGTGAAGAAGGCTAAATTACTGGGCAACGAGCTGCAGGAGCTGCATATCAAGTGAGCAGTAGAGTTGAGCGACTTTTGGTTTTTTAGGGTCGCGTTTCGTTTCGTGAAACCCGACTTTTCCAAAAGTCGGGTCGAGCAAGATCGTCCGATTATAGGGAAAAGTCGGGGTCGTCCCGAAACACGAAACCCAATGTAAGTCAATGGGGAATAAAAGTCGGCAGTGAGAGGAGGACAGGAAAAACACCTACAGTGCCCATTTGAATGCCAAAAGCATCAATTCTTCTTACTTAAGCTTGTCAACCTTAATTAACTTCATAATACAAGTTACGCACTGAAAAATGGGGGTTATTTGGCTAAAGTTGTGGGGGGGGAGGGCTGGCTGCAGGTTTTCATGTGCCCTGGGCGAAAGAGCGCCCCTTTAACACATACCACAACTCATCATGCTCCGATACGGCAGAGAAATAGCGGTATAGTACAATGAAAAATACCTCACTTTTTACATCTCATGACGAGGCCCATCTATTTCTCCATACAGAATCATCGGTCCCATATAATGTTTGAAACAGTATATGATGAGCTCCACATAATGCTACAGTATATGTTGGTCCCCATGGATGAAGCTCCACTGTCTTATGGGCCCAAATAATGCTCCAAACATAATGGGCCCCATTTCTAATGCTCTAGTGTATAATGGGCCCTGTAAATGCTGCTCCAGTGTCTGATGTCCACCTTTGGAATGTTCCAGTGTATGGTGGGCCCCATCTATCATTCTCCAGAGTATAGTGCTCCCCAAAAATTGCTGTCCCAACATTGAAAACAATCAAATAAGTCTCCTCGCTAGGGAATCCCTGTACTTGTCTGGACTCCTCGTCGTCCCCATCTTCCATCTCACTGCACAGTATTTCAACTTTGCAAGTGCTGTGATCCTGGGCAAGCAGGGGGGGCCCACTCGTTGGCGACGGCACTAGCACAGGGCCCCTGATAGTACGGTGGTGTGTCTGATGGCGGGTGGGCCGAACCTGCACTTTCATCTGCAGCTTCCTCTTTGTCACCGTGTAAGATGGAACTGTATATGGGAAGGGTAACCTGAGTTTCATCAGGGTCAGATTCAGGTCGTGTAGCGTGCGAGGGGAATGTAGTGGTCTGGGTCAATGTACCAGCAGATTCATCGAGCAGTGGCTGGGCATCAGTGCACTTGTGTTGCCCCCAGGAGTACGGTCGCCACAGTGGCATTACCTTCTTCCTAGGGAGTGTGATGTCATGCTTGGGAGCAACGAAGGATCTCTCTAGCAGGTTAACTGATTGGGCGGCGTTATTCCCACGAGTCATGACCCTCCAAACAGCGTTCATGAAGGCAAAGTGTTTGTTTTACGTGGGCAGTATGGTTGCAAAGCTGAACCTTAAAGGAATGTCCAGAAGGGCACCACCAGGAGTGGAGCCTATGGTTAAATTCGACTCCACCTGGGAAACCTCAACCATGCCAGCTACAGAACAGATGCACACATTGCAAGCTTAATTCCGTTAACGAACGAGACTCCGTCATGCCCCGCGGTCCGAGTCCGGCTTACTAGAGGGACACGTGAGGCTCTGGCACATGAGATTGGCCAATAACTGGTGTGTCATGCCCTTACATGTCCATGGCTGCATGTGCGCTACACTGAAAAGGCCAGCGTTTGTCGCTTACAGGTGCAGATAACCCGCTGAACAACGTTAGTGATGGGGATCACTGATTACAATTATTACCCGCGAACAATGATTTCCCAGTAAGTGCAGGTCAACCGCAGTTCCGGAATTAGGCCTAACCGTCATTCCTGAAAAAATGAAAAACTTACGTGTGCAAACCACAGGTGCTGTAGCTTGCTTAACAGCTCGCCAGACGTTCTCACGCCCAGTATGGATTACACGTGATTGCACAAAGGTGAGAAAGGGTACCGTATCCCCAGATAACATGTATGGATAGCGCACACATTCAAAATATATGTCTATACATCAGGAGGCAGGCTCAGACGGTGTTAGGCCCAGTATGGATTGCACGTGATTGCACAAAGGTTAGAAAGGGTACCGTATCCCCAGATAACATGTATGGATAGTGTACACATTCAAAATATATGTCTATACATCAGGAGGCAGGCTCAGACGGTGTTAGGCCCAGTATGGATTGCACGTGATTGCACAAAGGTTAGAAAGGGTACCGTTTCCCCGGATAACATGTATGGATAGCGTACACATTCAAAATATATGTCTCAGGAGGCAGGCTCAGACGGTGTAAGGACCAGTATGGATTGCACGTGATTGCACAAAGGTTAGAAAGGGTACCGTTTCCCCGGATAACATGTATGGATAGCGTACACACTCAAAATATATGTCTCAGGAGGCAGGCTCAGACGGTGTTAGGCCCAGTATGGATTGCACGTGATTGCACAAAGGTTAGAAAGGGTACCGTTTCCCCGGATAACATGTATGGATAGCGTACACATTCAAAATATATGTCTCAGGAGGCAGGCTCAGACGGTGTTAGGCCCAGTATGGATTGCACGTGATTGCACAAAGGTTAGAAAGGGTACCGTATCCCCGGATAACATGTATGGATAGCGTACACATTCAAAATATATGTCTATACATCAGGAGGCAGGCTCAGACGGTGTTAGGCCCAGTATGGATTGCACGTGATTGCACAAAGGTTAGAAAGGGTACCGTATCCCCAGATAACATGTATGGATAGCGTACACATTCAAAATATATGTCTCAGGAGGCAGGCTCAGATGGTGTTAGGCCCAGTATGGATTGCACGTGATTGCACAAAGGTTAGAAAGGGTACCGTTTCCCCGGATAACATGTATGGATAGCGTACACATTCAAAATATATGTCTATACATCAGGAGGCAGGCTCAGACGGTGTCAGGCACAGTATGGATTTGACGGCCCAGATTACACAGCGGAGGAGCAGGGAGAGATAAAGATTGCAAATGCTGGGGCCCTGCCCAAGCAAGGGGGGCCCACTCGTGGGCGTCGGTACTGGCACTGGGCCCCTCATAGTACAGCGGTGTGTCTGACGGCGGGTGTGCACCACCACCGTCAGAGACACTTGATTGCACTATGAGGGACCCTGTGCCAGTGCCCGCGCCCAAAGAGTCGGCCTACCCACCTGTCCAGGGCAACGGCACTCGCACGGTGTCGTGCGCTAGGTGGTGACCCCGGCCATGGGGGGGAGGCAGCACAGTTAGGGAGTTTTAGAAAGTGGCATATGTTGATGTTGGACATTCAGCTGATGCAAAAGGCGAAATAGATGAAGTCCCAGGAAGAGGTGGACCAAAGCAAGCCATTTTTCTGTCACCCTATGTGTCATCAGGGGAAGGTGGGACAAAATCCTTGGAAACCCATGCATGGTTCATTTTAATGAAGGTTAGATCATCCACATTTTGGGTTGACAGACGGGTCCTTTTTTCTGTCAGGATTGATCCAGCTGCACTGAAGACTCTTTCCGATAGCACACTTGCAGCTGGGCAAGCGAGCTCCTGTAAGGCATATTGGGCCAATTCAGGCCAGGTGTCCAGTTTAGCGGCCCAATAGTCAAAGGGGAATGACCTGTGTGGGAGAACATCGATATGGGAGGAAAAGTAGTTTGTAACCATAGTTGACAACTGCTGTCTCCTGTCACTTTCCATCGATGCAGTATTACCAGTTGTGTGAGCGGTATTTTAAAAATCAGTCCACAACATTGTCATGAAACCCCTGTCTCCAACGCCACTTCTGCTGTGTGTACCACGAACACCTCTGCCAAGCTGCCCCCGGCCCGTACGGCTCGTGTGAGAACCATCATCGCTGCTGTGTGCTGGGAATGCCTCAAGCAACCGATTTACCAGAGTTGCTTGTTTATTAGCCAATATTAGGTCAAGGTTCTCCTGTGGCATGATGTTTTGTAATTTGCCTTTATAGCGTGGATCCAGGATGCTGGCCAACCAGTAGTATTCATCGTTCATCATTTTGGCAATGCGGGGGTCCCTTTTTAGGATCTGCAAGGCATAATCTGACATGTGGGCCAATGTTCCTAGTGTCAATGATGCACTGCGAGTGCTGGGTGGAGGAGCACTTTCTGGCAAATCCACATCCCTTCAGTCACGCACAAACCCTGTACCAGACCTTGCCACGCCAACATTTTCACTTGCCCCACGAGATGCATCCTCCTCCCCTAAGTAATCATCCCCATCATCATCCTCCTCCTCCTCTTCTTCCTCCACCTCGTCCAGGAGAGGTCCCTGAGCAGACAATGGCTGAATGTCATCAAGGATTCCCTCCTCCTCTTCCTCCTCATCAACATTGGCTGCAGATGCCTGCTCCTTAAGGTGCGTCAAAGTTTGCATGAGCAGACGCATAAGTGGGATGCTCATGCTTAGGATGGCGTCGTCTGCGCTTACCAGCCATGTGCATTCCTCAAAACACTGAAGGACTTTAAAGAGGTCTTTCAGCTTCGACCACTGCACACCTGTCAACCCCATGTCTGCTCTCAAAGTGCCTGGCCGTGTATCCTCCCACAAATGCATTATGGCCTGCCTCTGCTCGCACAGCCGCTCCACCATGTGCAGGGTGGAGTTCCACCTTGTTGCAATGTCGATAATGAGGCGGTGGTTGGGAAGGTGGAGCAATCGCTGCAGCTTCTGCATACGAACGGAGTGTACAGGGGACCAGCGGATGTGCGCGCACAGTCTTCGCACCTTCTGGAGCAGGGCTGTTAACTCCGGATAATTTTTGAGGAAGCACTGCACCACCAGGTTCAAGGTGTGAGCCAAGCAAGGTATGTGGCTGAGTTTTGAAAGGGCTATGGCTGCCACAAAATTACGGCCGTTATCACTAACTACCTTGCCTGCCTCAAGATGTACACTGCCCAGCCATGACTCAGTTTGTCGCTTCAAGAACTCAGCCAGCACCTCGGCGGTGTGTCTGTTGCCCAAACACATCATCTGCAACACAGCCTGCTGACGCTTTCCACTAGCTGCTCGATAGGGGGACACATCGTGGGAAACAGTGGCAGCTGCAGATGGAGTGCTCGTACGACTGCGCTCTGTGGACGAGCTTTCGCTTCTGGAGGAGGAGGAGGAGGGTCGAACGCCTACAGCCAACTGTTTCCTATACCGTGGGCTAGGCAGCACTGTCCCACCACCGCTGTCCCCTGTGGACCCTGCATCCACCACATTAACCCAGTGCGCAGTGATGGACACGTAACGGCCCTGGCCATGCCGACTGGACCATGCATCAGTTGTGAGGTGCACCTTTCCGCTCACTGACTGCTTGAGTGCATGGACAATGCGGTCTTTCACATGATGGTGGAGGGCTGGGATGGCTTTGCGAGAGAAGAAGTGGCGACTGGGTAGGTCATAGCGTGGTACTGCATAGGCCATGAGTTCGCGGAAAGCTGTGCTTTCCACCAACCGAAAGGGCATCATCTCAAACGAGATTAGTTTGGCAATATGGGCGTTCAAACCCAGTGTACGCGGATGAGAGACTGAGTACTTTCTTGACCTACTCATAGTGTCTGTGAGGGTGAGCTGGACTTGAGAGCTGCATATGGTGGAAGTAGCGGTGGACAGGGCAGACTGAGGGAGGGTTGATGATGGTGATGGAGTTGGTGTTCTTTCTGATGGCCTAGAATCAGTCTTTCGTTGATATAACAGTGGGATTCCCTGACTGCTGTGGCCTTGCAACGACACCTCAACATTTGCTGCTGTGCTAACCGGTGGGCTTACAGTGGGGGAAACAATGTAGCATTGCTGACTACCTTCGTTGTGATCAGTTGCACATGTGGCACTTGAGGTTTGGTGTTGTGTCCACGCTTGCAAGTGCATGCTGGTTAAATGTCTAAGCATGCAACTGGTATTCAAATTTTTCAGATTTTTCCCTCGGCTAAAGGTCTTTGCGCCCTTCTTACAGATAACCTTGGCCTGATCATGAGGATTTTGTTCAAAAAAGTGCCACACTGCACTCTTCCTACTTTGGCAGACATTTTGCGGCCTAGCACTCTGTGATCTTTTGATCCTCTGGACTAGCTGTCCAGCAACTCTTTTGATGTTTGGAACCTGTCTTTGGAGTGCTACGGGCCTGCCAGATAACAGCTGTTGCGATGTCGATGTCTGCTGTGGATGCTCCTCATCTGAGCTATTGGAAGCAGCACCCTCTTCCCCCAATGGATGCCAATCTGGGTCAACAACTGGGTCATCCATCACCTCCTCTTCTATGTCATGTGCACCTTCCTCTGTGTCACCGTGTATGGTGGTATAGTGTGCGGGAAGGGGCACCTGAGTCTCATCAGGGTCAGAATCTGGCTCTGTACACTGCGAGGACAATGTAGTGCTCTGAGTGAATGTACCAGCAGAATCATCCATCAGCGGCTGTGCATCAGTGCACTCCATGTCAGATTCATCTTGGCCTGGGTAATTCACCATTTGACTTGATAATCCAGGCATGGTATGTGAAAACAGCTCCATGGAGTAATCAGTAGTATGGCCTGCGTCATCCTTCAATCTTGGTTGGGGTGAAGGACACAAGGAAAGGTGTGGTTCATGAACATGAGCCTCCAATGACGACTCAGTGCTTTTACTTTTTACAACTGAAGAAGAGGAGGCGATAGAGCTGGAGGCTGAGTCAGCAATGTAAGACAAAACTTTTTCCTGATGCTCTGGCTTTAAAAGCGGTTTGCCAACTCCTAGAAAACTAAGCGTTCGAGGCCTTATGTAGCCAGACGATGACGCAGGCTCAACACCTCCAGCATTCGGTCCTATTTTGCTCTTGCCACTACCATCAGATCCACCACCAACACCATCATTACCAGCTGACAACCCCCGCCCAATTCCAAGGCCTCTTCCACCAGCCTTCCTCATTTTTGGTAGAAATGTAGACAAAATCCAACAAACTATATAGTAATGTAAAACAAGGTACAAGGTGTCTATAGGACAGGGGAGATTTTGAATTTCTGCAGACACTTGTGGACACTGGACACTTTTGGATTGTGTGAGGCCCACTGATATTTGAGCGCTATGTGACAGGCTCGATGGCACAGCTGTGACCAAAGTGACTAGAGGATAAGGGAGATTTTGAATCTCTGCACACACTTTTGGACACTGGACACTTTTGGATTGTGTGAGGCCCAATGAATATCTGAGCGCTATGTGACAGGCTCGATGGCACAGCTGTGACCAAAGTGACTAGAGGATAAGGGAGATTTTGAATCTCTGCACACACTTTTGGACACTGGACACTTTTGGATTGTGTGAGGCCCACTGATATCTGAGCGCTATGTGACAGGCTCGATGGCACAGCTGTGACCAAAGTGACTAGAGGATAAGGGAGATTTTGAATCTCTGCACACACTTTTGGACACTGGACACTTTTGGATTGTGTGAGGCCCAATGAATATCTGAGCGCTATGTGACAGGCTCGATGGCACAGCTGTGACCAAAGTGACTAGAGGATAAGGGAGATTTTGAATCTCTGCACACACTTTTGGACACTGGACACTTTTGGATTGTGTGAGGCCCAATGAATATCTGAGCGCTATGTGACAGGCTCGATGGCACAGCTGTGACCAAAGTGACTAGAGGATAAGGGAGATTTTGAATCTCTGCACACACTTTTGGACACTGGACACTTTTGGATTGTGTGAGGCCCAATGAATATCTGAGCGCTATGTGACAGGCTCGATGGCACAGCTGTGACCAAAGTGACTAGAGGATAAGGGAGATTTTGAATCTCTGCACACACTTTTGGACACTGGACACTTTTGGATTGTGTGAGGCCCAATGAATATCTGAGCGCTATGTCACAGGCTCGATGGCACAGCTGTGACCAAAGTGACTAGAGGATAAGGGAGATTTTGAATCTCTGCACACACTTTTGGACACTGGACACTTTTGGATTGTGTGAGGCCCAATGAATATCTGAGCGCTATGTGACAGGCTCGATGGCACAGCTGTGACCAAAGTGACTAGAGGATAAGGGAGATTTTGAATCTCTGCACACACTTTTGGACACTGGACACTTTTGGATTGTGTGAGGCCCAATGAATATCTGAGCGCTATGTGACAGGCTCGATGGCACAGCTGTGACCAAAGTGACTAGAGGATAAGGGAGATTTTGAATCTCTGCACACACTTTTGGACACTGGACACTTTTGGATTGTGTGAGGCCCACTGATATCTGAGCGCTATGTGACAGGCTCGATGGCACAGCTGTGACCAAAGTGACTAGAGGATAAGGGAGATTTTGAATCTCTGCACACACTTTTGGACACTGGACACTTTTGGACTGTGTGAGGCCCAATGAATATCTGAGCGCTATGTGACAGGCTCGATGGCACAGCTGTGACCAAAGTGACTAGAGGATAAGGGAGATTTTGAATCTCTGCACACACTTTTGGACACTGGACACTTTTGGATTGTGTGAGGCCCACTGATATCTGAGCGCTATGTGACAGGCTCGATGGCACAGCTGTGACCAAAGTGACTAGAGGATAAGGGAGATTTTGAATCTCTGCACACACTTTTGGACACTGGACACTTTTGGATTGTGTGAGGCCCAATGAATATCTGAGCGCTATGTGACAGGCTCGATGGCACAGCTGTGACCAAAGTGACTAGAGGATAAGGGAGATTTTGAATCTCTGCACACACTTTTGGACACTGGACACTTTTGGATTGTGTGAGGCCCACTGATATCTGAGCGCTATGTGACAGGCTCGATGGCACAGCTGTGACCAAAGTGACTAGAGGATAAGGGAGATTTTGAATCTCTGCACACACTTTTGGACACTGGACACTTTTGGATTGTGTGAGGCCCAATGAATATCTGAGCGCTATGAGACAGGCTCGATGGCACAGCTGTGACCAAAGTGACTAGAGGATAAGGGAGATTTTGAATCTCTGCACACACTTTTGGACACTGGACACTTTTGGATTGTGTGAGGCCCATTGATATCTGAGCGCTATGTGACAGGCTCGATGGCACAGCTGTGACCAAAGTGACTAGAGGATAAGGGAGATTTTGAATCTCTGCACACACTTTTGGACACTGGACACTTTTGGATTGTGTGAGGCCCAATGAATATCTGAGCGCTATGTGACAGGCTCGATGGCACAGCTGTGACCAAAGTGACTAGAGGATAAGGGAGATTTTGAATCTCTGCACACACTTTTGGACACTGGACACTTTTGGATTGTGTGAGGCCCACTGATATCTGAGCGCTATGTGACAGGCTCGATGGCACAGCTGTGACCAAAGTGACTAGAGGATAAGGGAGATTTTGAATCTCTGCACACACTTTTGGACACTGGACACTTTTGGATTGTGTGAGGCCCAATGAATATCTGAGCGCTATGAGACAGGCTCGATGGCACAGCTGTGACCAAAGTGACTAGAGGATAAGGGAGATTTTGAATCTCTGCACACACTTTTGGACACTGGACACTTTTGGATTGTGTGAGGCCCATTGATATCTGAGCGCTATGTGACAGGCTCGATGGCACAGCTGTGACCAAAGTGACTAGAGGATAAGGGAGATTTTGAATCTCTGCACACACTTTTGGACACTGGACACTTTTGGATTGTGTGAGGCCCAATGAATATCTGAGCGCTATGTGACAGGCTCGATGGCACAGCTGTGACCAAAGTGACTAGAGGATAAGGGAGATTTTGAATCTCTGCACACACTTTTGGACACTGGACACTTTTGGATTGTGTGAGGCCCAATGAATATCTGAGCGCTATGTGATAGGCTTGATGGCACAGCTGTGACCAAAGTGACTAGAGGATAAGGGAGATTTTGAATCTCTGCACACACTTTTGGACACTGGACACTTTTGGATTGTGTGAGGCCCAATGAATATCTGAGCGCTATGTGACAGGCTCGATGGCACAGCTGTGACCAAAGTGACTAGAGCATAAGGGAGATTTTGAATCTCTGCACACACTTTTGGACACTGGACACTTTTGGATTGTGTGAGGCCCAATGAATATCTGAGCACTATGTGACAGGCTCGATGGCACAGCTGTGACCAAAGTGACTAGAGGATAAGGGAGATTTTGAATCTCTGCACACACTTTTGGACACTGGACACTTTTGGATTGTGTGAGGCCCAATGAATATCTGAGCGCTATGTGACAGGCTCGATGGCACAGCTGTGACCAAAGTGACTAGAGGATAAGGGAGATTTTGAATCTCTGCACACACTTTTGGACACTGGACACTTTTGGATTGTGTGAGGCCCACTGATATCTGAGCGCTATGTCACAGGCTCGATGGCACAGCTGTGACAAAAGTGACTAGAGGATAAGGGAGATTGGATTGCTTTTAAAAAAGCAGTTTGCGGAGCAGTGGGTAAACAGCAATGCCAGCCTGTCAGGAAGCCTTAAAAGGCAGCCCAACAACCAACACCACTGATACACCACAATATAGCCTCCCCTTGCACTGCACACACAGTGACTGGTGTGTTGTGCAGGCCAAATTGCTAGCAGCAGAAGCAGTTTTTTTTTCTTCTCAGCAGGACAAAAAAAAAAAATTGGGATTGCTTTTAAAAAAGCAGTTTGCGGAGCAGTGGGTAAACAGCAATGCAGGAATGTCAGGAAGCCTTAGAAGGCAGCCCAACAACCAACACCACTGATACACCACTATATAGCCTCCGCTTGCACTGCACACACAGTGACTGGTGTGTTGTGCAGGCCAAATCGCTAGCAGCAGAAGCAGTTTTTTTGTCTTCTTCCCTGCCTAACGCTCTCCCTACAGAATCAGCAGCAACCTCTCCCTATACTGAGATCGGCAGAAGTAAGATGGCGGTCGGCGTGCACGCCCTTTTATACCCCCTGTGACGCCCACCAAAGCAAGCCAATCACTTGCATGCCCTTCTGAAAGATGGTGGTGACCCCTGCCTATGTCATCACGTTGCCCACAGTGTCCGTGGATCCTGATTGGCTGAAAAAGAGCGCAAAACAAACTTTTGAAACGCGACTTTGGCGCGTAAGTCGCCGACCTCGTGGCCGACCTCATCCTAGGGTCGGGTTTCGTTTCATGAAACCCGACTTTGACAAAAGTCGGCGACTTTTGAAATTTTTCGACCCGTTTCGCTCAACTCTAGTGAGCAGTATGTTGGGTATTTTTTAAAATATTTTACTTAAGTTTACTTTAAGTTGCCCAAAAATGTCCCTTTTTAGATATTATCCAGTGTTCTTTTACTGAAGCCCCCTGTCAAAGATTTGCAACTCTACCTTCCCAGTATGCAGCTCTCCCTAGTCTATAAAGCATCCTGCACATAATACTAGTAATATTAAAATCTCTCATCTCCCTTTTACATACTGCAAGCATTGAGCAGCAGCACGTCCATGAAGGGAAGGTTCAGCCGAAATTTGCAGTGCAGTAAGTAAAATCAAAGAAGGCGGGATCACTTTGGATTTGGAGCACAAAGAGAAACTCTCTAAAACCTCCTCAAAAAATTGTAGTTTCCACTTCGAAAACACAGAAAAAGACTCGGTGTGTCCGTGTAACACTGTGGTGATAAGGACCTATGGTGCACAGAACACTTGCGAAACTAGTGCCTAGTACCCCTATTTTACTAATTTAGTTGCATCAATTTAAGCAAACTACAAACAAAAAATGCATCACCCCCCCCACAAAAAATAAAAAGTATTTTAACATTAGAAGAGAACATGCTGAAACACGTTTGTTTGCACGTGCAATTGTTATCATAGTAAAAATGCAAAAATAGTAAAAGATTTTTGCACAGATCACAGAAAACATATAAAATTGTTCAGCATAGTAGGTACATTTGTCATATAAAAGACTTACTGCGGTAAAATAAAATAAAACCAAAACATTGATAAAAAATACAGTGCGTATAGAAATAAGTAGCGGTATTAGAGATAAATTGGTAATTCAACAGAGGATTGAGTCTACATTCGAGACGGCTGGGACTTGCTGGAAAGTTTTCCTCTAAGCAGCAAAGCAGATGGATTACATTCCTTGCTTTCACTACAGATAAATTTGCTGTCTGTAGAATTTGGATTGGAGTGTAATCTATTTAGTAAAACAGTTTATCTCTATAGGAAAGGTGGCATTGTCCCAGCCAATAGAGGGTAACAAATGACATCATCAATCCTATCAAATAAATCCATAAAGGCACATCTTACTCTGGGGTACTAAATGTAAGAAAAAATCTATAAAGAGCATTTTTTATTTTCTGGAGTAAGCCTATACTAATATAACTTATAATGTTTAACTATGGAGACTTTTATGAACCATGGCTCTACAGAATAAACTAAAAGCCTATGTTCATTATGTGTTACTGATTGTTCATATCACCCAACAGTGACAGGTAACTATTAGTACAAGACGGCAAATTAAGCTATTATCGACAGATAGACATTAGTTATTTTTGTCCTTGAGCCTCAGTAACAGGTAGCCATAATAAATGTTCCCATCAATCACCAGTCATCACCAGTACAAAGTTGCCATGAATGCAGGCTGTTCACTTCAGTTATTAGTGACAAGTGGACTGCAGTATACGTCCCAAGAGCAATTACGTATTAGTAGTCAACGATGCTATTTTGTTCTCATAAACCATTAGTCCCAGGTGACCGTCAGTCAATGTAATTTGTGAGACAACTTTGAGGATTGCTATAGGCTCACCTGATAAGGTGGATTCTCTATGCTCTAGGCCAGTGTGAGCAGCACAGTCCAGAAGTGATGAGTAGGTCCTGATAGTCAGCACATGGATGAGTGAGGACAAGCACAGCAGTATATACAGAAGGACAGATAGGCAAGCAGAGCTGGAAACATGCAATGATGCAGAGCCAGTTGTGCAGATAAACACAGGAAAATTAGAGGTGTAGACAATCCGTGACTGGTTAAAGCAGAGACAGAATATGCAATCAGGCACTTGCAGCAGACAGATGGTTAATGGCAGCGGTTATATGCTTTACACATACAGATGGTTAAAGGCAAAGTCATATACTTATAGCAGAAAGATCGTTAATGTTAGAGTCATTTGCTTGCAGGAGATGGATGGATAATGGCAGGGTCATATGCTTAAAACAGACAGATGGGTAACTGCAGGACCGCAATGATGAAAAGACAAAGTTACTTGGTTACTTCCTTTCAGTGAGAAGTTACCTTGATTGCAAAGACTAGGTTGTGAACACCACCAAGAACAACTGGTAAACTAGAAACTTATTTACAGAAGTAAGTGTAAACTGGATTGAGTTTGGAAATAAACACTTGTGGTTGACTGGAAGTAAGGAGTAGCAGGGGATAATCAGGAATCTGGTTAGAGCTTGAGCCAAAAGCAGTCTCAATATTCAGACATTACATGGCTTAGTTGGGATCTGGAGTGCAGCAAAATGTAGAGGCTTGGAAAATGATTACAGCAATGTGTCACTTAATGGGCTACCTACTGTAGTTTTTATTAACTCAAAGTTGAAGTTGTATCAGCAGGGGATTATTACTAGAGGACTAGTAAACCTGCTGCCGTGTAGTCCTCTATATTCATGAGCTCTGTATAACTCCGTCTTCAGCACTGATTCGCAGCTTTCTGCCTATGCACAATTTATACAGAAAGCTGGGCGGGGTTATAAAGAGATCAACATTCATACATTACAATTGTTAGATCTGCAGCAGCTAAAACAGTGATTTCATCAAAAGTGCAGCAAGCAGTCTAGTAAGTGATACATAGCTGGAATCGTGGTGTCTCTTCCTACATTGTGCTGGTATCAAATAAGGGTAGCAAAAACCTGGTAACAATTTCTCTTTAACCCTAGAACGCATACATGGGGCCTCGCAGGCCTGCCAGGTTACTTGTTTTCTATTTTCTGTAAAAGTACTTTAGTTAGAATTTTGAAAATCTAGGTAATCCTCAGGTATATCGTTGTTAGTAATTTCCAGTTATTCATATATTTTTATGTTACAGACATTTCGGTATAACAACCTTTTTTTGGGACTACCCCATATTCACGCACCTGGGGCCTTTTAGGCCTGTACTAGGTTTACATGTGATACTCAGTCTTTTTGTCTGTATTGTTGCTGGGGAAGAACTTTTATGACTCTGCTATTGCTGGGAAGAGTGTGGGTCTGCATGACAACATGGTCATGTGATCTTGGAAGGGAGGCTCCCTCACAAAGTCATGTGTCTCTGACCTCATCGCATGTCTTTTTGTCCTAATTGCTGGAGAGACTTTGGAGGAAGAAGTCAGCTTTCTTTTGTCTGGAAATAGAAACTTTCTGAGCTCCAAAACCAGAGGCTTCTACTGCACTACAAGAAAGTTATCTGTTGGAGGTAAGAGGAGGGGGGCTGCACTTTACCTGCTTTATATTGCTTGGTGTGCTTGGACCCTAACAAAGAGTCTTATCACATACTGTTTACAGTGCACAAGCCTGATTGTAATCTTTTTTTTTTTCTTTTTAGTTTACTGACATCTAAAATTACAATGGCACAGTCTACTTCCAGGGGATTGACTGACCATGAAATCGAGGTGATTGTTTTCAATAGTGATGAAGAAAGTGAAATTTCTTTGTCTGATGAAGAGTACATGCCACCAGCTAATGTATCAACTTCATCGTCCAGCGATTCTTCAGATGATGAAGAAGTAGTGGATCCAGCAGAACGTTCAAATAGAACATCTAAAACGAATATTTTATGGAACAGTACTGCTTCGGCTCCTGCACGCACCCCATCACATAACATTATTAGAGTTGCTCAAGGAGCTGTCGGAATTCTCCAATTCATGTAGAAGGAAAACGTATCGCGTCAGGAAGAAAAAAAACATGGAAAAATATAACTAAAGAGGAACTATATGCTTATATTGGCCTTACTCTTCTGGCAGGGTCGACAAAATCATATGATGTTCCAATCAGAGAGTTATTTCAGAACCCATTTGCAGATCCACACTACAAAGCTACTATGTCCATCAATAGATTTGAGGGTATTCGGAGATGCCTTCGTTTTGATGAAAAGAGAACTCGCCTGTGAGGTTGGCAACCGATAAATTAGCCCCTATTAGCTATATCTGGAAACTTTTTATCAAGAACTGTACAAAGCTTTACCATTCCAGTGATAATGTGACAGTGGACGAGCAACTTCTTGCCTTTAGGGGACGTTGCAAATTCATTCAGTATATGCCCAGTAAGCCAGCTAAGTATGGCATAAAAATTTTCTGGATGTGCGATTCAGCAAGCTATTATGGGATGAATGGTCTGATTTACTGTGGCAAAGAAGCTGATGCGCCAGTCCAGAAAGACCTATGTTCTGACAAAGTAAAAACACTTGCTCTACGGATTACGGATCCATTACGGATCACCTCCTGGCGGACCCCAGCGCTAGTGGGAATGCATCCTTACTTTGCAATTGTAAAATAAATTTTGAAAAGTATTTTTATTTGAGTTATTCCGTGTTATTTGCACACAGGCCTAAAAGGCCCCAGGTGCGTGAATATGGGGTAGTCCCAAAAAAAGGTTGTTATACCGAAATGCCTATAACATAAAAATATATGAACAACTGGAAATTACTAACAACTACAGTGGGGCAAAAAAGTATTTAGTCAGTCAGCAATAGTGCAAGTTCCACCACTTAAAAAGATGAGAGGCGTCTGTAATTTACATCATAGGTAGACCTCAACTATGGGAGACAAACTGAGAAAAAAAAATCCAGAAAATCACATTGTCTGTTTTTTTTTCATTTTATTTGCATATTATGGTGGAAAATAAGTATTTGGTCAGAAACAAGCAATCAAGATTTCTGGCTCTCACAGACCTGTAACTTCTTCTTTAAGAGTCTCCTCTTTCCTCCACTCATTACCTGTAGTAATGGCACCTGTTTAAACTTGTTATCAGTATAAAAAGACACCTGTGCACACCCTCAAACAGTCTGACTCCAAACTCCACTATGGTGAAGACCAAAGAGCTGTCAAAGGACACCAGAAACAAAATTGTAGCCCTGCACCAGGCTGGGAAGACTGGATCTGCAATAGCCAACCAGCTTGGAGTGAAGAAATCAACTGTGGGAGCAATAATTAGAAAATGGAAGACATACAAGACCACTGATAATCTCCCTCGATCTGGTGCTCCATGCAAAATCCCACCCCGTGGGGTCAGAATGATCACAAGAACGGTGAGCAAAAATCCCAGAACCACGCGGGGGGACCTAGTGAATGAACTGCAGAGAGCTGGGACCAATGTAACAAGGCCTACCATAAGTAACACACTACGCCACCATGGACTCAGATCCTGCAGTGCCAGACGTGTCCCACTGCTTAAGCCTGTACATGTCCGGGCCCGTCTAAAGTTTGCTAGAGAGCATTTGGATGATCCAGAGGAGTTTTGGGAGAATGTCCTATGGTCTGATGAAACCAAACTGGAACTGTTTGGTAGAAACACAACTTGTCGTGTTTGGAGGAAAAAGAATACTGAGTTGCATCCATCAAACACCATACCTACTGTAAAGCATGGTGGTGGAAACATCATGCTTTGGGGCTGTTTCTCTGCAAAGGGGCCAGGACGACTGATCCGGGTACATGAAAGAATGAATGGGGCCATGTATCGTGAGATTTTGAGTGCAAACCTCCTTCCATCAGCAAGGGCATTGAAGATGAAACGTGGCTGGGTCTTTCAACATGACAATGATCCAAAGCACACCACCAGGGCAACGAAGGAGTGGCTTCGTAAGAAGCATTTCAAGGTCCTGGAGTGGCCTAGCCAGTCTCCAGATCTCAACCCTATAGAAAACCTTTGGAGGGAGTTGAAAGTCCGTGTTGCCAAGTGAAAAGCCAAAAACATCACTGCTCTAGAGGAGATCTGCATGGAGGAATGGGCCAACATACCAACAACAGTGTGTGGCAACCTTGTGAAGACTTACAGAAAACGTTTGACCTCTGTCATTGCCAACAAAGGATATATCACAAAGTATTGAGTTGAAATTTTGTTTCTGACCAAATACTTATTTTCCACCATAATATGCAAATAAAATGAAAAAAAAACAGACAATGTGATTTTCTGGATTTTTTTTTCTCAGTTTGTCTCCCATAGTTGAGGTCTACCTATGATGTAAATTACAGACGCCTCTCATCTTTTTAAGTGGTGGAACTTGCACTATTGCTGACTGACTAAATACTTTTTTGCCCCACTGTATATACCTGAGGAATACCTAGAGTTTCAAAATTCTAACTAAAGTAATTTTACAGAAAATAGAAAACAAGTAACCTGGCAGGCCTGCGAGGCCCCAGGTATGCGTCCGCCAGCCTTAGCTGGGGTCACCAGGAGGTCAGATCCATTACGGAATCCCGTCCTGGCGGACCCCAGCGCTAGTGGGAATGCATCCTTACTTTGCAATAAACTTTGAAAAGTATTTTTATTTGAGTTATTCCATGATAATTGTAAACAGGCCTAAAAGGCCCCAGGTGCGTGAATGTGTAGATTTCTATGAGTATGCATTCTAGGGTTAAACGGCCTTGGGTGATAATGTCAGAGTTGTTTGCCAGGTGACCATAGAAACCCGGCGTATATTAGTACATAGGGACAGGTGAGTTACAGATATGTAGCATGAATATACACTCACTGGCCACTTTATTAGGTACACCATGCTAGTAAGGGGTTGGACCCCCTTTTGCCTTCAGAACTGCCTCAATTCTTCGTGGCAGAGATTCAACAAGGTGCTGGAAGCATTCCTCAGAGATTTTGGACCATATTGACATGATGGCATCACACAGTTGGCGCAGATTTGTCGGCTGCACATCCCTGATGCGAATCTCCCGTTCCACCACATCCCAAAGATGCTCTATTGGATTGAGATCTGGTGACTGAGGAGGCCATTTGAGTACAGTAAACTCATTGTCATGTTCAAGAAACCAATCTGAGATGATTCGAGCTTTATGACATGGCGCATTATCCTGCTGAAAGTAGCCATCAGATGTTGGGTACATTGTGGTCATAAAGGGATGGGCATGGTCAGCAACAATACTCAGGTAGGCTGTGGCGTTGCAACGATGCTCAATTGGTACCAAGGGGCCCAAAGAGTGCCCAGAAAAAATTCCCCACACCATGACACCACCACCACCAGCCTGAACCGTTGATACAAGGCAGGATGGATCCATGCTTTCATGTTGTTTACGCCAAATTCTGACCCTACCATCCGAATGTCGCAGCAGAAATCGAGACTCATCAGACCAGGCAACGTTTTTCCAATCTTCTACTGTCCAATTTCGATGAGCTTGTGCAAATTGTAGCCTCAGTTTCCTGTTCTTAGCTGAGAGGAGTGGTACCCAGTGTGGTCTTCTGCTGCTGTAGCCCATCTGCCTCAAAGTTCGACGCACTGTGCGTTCAGAGATGCTCTTCTGCCTACCTTGGTTGTAACGGGTGGCAATTTGAGTCACTGTTGCCTTTCTATCAGCTCGAACCAGTCTGCCCATTCTTCTCTGACCTCTGGCATCAACATGGCATTTCCGGCCACAGGACTGCCGCTCACTGGATTTTTTTTCTTTTTTGGACCATTCTCTGTAAACCCTAGAGATGGTTGTGCGTGAAAATCCCAGTAGATCAGCAGTTTCTGAAATTCTCAGACCAGCCCTTCTGGCACCAACAATCATGCCACGTTCAAAGGCACTCAAATCACCTTTCTTCCCCATACTGATGCTCGGTTTGAACTGCAGGAGATTGTCTTGACCATGTCTACATGCCTAAATGCACTGAGTTGCCGCCATGTGATTGGCTGATTAGAAATTAAGTCTTAACACACAGTTGGACAGGTGTACCTAATAAAGTGGCCAGTGAGTGTATCTTGTTTTAATCAGTCATAAGTATGCATTAGTCCAGAATAATTACAGTACATATCACTTCCCAGTGGCCTTCTATACACTTTTTTCATGATTTTTCAAAAAAAATGCAACCAACTTAAACTTGGTAAATTTTGCAGAATGACAAACAGATTGGGTTTCCATATATCATTTGTGTCCAGTTAATCATTTTATGCCTGAACTGACACAACTGTTGACAAAATTGTGCACTTTATGGCATTCAAAGAAAATGAAAAGGGCTACATGCGCTGTAACAACTTATGCCCTAGAAGTCTGAGATTTTTGAGCTTTGTTCTGGCAGAATTTTGTGTCTGCTATGTGGAAGGGAAAATACATTGCATGGTCAGATATATGGAAACGTGGAATAATAGGGTCCGTTAATATGCCCAAATTCTTAGCACCTAGGTTTCCATTAAATAATACATACATAAAATGTTTCATACCATCTGCAGTACATGTAGAAATATTGTACTTGAATGTTTGGATTCAGTATACTGTATAATATAATTTAGCAGTGCTGAATAGCTGGTGAAATTCCAAGTACATTTTTAATTACTGTTAAAGAGCCTCAGAACCACCTTTTGTCAAATACAAAATAACTCATGGCTTATTAAAAATGGTAATTACATGTTCAATAATGCCTTGTCTAGACGTTACTTAGATGTCATATGGCCACACTTTCCTACCAGAAGCTATCTGCCTCAAATTGTCCCTAGAGCTGGGACCCTAACTATCCCTGTCCGGGTGTACTCTTACAGGAGGTAGAGAGGCCCAAGTCTCTGACATTAACATAGTCTTGTAAAAACCCTAAGGCCTCTTTCACATTTCGGTCTTTTGACGTCAGTTATAAACCGTCAAAGTGTGAAAAAACGGATCCGTTTCCCCTTTGCAAAAAACGGATGCACCGGATCCGTTTTTTGGACGGATCCGCTGCAGCCGCCTGTGTATGAAATTTAAAGCAACAGGACTCTGGAAAAGGAGAAAGAGAGAGAGAGATTTTTCGGTGCCAGAATGGCTTTTGGGGTTAAATTACATGAATGGAAACTCTTCCAGGCATGCTCAGTATAAAAAGCAGAATCCATTGGTGGATTCTGTCAATTAACGGTTTGAAACGGATCCGTTGCCCATAAGGCATCCATTGTAGCACATGGCGGACAGTGACGGATCCGTTGCTATCTGCCGTTTCAACGCAGACAAAAAAGGTTTCAATGTGCGTCCACTCCAGACAGCGGACGCCAAAATTATGACGGATCCGTCAAAAAATGGATGCAACAGGTGACCATCCGTCGCAATCCATTACTAATGTAAGTCTATGGGAAAAAAACGGATTCCGCAAAAAAATGGCGGATCCGTTTTTTCTAAAAACGGCGGATTTCAACTGACGTCAAAAGACTGAAGTGTGAAAGAAGCCTAATTTTCCCCTTCCCCCACCCCATGAGTCATGGGACAGAAATGAGAGGTAAACCAGACACAAAGACAAAACAGATATTACAGAAAAACTCTATCATACAAAAGCATTAACCAACAATATGGAGGAGGATAGGGACAGGGAGGAATAAACTAAATGGGAAAAGGGACCAGGGTCTAAACACATAATAGCAAACTACAGAACACGACAACTCCAAACTTTAACTACTTAGCTTTAGCACACAGCACATGAAGACGAATCTCCAATAGCAACAGCGAACTGCTATTCCACACAGCATCTCCTAAGAGCAAGGGAGCAGAGCTTTCACCAGCAGGATAGACATGATCTGGCCAGGTTTTATAGGAAGAGTTAATGACCAGATCAGCAGCAGCCGAATTGGAGCTGCATGTTTTTGACCTCTTCAGCACCAAAGGAAACCAAATTAATTTAATATGGGTTCCAAATACACAGGCTAAATGGAAGATCTGTGATTCACAATACGCAGTTATCGTCTACCACCAGATCTCCCAGGTTGGCATGACACACTTGTCACACTATAGTTATAAAGACTATTCCAAATTGTGAGCAGGATGTTGGAGAGGAATCAATATAAGGGAAAAGCGCATAGGTCTCAGCATCCTGTGCCCTATACAACAGGATACCTATTCCTTTTAGTGTGCAAACTCGAGCTTACTGCAGACTGAGGCAGTAATTGGCTTGCAGCAGACATATCATTCACAAGAAACTGAGCCTGGAATGCATAGCACTAAAAAGGTTTGTCATAATCACCCAGTAGATTTTTTCTCTACAATGGCCTTAAGCTCATGGGATTCTAGGCTCAATTATAACAATATCGTAACATAAAAAAGACATAAAACATAATGCTGGAATTTGCAGGCTGGAGTACTTAATTATGAGTTAAAGTGGATCTGTCACCAGATTTCACAATATGAACATCATACATCAGTAACATGTCAACATGTATGGCGGATGGACGCCATAACTCTATGTAGCGGCTATGTAATAAATAAACAAAATGCAAAGTGACTGAATAAAAGAGAAAATGTAAATCAAATAAGCATTTGGTGTGACCAACATTTGCCTTCTACAAGGCATCAGTTCTTCTAGGTACACTTGCACTTGTCACATAGTAACATAATTATTAAGGTTGAAGGAAGACTTTAAGTCCATCTAGTTCAACCCATATCCTATCCTAACTTGCCCTAACATGTTGATTCAGAGGAAGGCAAAAAAACCCCATGTGGCAAACAGTAAGCTTCACATTGGGGTAAAAAATTCCTTCCCGACTCCACATACGGCAATCAGACTAGCTCCCTGGATCACCGCAACATTAAGGAAGCTAGTGTATTTACCCTATAATATTATACTTTTCAAGAAAGGCATCCAGGCCCTTCTTAAATTTTAGTAGGGAATCACTCATTACAACATCATATGGCAGAGAGTTCCATAGTCTCACTGCTCTTAGGGTACTGTCACACTTAGCGATGTACCAGCGATATGACGCGGTCAGGATCGCTGGTACATTGCTAAGTGGCCGCTAGTGAGCTGCCACACAGGCAGATCTCACTAGCGACATCGCTGGGGACGGGGGGTCGCTACTTACCTGTCACACCAGGCGATCCTGCGTCCTCCCGCCCGGCTCCACGCGTCGCTCGTCTCCACAGCAGGAATCGCCGCAGGAAGCAGACGACGAGAAACAGTCCAGGACATTCTCACGCGATCAGCGATAACCTGCAGGGGAGCGGGTCGTAGGTAAGTATCAGACACAGCGATGTCGCTAGCAATATCGCTACAACGTCACTAGTTATAGCGATATTGCTAGCGATATCTCTTAGTGTGACATGGCCTTTACAGTAAAGAATCCGCGTCTGTGAGTATGCTTAAACCTTCTTTCCTCCAGACGTAGAGGATGCCCCCTTGTCCCCGTCACAGGTCTAAGAGTAAAAAGATCATTGGAAAGGTCTCTGTACTGTCCCCTCATATATTTATACATTGTAATAAGATCACCCCTAAGCCTTCGATTTTCCAAAAAATAACCCCAAGTGTAATAACCTGTCTTGGTATTGCAGACCCCCCAGTTCTCTAATAACCTTGGTCGCTCTTCTCTGCACCCGCTCCAGTTCAGCTATGTCTTTCTTATACACCGGAGACCAGAACTGTACACAGTGTTCTACGGTAAGTGTGGTCGCACCAATGACTTATATAGAGGTAAAATTATGTTCTCCTCAAGAGCATCTATGCCTCTTTAAATGTATCCCATTATTTTATTTGTAGACAATTTTTGAAGGACCACAGCAGGGAGTTTGTTCTTGAAGATCTTGGAGAACTAGCCATATATCTTCTAAGGATGTCAACTTAGGGACATCCTTCTTTCTCTTCATGTAATCCCAGACAGACTCGATTATAATGAGATTAGGGTACTATGGGGGCCAACTCATCACTTCCAGGACTCGTTCATATTTTCGGTGAAGATAGTTCTTATTTACATCAGTTGTATGTTTAGATTCATTGTTCTTTTACAGCATAAATTTGTAGTCAATCAGACATCTCCTTTATGGTATCGCATGATGGACAAGTATTTACCTGTACTGTATTTCTCAGCATTCAGGAGACCTAGAAATGGGCAACACTGAGGATTTTAGATGCAGTGGTAGGCAAAGGAAACAGAGCAGCAGATGAATGACACATGATGCTTAATTCCCTTTGAAATCAGATGAAGATGTCCTGCTGTGCCATGAGCTCAGAACTGGGTGCCACCTGCACGCCCAGACAGATCCATCTACTGTTTAGAAATATCTGGCCAAAAGAGGTCTTCATGAAAGAATTGCAGTCAAAACTATATCTTGGCAACAAGGCCAAGCGACTTACTAACTATGCACAAAAACATATGAACTGGGGTGCAGAAAAATTGAAACAGGTGCTTTGGATTGATGAGTGAAAATATGAAATATTTGATTGTAGCAAAAGGCAGTTTGTTCTCCAAAGGGCTGGAGAGCGATATAATAATGAGTGTCTGCAGGCAACAGTGTAGAATGGTTGATGTCATAGAATAACAGCCGAGGGGGTCATGCAAATCCCATTGCTGTCACCAATTGTCAAAGATAACAGCTGAAGGGTCGGGTCATGCAAATCCCAGTGCTGCCACTAATGTGAACAATACAATATATAGGATAAAAAAAAAATAACAAAACAGAATTACTAAACCTCATATCACAGAAATGGCTCAGAGCTTAGCGAAGGGATGTACTCCTTAGGAAAAAACACGAACAGAACCCACAGCATGCTGTACCTTCCAAGGACTTACAAATGACCCAAACCCATATACTGCTTTTTATTAGCTGACTGTGGGATTGGCTCCTGGAGGTATTTATTGTTGTCACGTATCTTATTGTGATTTTACGTTTATGTAGAGATCCAACATGACCTGGATAGCATCTTGTAATGTTATTAAGTTGGGGGGGGTAAGAATGGCATTACAGTGATATGATTGAATGCGATCAGTACAACCCTTTGCTATATTTGCCATAAATATTGGACAGATCCAAACTTGAATAGTCATCCCTGGCCATGGGCACCCACTTTGCTGCAAGTGATCCTGCGACCAGAGGAAGTTTATGCCGCTGCATAAATGAATCCTCATTTTGGTATCTTTTTATGTTTTAAAAACCTGGTCACTTTGATCAGAGGAAGCTTCTGTCTCTGCCTAAACAAATCTCATCTATGGGCCTTCTTCCCAGTAAATTTGCCTGTTGTAATTACCTGGTCACTGCAGGATGCCACTACTTTAATGGAGATGTAAGTGTTAGCTTATGCCTCTGCATAAACAAATCACCATTTTGGTATCTTCTCCTGTTTTAGTAACCTGATCACTTTGATCAGAGGAAGCTTTTGCCTCGGCCTAAACAACTCTCAGCTGTGGGGCCTTCTTCCCAGTAAATTTCCCTGATGTAATTACCTGGTCACTGCAGGATGCAACTACTTTAATGGAGATGGAGAAGTTAGCTCTCTTTTCCTCTTCTCCTGTTATTATTAGTTTTTCTCACTTCCCCATATGTTCAATGTGAGGGGGACATGTTCTCTCCCTGGAGATGTCTTTATGGATTTTTTTTTTCTCTATGACAGTGGAGGTCCCTTTCAAGCTTGGGGATGAATTTCAGAAAATGGAATTGGTGATTTCGTCAAGATTAATATTGTCCTCAATGCTGAAAAATACAGGCACTTAGCCATCATGCAATACCTGCAGGGAGCAGAATTATTGCATCCAAATTTATTCTTCAGCAAGACATATTAGTAACCGAACATACAATCAACGTCATTAAGAGCAATCTTCAGCATAAATAACAAGGAGTCCTGAAAGTGATGAAAAACGTGAATAGGACATTGGATCGCAGATAGAAATGGTATATAGATGGCTTAAGAGGGTTGATTATACTGACAGATTCTCTTTAACGGAATGTTTTGTAAATGATTGATCTACTCCATAGGTATTTGCTAGCAAAAAAGTTCATGAGACAGCACCATCTTTGAAGAGATGCAATACATGATTTCCACAAAAAGGCCTGCAAAAACAATCAAGAGCTCTCAATATTTAATTATTCCAGACAAGCTTCATTCCCCCTGATACTTTTTATGTAGAAACATAAAAGAGAGAGCCATAATACATCATGACTGCCGGAGAGAACTCACATAGGAAAATATAATAGGTTTAAAAAAAAAAACAAACAAAAAAAAAACAGGCAGACATTTATTTAATGATTATAGTGATGGAGACCTATACTCAGTTGATCAAATGAATATTACTTATTGATACAGGAAAGATGTATATCTTTGTACCGTGTTAGCCAGTAGATAGAAAAATATTCAGAATTGAGAGTCCTCAGTGGTTGATACCTTTTAATGGCTAACTGAAAAGATGGTAACACATTGCAAGCTTTTGAGACTACTCAGGTCTCTTCATCAGGCATAGACTAATACAAAATCTGAAGAGTCACATATTTATGCACAATACAGCACAGAAAAAATGCAATAGATGAGACAAGTGACGTGAAGCAGAATTATGATTATGGGAGAGGGAGAAACATAAATATTGCTCCAGTTCATAGATAAGGAGTCTGGATGTTTTATTGTCCTCTGATTGGGGTCTCCTAATGTGTTGTGATGCCCCCACACGGTCTTAGGAGCAAATTCTTTAATTGATGTAAAAAGACATAAATCCATGTGACACATTCATTCCAGCATTGAGAGTGTCAAAGGTCATCATAAATTTATACTCACAGACTCACAGAGAGAGAAGAGTCTGTGAGTATAAATTTATGACAACTTTTGACACTCTCAATGCTGGAATGAATGTGTCGCATGGATTTATGTCTTTTTACATCAATTAAGGAATTTGCTCCTAAGACCGTGTGGGGGCATCACAACACATTAGGAGACCCCAATCAGAGGACAATAAAACATCCAGACTCCTTATCTATGAACTGGAGCAATATTTATGTTTCTCCCTCTCCCATAATCATAATTCTGCTTCACGCCACTTGTCTCATCTATTGCATTTTTTCTGTGCTGTCTTGTGCATAAATATGTGACTCTTCAGATTTTGTATTAGTCTATGCCTGATGAAGAGACCTGAGTAGTCTCTAAAGCTTGCAATGTGTTACCTTTTAATGGCTAACTGAAAAGATGGCATCAACCACTGAAGACTCTCAATACTGAATATTTTTCTTTATTACTTATTGATATATTAATCATCAGTCATAATATTAAAACCACCTATCTAATGTTGTATACATATGTGAATATAATTATCTTCCTCAAGTTTTGCTAAGCTCTCCTGCTTCTCATAATGCAAATGTAAAGAGAACTTGTCAGAAGGATTTTGCTCTGTAAACTACAGACAGGGTCATATTAGTCCTGTAATACCTAATAAAATGATACCTGTGGTGAATAAATCAATTTTGCGGTTCATGTGTATTAAATGTTTAAAATTTTGCTGTAATCTTGTCAAGGCGGGACTATAAGTAGCCTCTTTTCTTGTTTTTCTGTCCCCTCCATCTGTTTGAATTACAGGTTACTTGAATGACATGTAATTTTAATAGTTATTACAGCACTAATATGGCCCTGTCTGCTGTTTACATAGCAAAATCCTGCTGACGGTATTGCCACGCCATAGCAAAACCATTGTCAGGCTGTAATTGACATCACAACTACTGGATGGCCTTATATACATAAAATACATTACATACTGTAGGGATTCTAGCTCTATGACTGCTGCTTGGAACATGAAGCCACAGGGTTTTTTTTTTTTTTTAATCTCAAAAGCGAATAATATTTATTTTAACAGGTTACAAAGCATGGAAAACAAAACCATAAACATAAAATCCCTAGCCTTGTCCAGGCACAAACTGAACAATGCAGACAATGGCTACCTTTCCACAGCTGAGTTAGTCCCGGTTTAGTCACACAAAACAGCTATTGTCCATTGCAACCTGTGATAACTGCAGTTTGGTGCACACGACCTGCGCAGTTTCTTATCAGAGAAATTCTGGCTTGTCTCTCTCCTGCTCCAAAGCAGCCCACTTTGCTCAGCTTCACCCAGCTGACTGACCAGTGAACACATGTAAATCAACAGCCGCGGAGACACCATCACATGTTTCTCAACGCAAGCAATGACTAGCCAGGTCTTTCACCGGGAAGGAACAACCACGGGAAGGGCAGTCTCCAATGAAGGAAACCACCTATGCCAAGACATGATATCCATCCACAGACAGCTGTTTCGGGGTATTGCCCCTCATCAGTGTGGAGTAGGAAACTGGCTAGTAGGAGCAATGCCTAGTAAAAGACTGCGATAATGAGGATGAGTGACCTCATGGAGATCAACATCCAACACTGCGGAGACACCATCACATGTTTCTCAACGCAGTGATTCTAGAGCAATGCCCCCATCCCTTATGGGAAATATGCAAAAACATGTAAATCAACAGCCGCGGAGACACCATCACATGTTTCTCAACGCAAGCAATGACTAGCCAGGTCTTTCACCGGGAAGGAACAACCACGGGAAGGGCAGTCTCCAATGAAGGAAACCACCTATGCCAAAACATGGTATCCATCCACAGACAGCTGTTTCTGGGTATTGCCCCTCATCAGTGTGGAGTAGGAAACTGGCTAGTAGGAGCAATGCCTAGTAAAAGACTGCGAAAATGAGGATGAGCGACCTCATGGAGATCAACATCCAACACTGCGGAGACACCATCACATGTTTCTCAACGCAGTGATTCTAGAGCAATGCCCCCATCCCTTATGGGAAATATGCAAAAACATGTACATCAACAGCCGCGGAGACACCAGCACATGTTTCTCAACGCAAGCAATGACTAGCCAGGTCTTTCACCGGGAAGGAACAACCACGGGAAGGGTGTCTCCGCGGCTGTTGATTTACATGTTTTTGCATATTTCCCATAAGGGATGGGGGCATTGCTCTAGAATCACTGCGTTGAGAAACATGTCTCCGCGGCTGTTGATTTACATGTTTTTGCATATTTCCCATAAGGGATGGGGGCATTGCTCTAGAATCACTGCGTTGAGAAACATGTGATGGTGTCTCCGCAGTGTTGGATGTTGATCTCCATGAGGTCACTCATCCTCATTTTCGCAGTCTTTTACTAGGCATTGCTCCTACTAGCCAGTTTCCTACTCCACACTGATGAGGGGCAATACCCAGAAACAGCTGTCTGTGGATGGATACCATGTTTTGGCATAGGTGGTTTCCTTCATTGGAGACTGCCCTTCCCGTGGTTGTTCCTTCCCGGTGAAAGACCTGGCTAGTCATTGCTTGCATTGAGAAACATGTGATGGTGTCTCCGCGGCTGTTGATTTACATGTTTTTGCATATTTCCCATAAGGGATGGGGGCATTGCTCTAGAATCACTGCGTTGAGAAACATGTGATGGTGTCTCCGCAGTGTTGGATGTTGATCTCCATGAGGTCACTCATCCTCATTTTCGCAGTCTTTTACTAGGCATTGCTCCTACTAGCCAGTTTCCTACTCCACACTGATGAGGAGCAATACCCAGAAACAGCTGTCTGTGGATGGATACCATGTTTTGGCATAGGTGGTTTCCTTCATTGGAGACTGCCCTTCCCGTGGTTGTTCCTTCCCGGTGAAAGACCTGGCTAGTCATTGCTTGCGTTGAGAAACATGTGATGGTGTCTCCGCGGCTGTTGATTTACATGTTTTTGCATATTTCCCATAAGGGATGGGGGCATTGCTATAGAATCACTGCGTTGAGAAACATGTGATGGTGTCTCCGCAGTGTTGGATGTTGATCTCCATGAGGTCACTCATCCTCATTTTCGCAGTCTTTTACTAGGCATTGCTCCTACTAGCCAGTTTCCTACTCCACACTGATGAGGGGCAATACCCAGAAACAGCTGTCTGTGGATGGATACCATGTTTTGGCATAGGTGGTTTCCTTCATTGGAGACTGCCCTTCCCGTGGTTGTTCCTTCCCGGTGAAAGACCTGGCTAGTCATTGCTTGCATTGAGAAACATGTGATGGTGTCTCCGCGGCTGTTGATTTACATGTTTTTGCATATTTCCCATAAGGGATGGGGGCATTGCTCTAGAATCACTGCGTTGAGAAACATGTGATGGTGTCTCCGCAGTGTTGGATGTTGATCTCCATGAGGTCACTCATCCTCATTTTCGCGACCAGTGAACACATGACCTGGCTCTATTTGTGACTATCCAGGTGCACATGATCAGGACTTATAGTGCTAGGAATTAACCTTAGCCTACTTGGCTTTTCTACAATATATAAAGTATAATCATATCCCGACAGAGTATAGCTAACTCATGTTTTAATTAAATGTCAAGCCAATCATCTTAGGAAGTGAGCCAAAGAGAAAGGTTTGTAAGGACGCATCTGTAGGTCTTCACTGTACTGTCAAAAACAGTTCTGATCATTCAAGGCAAAAAACTCCCCATTGTGTTCTGTGGTATCAAGCTCCAAGCAGCAGATCTTTAAGCCTTGTCCCAGTACTGGACAACTTCATTAATCTGACAGGGCATCTATGTGATGTGTTGGGAAATCAAGTGTGATTCATGAAGGCCCTACATGACAATCCCTATGTTTCTGTCTCAATCCTTATGTTTCCCTTTGATAAAAGAATAACACCTATACTCACCTCTGGTGCTGTCAACATTCATGGTGTCAGCACTGGCTCTCCCGGAGATCACATGGCATTATTATGTCAAGCGATCCCTGCGGCCAATCAGTGGCTACTTCACTCTCCCTGCCTTTGGACAAATTACATACAATTGGAGGAAGTGAGAGAGCAACAGGCGATGGAGGAGAGATTGAAAACAGCACTGACTGGCCACAGGAGTCACATGACTTAACAATGTCATGTGATCTCTGGAAGAGTCAATGCTGACACAGCTGGATTGGCAGTAGCACTGAAAGTGAGTATAAGTGTTATTATTTTACTGGGGAGTAAAAATAGGGATTGAGAATGGCTTGTCCCAGTAGTTGACAAACCCTTTAAGTTCTAAGGAATTTGAAGACAAGGTAATCAATTTGAACGCAAGCCATTTCTGAAAATTTTTGGCCATGTGGTGGGGTGCATCATCCTGCTAAAAGAGACCACTACCTTTGAGGAATGCTATTGTCATGAATGGGCGCATATAGCAGGCAACAATGTTTAGATAGGTGATATGTCTCAAAGTAATGAGAGCTTCAACATGAAAACAGAATTGAATATTATATATGTAAACCATACAGTGAATTTTACAAAAGATGATATACAGTTGAAACTAGAAGTTTACGTACACTGTATAAAAAAAGCATGCATGTTTTTCTCAATATCTGAAATGAAATCAGAATAAACCATTCCCGTTTTAGGTCTGACCCCCTTAGACTTTTATCTTTGGGGTCATCTGAAGGCAATTATCTATGCTGTGAAGATACGATATGTGCGGCATCTGAAACAACAGATACTGTAAAGGGGGTTTTACACATAGCGATATCGCTAGCAATATCGCTAAAGTATCACCGATTTTGTGACACAGCAGCGATATCACTAGCGATATCACTATGTGTGATACTTACCTCCGACCGGCTCCCCCGCTGTCTGTCGCTAATCGCGCGTCGGGCGCTTCCTGCTGGGCTTCCTGCTGGCACTGACGAGCGACGCGTGGACGTGGACGGGAGGACGTCAGGATCACCGTGTCTGAAAGGTAAGTAACGACCGCTACTGCATCGCTACGTCGCTGTGAGATCTGCCTGTTTGGCAGCTCACTAGCGACCATTTAGTGATGCACCAGCGATCCTGACCGGGTCGTATCATGGTTGGGATCGCTGGTGCATCGCTAAATGTAAAGGGGCCTTAAGCCTGTGCTAACATTTCTTCTGCGGTGTTGCTATCAGCGTGTCAAGAGTGGGAGAAGAGGGTTGCATTGACAATCCAACACAATGGGCAGCACTTTGAACACATTTTATAAGTGGTCATAAACTTGTAAATAACTCATGTAAGAATAAAGCTATGTTAAAACCAAGCACACCATTGTTTTTCTTTTAATTCTCCATAAGTTTGAGGTGTCAGATGAACCTCTTCCCACTGGAAAAAATAAAGTTTGATCCAAAATGGCTGACTTCAAAATGGCCACCATGGTCACCAGGAGTATTTTATTAAACATGTGCCATATACTAATGTGCCACAATGAGGAAGTTGATATCACCAACCATTCCCATTTTATTTAGGTGTATCCATATACAGTAAATGGCCCACTCTGTAGAAAGGCTCAAAAGGCAAAGTGTGAAGATCATGGGGATAGGCACATTCAAGCTGTGTGCATAAGAATTGCAATGTGAATCAGTGGCATCTGCCCAGAGGCTTTGTTCACATTCAATAACAGTCAGACCACTGACATCACTGGTTAGTGGTCTCAAAGAAATGAAAACATATTTAGAAAACATTTAGATATCGGCTCACAATTATTAGTAATCTTATACATCCTAACCCACCAATCATCGTGTCCCGCAAAATGGTAAAAAAAATCATCCGTCATACTGCTTCCACCCAATGGTAGTAAGGAGAAACAAAGACAAATGGAAACATATCGACAAATGCACCCTAACAGATGTACCTCCTGCACTCATAAAGGGGAAACTAAGACAATGGAGGTATCTCAAGGTCTCAGATACACAAAATGGAATTGACAACATGAACATCTGTTTCAATAAAGACTCACAAAAATACCATGCAGATCATAGTCCCTATTCAGACCCCTGGTGTTAATGTTTGGTGTTCGTGTATCCAATAGGCCTCTCGCTTTTTTAAAACCGAATAAAGGTCCCCTCTCCGTTCAGACTGATCAACCTGCTCAATAACCTGATATCTCAACTGGGTTATGGTGTGCCTCTACTGTGAAAATGTTGTGCTACAGGTAGCATCAGGTTCTTGCACCAGATCGTGGATTTATGCTTAGATATGCAATCTCTTATATGCTGGGTGGTTTCCCCAGCATACAAGAGACCACTTGAACATTTAATCAGGTAAATGAAATTGGTAGATTCGCATGTAAAAAAGCCCTTAATTGGATAACATTTTCTAGAGTGAGGATGATGGACTGTATTTCCCTTGAGGATGTTGTTGCATCATCCGTAGCTGTACTGAAAGCCACGCCCCTTTCATACCAATTGGTGAAACACTGGCACGCCTTCTCTTTCAGTTACCAGTCAGACACGCCTACCGACTCCGGATTAGCTGGCTGGCTACACACCGCTATGCTTTCCCAGGTCTTTTAGACCATGTTTAATAAAATACTCCTGTTGAACATATTTAATGAGTGCCAAGTATCTGTTTCATATCATTAGCAGATCAACATCCTACTTGTGCACCTTCATATCTAGACGTGCCGTGCTTTTTTCATGTTTCAAAGAAACAGCTGCAAGAATGCAAGGAACCACTGTTTCTCAGCAGAATATTGCCTAGAGCATGTTATCTCTTGTGCCGCCTTGTCTTCTTTTGACAGTGCATCTTTATATCTTCTCTTTACCAGATATGAGACACACGTGTCCCTGGCTGTGGACATGATAGAAAGGAAAACCTGATTCATCTGAGCAGACCACTTTCTTCCATTTCTCCATGCTCACATAATTATTGTAAACAATTTCAGCTGTAGTCAGCATGGTCACTCTGGACTGTGACTATGTCACCCAATATACAGGCTGCATCTGATACTTTTCTATCATAGCCAGCATTTGCTTATTTGCTTTTTTTAGCCTTGTGAGCTACAGTAGATATTCTACATGGTCAGAACAGACAGCCTTGCCTTTGCTCCATAGATGCATGAATGAACCTTTGGCGCCCATATCCCTTTTACCAGTTTACTGATTCTTTCTTGTCCTTTTTGGACCACTTTTAACAAATACTATTCAGTAACAACCCACAAAAAAAGTTGATGTAGAGATGCTGTAACACAGTTTTCTAGCCATCATAAATTGGCCCTTTGGAAAGTCACTTAGATCCTAACTGTTGCCCAATTTCCGTGCTTCCAATACATTAACTTCAAGAGCTGTAAGCCTAATATATACTACTCCATTACAGCTGCCATTTTTACAAGGTAATTAAAGCTTTTCTCTTCAACTGTAAAATTATTTTAATTTTATAGAATATTGGTGAAGATCCTGTATTGAGAGAACAAGAGAGATTTAGACATATACCGTATATACATTCTACCAACAAAGTGTTCTTATCAGGTATTAGAGCTTTCTGTGTGATAAAACGAATAGCAATCACATAATAGTGGTACATGTTATCTGCGTGCTGAGTGCCTGAGGAATTTTCTGTAATTCTATATAATTGGCCCCCTATCTTCCAATGATGACTGCTTGTGAATAGGTTTGCTTTAAGGGGGTTTTACACTAAGCGATATCGCTAGCAATATCGCTAAAACGTCACTGGTTTTGTGACATTATGGCGATATTGCTAGCGATATCGCTATGTGTGATACTTACCAGTGACCGGCTCCCCCGCTGTCCATCGCTGATCGCGCGAGAATGTCCGGCTCCATTTCTCGTCGGGCGCTTCCTGCTGAGACTTCCTGCTGTGATGACGAGCGACGCGTGGAGGCGGGCGGGAGGACGCCAGGATCGCTGTGTGTGAATGGTAAGTATCATGCGCTGCGTCGCTGCTGCATCGCTGTGAGATCTTTCTGTATGAAAGCTCACTAGCGATCATTTAGCGATGCACCAGCGATCCTGACCGGGTCGGATCGCTGGTTGGATCGCTGGTGCATCACTAAATGTAAAAGGGCCTTAAGGATAACGACATTTGATCTGTATACATGACAGCTATGATTGTAAGGTAAAAAATGCACTTTTGTTTTCAAATAATTTTATTGGTTTTTTGGAAATAAACAGGGTAGGGAAAGGAAGGTAGGAAGGGAGGGAAGGGAGTGGGGAATAAACAACCTTGTACAGGTACGGAAAAAAAATTTAAAAACTAGAGAACCCACAAACAGGCATAGAATAACATATATCGAATAACAACATAAAAGAAAAAAAAAAATCGACAATCCTTATTATGGGGTAACATTCTTGGAAGGAGATACAGCTCCCAGTACTAAAGCGCCCAGGTTTAAACTTCAAAATATAGTGCCTCTTGTTAAGTCTAGTTGATATGAAATTTGTTGTTCCAGGTCTTCCATTTTTTTGAGTATTTGTGAATGTGATTGTTGTTGATCGCAAATCTGCGTTCTAAATCGCTGTGTTGGCCTATCTTGTCAAGTATTTCTGAAAACTTGGGAACCTCTGCTTTCTTCCACCATTGTGCTAACATGGTCTTGGTCACTAAGAGGATGTGTATGATAATGTGTCTTACCGAATCATCAAATTGTTCCATGTCTAAAGAAAGAAGTGCTCTTTCGGGTGTAATTATGAAGTCCTTAGCAATGAGGTTAATGTGCTGTGTGACTTGAAGCCAGAGGTTTTTGATTTTTGAACAACCCCAGATAATATGGTAGAGGTTCCCTTGGTGTCCACAATCTCTCCAGCACAAGGAAGATAGCTCTGTGTTAAAATGCGATAACCTCGTCGGGGTATAGTACCATCTATTTAACAATTTGAAATAACTCTCATGAAGACCCATTGATATGTTGGAATTGTAAGTGTTTTTGATGGCATCGTTCCAGTTCTCGAGACGGATATCAGCACCAAAATCGGACTCCCATCTCTTCATGTATATGTTTTTGTGGCTCGTTAGGTCTTTGACAACAGATCTATACAAATTACGCAGACTCCAGAGGTTTTTATTTTTAAGGTTGCACAGTAGTGAAGATAGCATTTCATAATTCAAAGTCTTCCCTTTTATGAATTTCCAAATTCTGTCTTTCAACATGGTGTAAAAGACTAGCTCAGATGACGGTAAATTATATTTAACCCTGATCTCACCGAATTTCAGGAACTCCACTCCACTAAAAACATCCCCCACCCTTTTAATTCCAGATTTCCCCCAAACCTCCGGTATCGGGAGATCATCCATCAGTGCCAATGAAGATAGAGGCAACTTTAAGATTTGCTCTGCTTTTTTGATATTTTTAGTCGGTTTAATGAGATCCTCCAGGCTGAGATTATCGGCCGGAATATACGATGAGATGAGTTTGCACTGGGCTTTTGCAGAAGGAAGTGAAAGAAAAGTTTTTGAATGGAACCTCTATCACTAGCATCTCTCTCCAAGCCATACCAAGCTGGATGTGTCATGTTTTCAGTAAACCAGTGCCAGCTCTGTTTGATGAGCGAGGCCTGATAATAAGCGTATATGTTGGGCAGTCCTGTGCCCCCCTTTTTTTTTATTTTTGTACATCAAGTCTGCAGATATTCTTGCTTTTTCACCTTTCCAAATAAATAGTCGGATGAGCTCTTGAGCTCTATCAATGGTTTGGCGCGGAAAGCTAACTGGTAAAGTCCTAAATATGTATAAAATTTTGGGAAGGATAAATTTTTTGACTGCCAGAATCCTCCCAAAGATGGAAGTCTCTAGCTGAGCCAAAAAGGATAGATCGCCTGTAATAGTCTTTATAATGCTGTCTAAATTGGCCCTAACTGTGGCTTGGATTGATCCTGCTATTCTAATCCCTAGATAGACAATCTCTTTCTCCTCCCAAATGAACTGGGTTTGGGCCTTTATTTCGCTAATTTCAGATTGTTTCATGTTTAGAGTTATAAAATTTGATTTGTTTGGGTTTATCTTAAAATAAGATGCTCTAGAGAATTTTTCTAGTTCAACTGAAAGGGCTTTAATGGAGTTTGCAGGATCCAGTAGCGTGAGGAATAGATCATCTGCGAATAATCCAATTTTAAAATTTCGTGATGGCAGTTCAAAGCCTTTAATATCATTGTTTATTCTTATTTTTTCGGCTAGGGGCTCTATGGCAAGCACAAATAGAAGGGGGGACAGGGGGCACCCCTGTCTCGTGCCATTGGTAATGTCGAACGGGTCGGAGAGGAAATTGTTTGCATAAATCCTGGCACTCGGACCTGAGTACAAGGCGAAGACTGTTGATAGAAACTTCTCATCAAAGCCAAATCTAGCGAGAGTTGCTTTTAAGTAAAGCCAATTTAGCCTATCAAACGCCTTCTCGGCGTCCAGTGCCAGAAAAGCAGTTTGGGTTCTCAGGTTGGTCGCTAAATTTATCAGATTCAGCACCCTTCTAGTTCCGTCTGAGGCCTGGCGGCCCTCTGTAAAGCCTATTTGATCATCCACCAACAGACGTGGAAGGATGTTTTTTAATCGGTTTGCAATGATCTTTGAGTAGATTTTAATATCGCTATTTATGAGCGATATTGGCCTATAGCTCTGTATCCTCTCGGGGTCCCCCCCCTCCTTTGGAATCATGATAATTGTTGCCTCTAACATCTCCTTTGGGAAGGAACCCCGAGAGGACGCCAGATCAAAGACGGAAGCCAGCTGTGGAGCCAGAACTTTTGAAAAGGATTTATAGTAGTCTCCAGAGAAGCCATCCGGCCCTGGTGATTTTTGGGACTGCAGTTTATTGATTACGTCAGCAATTTCTCTCTCTGTAAAGGGGCTATTGACATAACTCAAGTCCAGCTCATCGACTCTTGGTAGATCAATACTCTGTAGAAAAGAATCTACAAAATTCGAGTTAACCACCGGTGTTTGGGGGTCATCTTTCAGGTTATAGAGATTTTTAAAGAATTCTGCAAACGAGTTGACAATGTCCCTAGGGTGAGTTTTGGGGTCACCCGAGGGAGATACTATCTTATTTATTCTCCTTTTAATTCTTTCTCTTTTTAATTTCCTCATCATAAACCTGGTAGGCTTGTTAAGAGACGCATATGATTTGTACCTAGATGCTTTGATGACTGCATCATATTCCTGGTAGATTTCAGATCTCAAACTCTGTCTAAGTCTCAAAATCTCAGCCTGGACGGTCTGGGAAGGAACTTTTAAGTTTGTTTGTTTTTTCTCTAGATCATTAATTTGGGCCTGTAGGTTTGAAATATTTTCCCTATTTCTCTTCTTATGTTTAGAAAGAATTTGCATAAGACACCCCCTCAGGACCGCTTTATGGGCGTTCCAGACTGTGAACTGATCTACTTCACCAGATACGTTTTCCTTGAAGTAGTTTAAGAGAGCATTTTCTATCTCTTGTTTGTAATCTGGTATATATAGTAAAGCTGAGTTAAGCTTCCAGCGGAATGGTTTGTCAGGGGGAGGACCCACAAGGAAGTCAATGAGAACCGGGGTATGATCCGAGATGGACTTCTGCATGAAGCGAATGTCCTTAATTTTGGACAGAGTAAATATGTTAGTAAGTAGAAGATCTATCCTGGATGCTGTCTTATGTACATCTGAAAAGTGGGAATACTCACGTGACGATGTATTCAAGCAGCGGAAAGCATCATAAAGCTCATTTTGAATTAACCAGTGTTTTAAAGCTGGGATCTTGAGGATGAATCAATGCTGCTATCTGGGACAATATTAAAGTCGCCCAATAAGATGAGTTCGCCTGTTTTAACTTTGTCAATTTTTTTGATAAGCTTGTTCAAGAAGCGAATGTGTCCCTTGTTGGGTGCGTATACATTCACTATTGTGCATGGCCTTTCATGGAGTAAACATATGAGTATATGAAACCTACCCAAGGAGTCTGGTATCTCTTTGATGAGCTGAAAAGGAACGGTGCCACCTACCAATGTGATGACCCCAGCCTTTTTCTTTGTGGAAAGTGACTTGTACATGTGTGGGAAATTCTTGTGCTGGAAGACCGGGTGTCGATCGGAAGCCAGTTTAACCTCCTGAAGGCATACCAATTCTGCCCGGGTTTGGTTGATCTCCTTCCATACCGCATACCTCTTATTCGGACTGTTGAGCCCCCTAACATTGTACGATAAAATTTTCATCGTTAGAATGCACTATCAAAATAGGAAAGGGAAACAAATAGAACAATGAAATACAGAAAAAAAAAAAAAATTACGAACTTGAAAGTTCTCCTGGAGGACTCCAAACTGGTTGGTGTCTCACCTTTGATCGGGGGAAAAACGAGAAAAAATTAAGTGGCAAGTTCCCACAGTGACAACGATAAACTGTAATTACGGGTACTAATATTCATGTTCAGGAAAAGGAAATAATAGTGACCCCCTAATAAATTCAAACATAAGACAAAGGTCAATCCTGATCCCTATCTCTAAAGGATGGCTCATCCATCAGGAATTTAAGAAACCTCTGACCCTCGTGAGGAGTATAGATGGGGTAGTGTTTATCTTTATACCAGACTAAAAGCTTGGTAGGGAAACCCCATCTATATGACACTCTAAGTTCCCTAAGTTTAGAGGTCAGATCTCTGAAGGAGCTTCTTGCGTCCATAGTCTCTTTGGAAAAGTCTTGGAAAATCTTTAAATCCTTATAAGGTTCAGGGGGTGAACCTCTCTCTCGCAAAGATTTTAAAACCTTCTCCTTGGTTTCAAAGAAATGGACCCTGAGGATAGTGTCCCTGGGCTTTTCCTGTGGGACCCCTTTGGGACGTGGGAGGCGGTGTATACGATCGATATTGACTTCTAATTCTGTCAGTTTTGGCGATAATTTTTTAAACAGATTTTTGGTGTAATCAGAGAGATCTGCCTGGGAGACCGACTCAGGGATACCTCGTATCTTTAAGTTATTTCTCCTGCTTCGGTCTTCCAGATCCGTCAATTTGTTTTTAAGGGAAATAACCTCCTTTTTGAGGAGTGAATTCTCCTTTGAGAGGTAAACTATATCCCTCTCCGCCTGTACCATCTTTACCTCATATTTCTCAACCTTTTGGCTAAGATTTCTGCAAGTTTCCTGTAGGGCCTTGGCCTGAATCTCAAACCCTATTTTTAGGGCATCACTGAAGGACTGGAAGAGATCCGCCTTGAATCCTTCAGTGGCTTGTTTGTTGGACCCCTTGTATTCCCCCAGGTTAATGGATGGAGGAGGAACCTCAAACAAAGGGAATGGACCTCCATTATCCCTCCTAGGCTTCTGCCTTTCAGGGCTTGTGTTTGGAGTATAGTCAGCTGAGACACTGTCGGAGTCCTCAGATGAGAGACTCCCAGTCTTTCCCTGATCGCCTGGTCCCTTCCTTTTGTTTGATTTGGAAGTGTCCATTTCCTCCGTAAGAGTCTCAATTGGAGGGGGGGGTTTAATGTTGCCCCCTAAATTTTTATTTTTTTGAGGCGTTTCAGGTTGTGTTTTAGATAGGGTTTTGGTCAATGAGCTATTAGTACCTGATCCCCCTTTTGCAACTTTGACAGATGCAGGGTTCTGAGATTTTTTTAGATAAGACATTTTTGGCTCGTCTCCTTTCAGGGGTGACCTAGATTTTATTGGGCTTAACAAATTAGAGATATCGTTGTATGATTTAGAGTGTGCCCCAAAATTGTGCCTCGTGACCCTGTGTGGGCTATTGGAAGCTCTGCCCCTACCTGACTGCATCTTGGTTTGCCACAAACCCTTCCCAGACATCAGATCTATGACCCCTTTAAATTATTCAAACAAGTTAAGAAAAATGGTCAAAAAGCAAGTTTCCCAAAGGAGTTAACTGAGAGACCCTTAGTGAGCGCGAGTAAAGTCACACAATTCTGCAGTATCAATATCAGCAGCCCACTGTATCTCTGATCCTCAGTTGAAATAAAGGTAATCTTCTGTTATAATTCACTGGTCAGATGGATACCAGGCACCGGGACCACCAGCCATGAACTGCAGACTCTGTTATATTGTATGCCTGCGCCGCTGATATGCTGAAAGCAGCCAGTGAACAATCCCTTGGGACGCTATATGGGGATAAAGAGTGCCTCCAGATGCTTGTGTCCTTTCCCCAGTACCCCTATGGTTAAGTCTCTGCTGTGTTGTACAGTTCGTGGAAGTATCTGTGCCTGTCACAGGGGAGACCGCTGACTGAACGCTGCAGGGCCTGTGACGTCAGGTCTGCTCAGTGCTGACAGGCTGGAAGCTGGGAGCTGTCGGATCTACTTCCCATTGAAGTCTATTGCGGCTGTGAGCACTAATCAGCAGCCGGATCTAGTGGCCCAAACTCGGATGTGCCTCACCTCTGCTGTCTTCAGAGGCTCCCCTTGTGCTTGTCGCCCCCTGTCCGGTCCTCAATGTGGCTGTGGAACGCTGTTCTTAGCCGTTCTGATGTCTGTTCAATGGGTCCAGTGGTATCCCTCCGCCTCTCTGCTCTGTGACAAGAAAGTAATCCCTGCTGGTGTCCTCTGCTTATATCCTCGGCGTGTCAGTCCAGAAAGGGTCCAGATCAGCTCCTCTGCCCCTGCTCTCCTCGCAATGGCCGTGAAACTTCCTGATTTCGGTGGCACTCAGTCAGAAATCCAGAGGGGAGATTGTGCATAGTTCCGTATCCCTCCGCCGCAGCAGTGCCATTATCCTCTACACCCCACAGGCAAAAAACATTGCAGGCAGTTAGAATCACGTTGTGCCTTACCGGGAGGATTCCAAATAAAGTCCTTATTGTCCTTATTACTGGCGATGAGCCACCAGATCAGTCCTGGCTTATATACAGCCCACAGTAGCACTCCAGTCACTTCCAGGAAGGCAGATGGTGGCAGGGTGATGTCCCTCTGTTTTTCCTACACCACTACTGTCCCAAACTTTTAAAAGTTCATATCTTCGGTCTCCTTTGGACCAGGGTCTTAGTTTTAGGCTCAGAATGTGCACCAGAGTTTCAGGAATAGAACAGGGTCCAGTATGGGTTGTTTTTATTAACCCTTTGCACGCTTTTTTGTTGCTTTAGTGTGTGACTGTGGGAGCTTAGAGCTCTTGCCTCCTACATGCTCAGAGCCCAGGCCACGCCCCAAAAATGCACTTTTAACCAGCATGACCAATGTAATATTGCACGAAGAAGAGCAGTAGCAGGCTTTTCCAAAAGGGATGAGCGAATCTGAACAGTAAAGTTCCGGGTCCATATTGGACACATAGTGTCCATCCTCGAACATGGACTTTTAAATGTACGTCCGGTTTCCTGCTCGGGTTTGCCAGTCTAATAAAGCTTGTTGAAAGACTGCAGCACAGCCAATCAACAAGCTTCTATACTGTGTGCACTTCCGGAGCCATCACAGCCATGCCAAGTATTGGCATGGCTGTGACCGGCCTCTGCGTCACGTGACCTGGCCTCTATAAAGGCCGGATCACGAGTGCCATCACCATTCTGCTCTCATTAGTGTAGAGATAGGATGCAGCTGGAATGAGGGATATACTAAAAAGTTCAGTTAGAAACTAATATGTGCATTTGGGACGCCCTCACACCAGGGCTGTGGTGTACTCAGTACCGGGCCCAATGAGCTTTAATGGGAGATGTCACGGCAGCTGGGACCCGGCCCGTGGCCCTGAGTGCCCATTGTAAAAGGGGAATGTTCAGTGTGCTTATGATGAGTGATTCGTGACACCACCTGTGGTGTTCGGCAATAGAGATGTAAGCCGACGCTGCAGACAGATCCTCTGGGACAGATGGTGTGGTGCAGCAGTGATGTTATAGCCCTCCACAGGCAGGGCTGTAGTCCTAGCGCAGTGTAGGTGAAATGACACTTAGATGGTGTAGTGCCGGGCGCAAGGGATGTAGCAGTGCTGGGCAGGTTGACGCAGGAATAAGTGGAGGACACCAGGGCATGTAGTTCCAAAGCTTTACTCACAGTCTGTTGCAGGTACAGGTGCCCGCATCCATGCCGGGTCAGGAGCTCAGCCAACTTCCAGGCAAGATGAAGTACTCCTTTCCAACACTCCGCCAACATATGTGCCTTTTCTGAACGTCTCCTCTTATAGCGCCTTTGAGTGAAGTACTCCTAGTACTGAGTTACACTGGAGTTCCTCCTGTCAGATGTTCCTATGAACTCTACTTGTACGGCAGACAGCTGTAGCCTGCTTCGGGGACTCCTTGCTACTAAGTCCCGGCTCACTAATATGTTGCTGTTGTGCCCCCAAGTCTTGAGTGGGAATAAAGTGGTCACTACTTCTATTCCTCCGGTGTCTGCTGCAGGACCATTAGTATACATACAACCTCGGGGACCGCTTAGAACTTGAAAAGGGTTCTCCTCTAACCTGATCCTTGTTCTCTTATTCTCCTCACGTTCTGTGCTAATCCTTCTTCCCAATGGAGAATCAAGCTTCCTTTCTCTGTCTCTTTCCTGTGCCAGCAGACCCAGATCACTGTGGCCTGCTGCAGCACTTCCTTCTTCCATCCCTCTCCCGGGGATCTTCTCTGTCTCACACTCTGTCCTTCTACATCCTCACTCACTGACTGAATGAAAGACTGAACTGAACCACTCACTCAACTCTTCCCGCTCTTTTATGTGAACTAAACTCCACCCACCAACCAGCACGTTTCGTGTTCCAAGCAGGGAGCCACCAAGGGGTGCTATGCTACACTCCAAGCAGGGAGCCGCCGAAGGTGCTTTGCTACACTACTTTGTGGTGTGGGGTGCAGGTGTTGGAGTGTGGTCAGGTGTCTCCACCTTAACTGGATGGTGGGGCACCACACCTCAGGAGGAGGTGCAGTACCTCTGTGGCGACTGAACCTCAGGGGCGCCACACATTTGTACTTTTTACATTGTTTGCTGTCCATAGGCATCGCTGGCTTCTTGGCTTTTTTGTTTTGTACACACATACAGCAGCCCTACCCTCCCTTAGGCTCCATTTGATTATGCACCTGTGTCTGGGCCTGCTTCACCATTCATGTGTGGTTGCTGGTCTGGCAGTGTGGAGGTCAGATCTGAGATGTCCATGTCCGGAACTGGTCGACCTTTATCTGCGCTTGCCCTTTTTGGCGCCACGGGAGTGATTCAGAAATGCTTTGGGTATGTTTGCATTTTATACAGTCTTGCTTTTAATACATTTAGGAGGCCATAATGGCACAGCGAATAAAAAAATGTAGAATAGGACTGCCCCATATGAGAATGCCTTGGCATGGTGGGGTGGCTCAATTAATTGATCAATTGTTTGCTAAATGTCTCATTTTAAAGTTCAGTTAGAAACTAATATGTGCATTTGCACTTTATGCATTGTGTGCTGACCATAGGCAGTGCTGACTTCTTGGCCTTTTTGTGTGTGTTTTATAGTAGCCTGAGAAATTAATCATTTTGTATCAGCCATCTTGTTGCCATCGCTAGGCCAAAGACATAATTTTTCTGGACCGGTGTGTGTTTTTAGTAGTCTGGGAAATAAATAATTGGCATCAGTCGTCTCACTGCCATTTCTAAGGCAAATACATAATTTTCCTAAACCAGTGTGTGTTTTCTAGTAATCTAGAAAATAAATATTTGGCATCAGCTGCATTGTTGCTATATCTAGGCCAAAGAAATAAAGCCTAAAGCACGCACAGACGACCCAAACTTTAAGGAGCAGCTCTAACATATATGTGTAATTGTTATGGAAGCTCTGCACCACCAAATTCAACACATGGAAGGGATGTGTGTTACACCGGCTAGATCTAGAGCTGCTATGAGATTTCATACCCCACCGAGCCTGCCTTAAGGTGTATCAGTATGTTTCAGTATTTATCAGTATGTTTTTGATCCCCATCCACAGCTCCTGCACGGTGTGGGATTTTTCCCAGAAACAGATGATTTTCAAAACAGCCAGCTGTAGTTTCTTTCTAGCTGTGCTAAAATTGGTCATTCAGGTGTTAAGTGGACCAGATGAGGAGGCGGATGAGGAGGCAGTGGAGGAAGAGGAGGCAACATGGACAGAGAAACATTCATCAATCGGTGGTGGGTAGGACATGCGACAAAGTGCTTTCAGTCTCAAGCCCAGCTGCCACTACATTTACCCAGTGGGCAGTTAGAAAGATATTATCTTCCTCATCAAATTGTTTGATGACTTATCTGATTCATCCTCTGCAAAACTAAGGGTACCGTTACACATAGCGATGCACCAGCGATCCCGACAACGATATGGATCGCTGGTGCATCGCTAAGTGGTCGCTAGTGAGCTACCACACAGGCAGATCTCACCAGCGACATTGCAGGGTCGGGGGTCGCTACTTACCTGTCAGACGCGGCGATCCTGACGTCCTCACGCCCGCGTCCACGCGTCGCTCGTCGTCACAGCAGCACCCTGCTCCCTTGCTTGCTGTGCAGCTGGTTGAGCGTGACCACCACCTTTTCCTCCAAACTGCCCAAGTCACTCAGATGGCCTTGACTCCATGTGGCGTCTAGGACCTCATCTACCCACATTGCATCATCACACATCTCCAGTCTGTCCGTATCTCTACTGCCCTACTAATCCACTTCTGTCCTCATTACTCCTCATCTTCTCCCCTCTTAAAATACCTCTATTGTCTCACAATTCCACAATGTATCCACTTCAAGCTACTAACACTGACCTTCAAAGCCGCTCATAATCCCCCGTATATCTCTGAACTAATCTCCCAATACCTCTCACCACATAATCTCTTGTCCTCCAAAGACCTCCTTCTCTGCTCCACAATTGTAATTTCCTCATCCAATCGCCTGCAAGACTTCTCCCGAGCATCCCCCATCCTGTAGAATTCTGTGGCCCAACATATCCAATTATCCCCTACATTCGGAACTAGCAAGCAGACGTTGAATAACCATGTCTTCAGAAAAGCTTACAGTGGAGCGATCCACAGGGCCTTAGGTTACTCGGTACCGGGCTGGTCAGTCAATCAAAAGGGGATGTCACGGTGGCAGTGACCCGGTCCGTGGCCCTGGGCGTCCAGTAATTAAATAGAGGATAGTTATGTGGTGTTTAATTGTGACGCCACCCGTGGTGTTCGGCAATGGGTGGCCGACGCTGTGGTTTTGGTCCTCTGGGGCTGATGGTGATGCAGCAAAGATGCTTCAGCTCCCCATGGGTAGAGCGGGGCCCCAGGGCAAATATAGTTGATTGTTCAGGTGGTGGGGAACGTTGGGGTGCCGAGAATAAGTGAAGGACACAGAGAGGTGCAGTTTTCTTTACCTTTTACTTGAAAGTAGTTGCAATCTGGGGTACCACATACAGATGAGGGATTGAGTCCGGCTCACCTGGAGGCATTCAGAGGATCCACCCTACCAGGTGGGGTTAGGGACTTTCCTTCTGCGCTATGTTTTCGGGTCCCTGCTGCTTGTAGCTAAGCTGCGACCCTCTCCTGTGTGATGATCCCTAACTGGTATGACTGACAGCGTGAGCCTATATCACGGGTACTGTCCTTTTCACTGTGCTCTTGGTCTGCTGCCATGCCTTCAGGTATTCAGTGTGTCTAAGGAACTTGCATTCCCCTGTACTCCAGATTCGGCTGTCAGGGCGTACAGCGCCTGCCCAGCCAAGTACTCTGGCGCCCCTTTTTATATCAGCGCTTCGCTCTGAGGTCAGCTATATGCAATTTTAGCTCCCCCAGAGCCTCTTGTCTCTCATCCAGTCCCTTTCCTCTTCACAGACCAACTTCAACTGTCCAACTGTCTTGTCATGAGATCCAGTTACTCCCGTTTCCAAGACAACTCCCTTGTTTACTCTATCAGCTCACTACTTACTGACTCACTAACCCCACCTGCTGGCCAGAATTTATAAGGAAGCTCCCCTTTCTGATCTGCAGCAAGAATTGTCATGTAACCTGTGTTACCTGGCATGGGGACTTCCCTCCTGCCTCCAGGCATGACATCACCCCTTATAGGGAGGCAATGTCACTATGGCAACCAGACTCTGGGGTGCCACAACAACGTGCAATGACTCCGCTGCCACCTCACCAGAACTGCTGAAACCCCTGAACCTACTGTCTCCTTCCCCATTATCCTGCAGAATTTAAGGCCACAAGGGTAAGGTCCTCTCTCCTCTGTATCTGTCTGTCACTATTAGGTTGTTCATTGTATTTTCTATTTGTGTTTTGTATGTAACCCCTCCTCATGTACAGCACAATGGTGCTGTAAAAATAAATAAAAATAATCCCAACATGATGTTCAACCCAGTCTTCACACTTGCCATCATTGCCAGTGTACACACTGCAAAAAGCTGCAGCAGTTGGCACCTGTGTTTCATCATCATCATCATCATCATAAGAGATATGCTGTGGTGGTCCGCTGATCATTTGCACTACCCCTCCCACGTACTCATCCTCCATAGAAGAAGTGGTTGGGCATCAGTGCACTCAATCTCTTCAAATTATGGGGCAAGGGCAGGTGGATGGCTCATGGAACGACAGTCAGCAAAATCGTCAAAAAACAGAAGTGACTGCTGCATGATTTGTGGCTCAGACTGCTTGTCTAGTTTGCAAGGGAGTGAGGTGGAAGAAAGATACCCATGAGATGCAGGTGCCAAATCAGAGCTTTCAGCAGAGGACCAGTGGAAGACAAAGCAAAGCGACTGAAGGTGCTCTCAGCCAACCAATCTAAAACCACCTTTACTTGTCCTGGCCTCACTAATCGGGCCTACAAAATTACACAGAATGTAGTATCACCTGTTTGCAGCAGAGGAAGGTGTTTCATTTGGGGCAATAGCGACACAGATCGACCATGCCCTCTCTCTCCCTGCAACAGCTACTTTACCACCACCAGCACCACAGCCACATCTCCGATTTGATGCTCTCTTCATTATTTTCAATGAAAAAAATTGCAGAGTATTACACGGCCTGTTTTATAAGTACCCCCCCACAAAAAAAAAAGTGTTGGCTGCCTCCTCCTACTCTGTCTCTTCCACCTATACCACAACCTCCTCCTCAACCTCCTGCGCCACAAGGACCTCCTCCTGGTTCAAGATCATATATCTTTTTTTATTCTATGCTATTTTATATTATTTTCCTATCCAGATTTGTTTGCACAGCGATAGTCCAGGTCTTACCCCGATTTTGCTTCATTTTGCAGCCCCTTAGCCCTTTCCATTACCATTTTACAGCCATTTTAAAGCACCAAAGTTTTGATGCCCATTGACTTCTATTGGGTTTGACGTCAAGTTCGGTAACAAACCAAACTTTTTACTGTAACTTTGTCGAATCCGAACATCAATGGGTCTGCTCATCACTATTTACCAGCAAAATGTATCAAATTAAAGGGATATTCTAAAGTTTGGAAGCTATGGCCTAACCAAGAGAATCAGGACTCAGAAAAATCCTGTATGAATAGTTATGGTCAGTCATGCACACTTTCGCTCAATTCATTCTTAAAGAAGCACTCCCAACAAAATTTGTATCCCCTTAATATATTGCAGTCATTACATTATGTGGCACTGTGTACCATATATACTTGTGTATAAGCCGAGATTTTCAGCACTTTTTTTGTGCTGAAAGCGCCCCTCTCGGCTTATACACGACTCACGAGACATTTCCAGTGGGGATGGGGGAGCAGAAGACATCATACTCACTCTCCTGGCGTCATCACTGCATATCAGTCCCTACCTGCATCTCAGTCCGGGCTCCGGCATCTTTCTTCCTGTCTTCCTTCCAGTGCTAAGCAGCCATGTGATACTGCTCATTAACCCCTTAGCGACAGAGCCAGTTTGCAGCTTAATGACCAGGCCAATTTTTACAATTCTGACCACTGTCCCTTTATGAGGTTATAACTCTGAAACGCTTTAATGGATCCCGCTGATTCTAAGATTGTTTTTTCGTGACATATAGTACTTCATGTTAGTGGTAAAATTTCTTCGATAAGTCTTGTGTTTATTTATGAAAAAAACGGAAATATGGCGAAAATTTTGCAATTTTAAAACTTTAAATTTTTATGCCCTCAAATCAGAGAGATGTGTCACACAAATTTCTTAATAAATAACATTTCCCCACATGTCTACTTTATATCAGCACAATTTTGGAAGCAAAATTTTTTTTTGTTAGGAAGTTATAAGGGCTAAAAGTTGACCAGCGATTTCTCATTTTTACAACAAAATTTACAAAACCATTTTTTTTAGGGACCACATCATATTTAAAGTCATTTTGAGGGGTGTACATGACAGAAAATACCCAAAAGTGGCACCATTCTAAACACTAGACCCCTCAAGGTGCTCAAAACCACATTCAAGAAGTTTATTAACCCTTTAAGTGCTTCACAGGAACTAAAGCAATGTGGAAGGAAAAAATTAACATTTAACTTTTTTTTGCAAAAAATTTACTTCAGAACCAATTTTTTTTATTTTCACAAGTGTTAAAAGAGAAAATCAACCACAAAATTTGTTGTACAATTTCTCCTGAATACGGCGATACCCTATATGTGGGGGTAAACCACTTTTTCAGCACACGGCAGAGCTCGCAAGGGATGGAGCGCCGTTTGACTTTTTCAACGCAGAATTGGCTGGAATTGAGATCGGATGCCATGTTGCGTTCGGAGAGCCCTTAATGTGCCTAAACAGTGGGAACCTCCAACAAGTGACCCCATTTTGGAAACCAGACCCATTAAGGAACTTATCTAGATGTGTGGTGAGCACTTTGAACCCCCAAGGGCTTCACAGAAGTTTATAACGTAGAGCCGTGAAAATAAGAAATCTATTTTTTTCCACAAAAATGATCTTTTCGCCCCCAAATATTTATTTTTTACAAGGGTAACAGGAGAAATCATACCCACACAGTTGTTATGCGATTTGTCCTGAGTACGCCGATACCCCATATGTGGGGGGAACCACTGTTTGGGCGCATGGGAGAGCTCGGAAGGGAAGGAGTGCCATTTTGGAATGCAGACTTTGATGGAATGGTCTGCGGGCATCATGTTGCGCTTGCAGAGCCCCTGATGGGCCTAAACAGTGGAAACCCCCCACAAGTGACCCCATTTTGGAAATTAGACCCCCTAAGGAACTTATCTAGATGTGTGGTGAGCACTTTGAACCCTCAAGCGCTTCACAAAAGTTTATAAACGCAGAGCCGTGAAAATAAAAAGTCTTTTATTATTTCCACAAAAGTGATTTTTTAGACCCCAATTTTTAGACCCCCAAAGTTGGCAAATAGTGGAAACCCCTCAATTCTTGCTCCAACCCTAACCCCAACACACCCCTAACCCTAATCCCAACCCTAATCCCTAATCCTAATTCTAACCCTAATTCTAGTTCGCCCTAACCCTAATTCTAACCCTAGCCGTGACCCGAGCCCTAACCCTAGCCCAACCCTAGCCCTAGCACAACCCTAACCCTAGCCTAACCCTAACCCTAACCCAACCCTAACCCTAACCCTAGCCCTAGCCCTAGCACAACCCTAACCCTAACCCTAGCCTAACCCTAACCCTAGCCCTAACCCTAACCCTAGCCCAACCCTAACCCTAGCCCAACCCTAACCCTAGCCCTAACCTTAGCCCTAAACCTAGCCCAACCCTAACCCTAATGGAAAACTGAAAAAAAAAATATTTTCTTTATTTCATTATATTGGCCTATATAAGGGAGTGATAAACGGGGGGGTTATGTACTATTTTTTTATTTTGATCACTATGATCGTTTATCATAGTGATCAAAATAATGAATGGAATCTGCCAGCCGGAGCCGGCAGATTCCCGGCGGGCGCACTGCGCATGCGCCCGCCATTTTCAAGATGGCGGCGCCCATCGGAGGATGCCGGCGGGACGTGGGACCACCGGGAGGGGATGGATGGCCACGGAGAGGTACCGGGGGGGATCGGGGACCCTATTTCTGTGCGATCACATCAGAGGAGAGAGAAATGAAATGTAAAATCGCGGCTTTTTTTTTTTGCGGTCGCCGTTATAGGGTTAATAACGGCGATCGCAAAAGCGGGGGTCGGTAAAAACCGACCGATTCATGTTCTCTGGGGTCTCGGCTACCCCTGGCAGCCGAGAGCCCGGAGAAAATCCGACACTGGGGGGCGCTATTCACTTAAATCACAGCGCCGTGAATTAACGGCGCTGTGGTTTTAGTACCCTTAATTACCACCGTTAAAAGGCGTATCGGCGGTCGTTAAGGGGTTAAAGTAATGAATATGCACGCGTCTCCACTCCCATAGGCGTGAAGCGCATATTCGTTTTTAACTTTGTTAAAAAAATGGCGCCATTTTTCCAATACACATAGCGTCTCGACTTTTCGTGATCTCAGGTTAGGTGAGGGCTTATTTTTTGCATGTCAAGCTGATGTTTTTAATGGCAACATTTTGGTGCAGATACGATTTTTTGATCGCCCATTATTGCATTTTAATGTAATGTCGCGGTGACCAAAAAAATGTAATTCTGGCATTTTGACTATTTCTCTTGCTACGCCATTTAGCGATCAGGTTAATCCTTTTTCTATTGATAGATTGGGCAATACTTTTGGTATGCTTCAATAGTTTCCATGGGAGACCAGAAGCTGCCACAGCCCGATCGGCTCTGCTACATAGAGGCGATGATGAGATTGCCTCTATATAGCAGAATTACTCACTTGCTATGAGCGCTGACAACGGCGTGGCACTCACAGCAAGCCGGCACTGACAACCATAGAGGTCTCCAGGAGACCTCTGGCTGTCATGCCAGCGAACCGGTGACCTGCAATCATGTGACCTGGGTCACCGGTTGGCGCTTGTTAAATGCCGCTGTCAGCATTTGACAGCGGCATTTAATGGGTTAATAGCCGTGAGTGGATCGCGATTCCACCTGCGGCTATTGCGGGAATATGTCAGCTGTTCAAAACAGCTGATATACTGAGAAAGCGTTCCACAGCCTTAATTGGTCATATCTCGAAGCAACTCTCAAAAAATTTGGAATTGCTTCTCAGATCACGAGAGGTATTATGGCTTTGTACTCCGGCCCTGGTGCGAGGGTTTATTCCAACAATAATCTTTCCTCTACGTTTAATATAGCTAATGGGACCAGACAGGGTTGCCCATTGTCACCATTGCTTTTTGCATTAGATATTGAACCTCTGGCCCAACTAATCAGGAACAGTGCAAAGATCTCGGGAATCAAAACTTTGCACAGAGATTTTAAAATAGCGTTGTATGCAGACGATATTATTCTTACCCTCACAGATCCAAGCAACTCTATCTCTGCCTTACAAACCTTAATCCAGACTTTTGCTAAAATCTCTTATTTTTAAAATAAATGACTCAAAATCCAAAATACTTGCCTTTAACCTAGGATCAGACCAAGAGGAAATTGAGGGCCTCTCACCTTGGGGGGCTGACATATCTAGGCCTAAAATTCATCAAAAACGCAAACTTGCTAATAAAAATAAACTTAGAGCTGCTTACTTAAAAGCTTTTTAATGAATTCCGTACATCTAGAGATGATGGGCTTTCTTGGTGGGGAAGAATCATGATGGTCAAGTTGTATATTTTCCCAAAAATCCTATACCTACTTCGCTCACTGCCTTTAAAAATACCCACTTCCTCTCTCACAAACCTTCAAGCCTCATTAAACTCCTTTTTATGGAATAACAAAAGACCCAGAATAGCAAAAAATATTCTATACAACCATAAATCTTATGGTGGAGCTGGTTCCCCAAATATTACGGCCTATTACATTGCAAATTTAGTCAAACAAAGCTCATACTGGTGGCCTCATGGTACGACACCAGCTTGGCATGAACTAGAACTGTTCTTTAAAAATTATAAACCTCTTCACCTACTAATTCTGAACCAACGCCTTCATAAAAAATTAATTACAAATTCTCATCCGATTTTTCAGTTTCTGAAGCTTGGAAAAAATTTTCTGCTCCAAAAAGAGGCCCTTACAAAGAAGTCACAATAAAAAATCTGGCTCTCTCAGTTATCTTTCAAGCGTCTAATCAGACCATTGACCCCATTTGGTCTGAACTTGGACTTAAAAAAATTAAAGATTTATACGATGGCGTTACTTGTATACCGTACAATAAACTCAAGGAAAGATTTCAATCTACTACCCCTGCTTTCTTACAATATGTTATCCTCAAAGACATAATCCATGAGTTCCTTACTATCTACTCGAGAATCTCTGAACCAGCAGTTAACCTTATTTGTACTATAGATCATAATATTTTTTGGAGTTTTGAATACAAGTACAAATGGTGTAACAATAGCTTTGAAGCGGTAAAGACTCAAAATATTGTCAAATGGGGAACCGAATTGCACACGAAAATTGACCCTTCTGACCTTGAACAGGCATGTACCCTCTCGTATGCCTCTTCCGTTTCCTTATCACTACAAGAGACCCACTTCAAGCTTTTAACGAGATGGTATTATACCCCCGTTAGACTTCATAGAATCAACCCTGATTCTATGCTCTGTTGGAGGGGTTGTGGAAGGCCAGGAAATATCTTGAATATATTTTGGCAATGTCCCAAAATTGTTCCCTTTTGGAGAAAGATTTCTAACCTTATCTATTTTATCCTAGGAGCACGACTTATTTTGTCTCCTCGTCTGGCCCTTCTTTCTCTAGACGCAAACAAAATTGATACTTCTAACAGGCTATTAATTATGCACATTTTACTAGTCTCCAAACATAGTATTGCCTTTCTTTGGAAATACCCAAAACCCCTACAAATTAATGAAATTATAGACAAACTTAGCCTTCATCATTCTTTTGAATTGAAATTTGCGAATGTGCATGATCAATTTGCTAAATATTCTAGGAAATGGTCTAGATGGCTGGAGTTGTTCTCTTAAGTCTTCACCCAGAGTGCACCTGCCTAAGGCCCCTTGTGTTTGGGTCTTTGGAACATATATATTAATATACTATATGCTTAAATACCTACCTTTGTAATAATTCACTGCATAATATGCTTCTGCATTAACTTGTTTCATTTTATGTCTTCTTTATATTTGGACTTTATTGTCCTTCCTTTTTCCTTCTTTCCCTTTACATTTTTCCCCCCCCCCCTTTTTTTCTCCCATCTTTCCTCCCCCATCCTCCCCATTTATTGAAACTCAAATAAAACATTTGGAAAACAAAACAGCTGATATGTGCTGGGAAAGATGTTGGCTCGCTGCCGGAGCCTACATCAGAGGGAGTCCGACATTGGCGTAAATGTACGTCAAATGTCTGAAATAGGTTAAAGAAGCCACCTCAATGAAGATTTTTATTAATTAAATCTGTGTATATGTAGTGTGAATGTGTTAAAATTCTCATCTACAACCAGCTTCTGCGGCATCCAGCACCATTCTGCTTGACTTCTGCATTATGACACTTCTCTGCAGACTCTCTGGGTCACAGAGAGCTCTGCGTCACCCAGAAGTGGCTTTACAGTGTTCTTCTAGGGAGGGTCAGAATGAGGCACCATACATTTACACTGTAAAAGAGACCTCAGGCTCACTCATAGAGTGAAACAAGGAGAAAAATAGGAGTAATGGATTCAAAAAAAGTGTGTAAAAAGATTACAAATTTGATTTATCAAATGCACAAACAGACATCATATAAATAGCACAGTTGCAAAAAATGTAAGTATTAGGCGGTACCATTGGTGATTTTGTTTATACTAATTTGTATTCGGCTGTGCGCATGCGGTCCATGTTCCCCTGTTGTCCTCTTCATGAGGGCTGGTGTCTTAGTGCCTCCGACGCAGGTGCAGGCGCTCTGATGCCCGACGCCTGCCATCATGTTTGAGGACCTGGCGGTGACAAGGCGCATGCGCCGCTATTGCCCTTCTGATTGGCCTATGCACACCACGTGATCACACACATGATCGCGTTACTAAGGATACAAAAGGTCGTATTTTCCCTCCAGCCTTCATCCCCTTGAGAAAACACCCGGTGTGAGCGCGAAACGCGCGTCGGGGGTCGCCCTCCGGTCCTGGGTATTTGTGCACCACGCGGTAAGCTGCCCTTATTAATTATTTATGCACGGCTTTATTGAGATGCTTTATGGGCATAACTTACCACCATTGCTGATAATATCTCATCCTATCTCAGCAAGCTTGCCCTCAGTTATAGTTTATGTGCCTATTTTGGCCTGGTTACTAGTTGATATGGGCATTGCCGCTTGCCGTGTTTGATATTACTGCACTTTATGTATTATTTTGGCTCTGGTTGTATTGGTGTTCATCATTTTACTCTCCCCTCCCGAGCCTGTACTATTTGTACTTCCTTTTTGGCAACTGTGCTATTTATATGATGTCTGTTTGTGCATTTGATAAATAAAATTTGTAATCTTTTTACACACTTTTTTTGAATCCATTACTCCTATTTTTCTCCTTGCTTCAATTATACATGGAGTGGAATTGTTACTATAATGGCGGTTTATTTATATAGGTTACCGCCCCTTTTTCCATGTAAAGTGTTGGGCGTCTTTCTGTGTCTCACTCATAGAGTGACCCGGAGAGTCTGAAGAGCGGTGACATCACTAAAAAGATTAGCAGAACAGAGCTAGATCCCAGAAAAGACAGGTAGGTGAGTATATTAATTCACTCACACTACATTGCATGAACTAATACTCACATTTATTAAAACAATCATCATGGAAGCTCTTCTTTAATGAGTATGAAATAAGTTGGGATCATGAAGTTCAGAGCTGGTTAAACATAGTTTAGAGACTTTGAGAGAGCCTTTGGTTCATATAGTATGGCGCTGCATTTGCTTTCTTGGTGATATCCAGATCTTTGCTCAGTATAGAGAGATTAATGAGGCTTGAAAATATAGTAATAAATACAGCTCAGAGAAGACAGAAAGCAAATGATTTCTGTAATTTAATAAATTTAAATTAATTTAGAATAATTGCATACATTATTTTTTCAGAAACTTTAAAACTTTGCATAACCTTGTATTTTTGTGAAATCATGATGACATGTACGATAACATGATGACTCATACACAAATCCCTGTGCTTTACTGTACTGAAACTGAAATTGAATTTTACAACTGTCATTTTAGTCTCTGTTCAAATGCTGATGGTTTATTTTCTTTTGGTTTCCTTTCTTGATTGGCTTCTCTCCAGTTTTTTTCCATTTTTCATTTTAGCTCTGTACTATCACATTTTAGGATTGGCTTTATATGTTCACCTTTCACTTACCTCAGTTGCTGGCTATACTTCTATATAAATTGGTGTTTGGAGTTCGATCTCCTTAATTTGGGGTTTACCTTGTCTAGTAAGCCACAGTTGCTTTTCCTGTTGCAAATCTGTGAGATTTCCTTCCCAGTTCCTTTTACTTATTCTTTTCTTTTGGAGGTCTAGGAGGTTTCACTTATTTTGCTTGCTATTTTTATTCACTTTATTTATCCCTGTCTATCTTTTTTGAATGTCCTTTCGTTTCTCACGCTGGGTTCTCATTTCTCCCTGCACGCTTTCCTCTACCTTATTTTGGATTGTGTAGTGTAGTGGCCTCCCTTTCTGGTTCCTCCAGGAAGTACAAGAAACTTGTCAATAGCCAGGTACGAGGAGGTGTATTTAGTTTTGCGGTTAGGGCCTTCTCTATTTCTCTAGTCTGTACAGGGACCATTTGGGTACAGGAGTAGCTTCTCCATAGTAGTATGTGGTTCTTTCCCTCCTGTGTTCCCTGTGTGAGTGTGTGAGCACAATTATAACATCAACTTAAGAAACCTGAATAATAACAATATCTATATCTAAGAGTTTACGAAGATGGCCATGTTATTGATCCAAAATACAAGGCTATTTAAGCCTTGTGTGACTTCAGTTTTATGAGTGACGTTCCTTTCTTTGTTGTTTTATGGAGGGATTGCTTCTAATGGAGAGTAAAGTGTCACATGGTGGAGGCACCACATGGTGGCCCACTGAGTGCCTTCATGTCTGTAAAACTAGAAATAGTATGAAATACCACGATACTCAATTAAATATGCAATTACTATTTAAGTTTTAAGGATTAGTTGGTATGTGGAAAGAATGGCTGTCCTTTTTATTTGCACATGCTGATTTATCAATAACACTTAAAACGTAATTGCATATTTAAGTGAGTGCTTTGGTATTTCATACCGTTGAGTCATGTGTGTCCTGCAGTTCTTTTACATCTGGACCTACAAAAAAGATAAGAGTACAGTATGTTAGGTGTCGGGTTTCTTCCCCTTCTTCCCCTACCCGCTGCCACCCGTGGCCGTCACTGCCCAACTCCAGTCCGCGGTTGCGGCCTGCCCGCCGCCTGCGGCCGCCCCTGCCCTGCTCCAGCCCGCGGCTGCGGCCTTCCTGCTGCTACCCGCGGCCGCCGCCCGGCCCCAGCCCGCGGTCGCGGCCTACACGCCCTGGGCCCCGGCCTTCGCCATTCCGCCTCCGCCGAGAGGCGCAACGCAGAGGAGCTCTTCAGGGGTCTGTTGTGCCCACACCCCGCTTGGGCGTAGGAATGCCAGAAGCCTGTGTCAGCTCCTTGTGAACTGGGCCCAGCGACAGAGACGCCAAAAGGACATGTTGTAGTTGATAGTCTGTAGTTTCTGGACCCGTAGTCGGCTATACCACGGCCATAGTTACTGGTTCCGACCAGGTAGTCGTGAACGTGTTAACTGTATATTATTGTTCTGATCCCTGCGAGGATAACTGTTGTTAGCTTGCCGGTTACTCAAGATAGCCCTTATAGATATAGACATATATAAAAGTTACATTCAAAGTTCACTCCGACTCCCTTCTCGTCACTGCATCCCACGCACCTGCGATAACTACAGGGGCATCATACTGTTTGGCAGGGGAATGTACTGTGGAGTCATTATGCTGTGTGGGAGCTGTGGAAACATCATAATGTATGTTACGGAATGTGCTGCGGGAGCATCATACTATCAGAGGGGAACTGTGATGGCATCATTCTGTGTCTGGGGGAATGAAATGAGGTGGCTTCATACTGTGTGGTGGGCACCATACCATTTGTGAGAGACAGTAAGGACAGCATTCTGTGTGCAGAGGAATATACTGTCTGGTGGGCATCATACTGTGTGCACTAGAGTGTACTGTGGGCGACATTACACAGTGTGTTTGATCGCCGGCTGTGAGGGCATCATAAAAAATTAGCGTTAAATAAAAAGGTTGCTATTTCAGGAACCATGTGGAGCTTCTAAAAAACAAACAAAAACATAAAAAGGAATACTCAGAGGAGCAGCCAGAAGGGACTAACAAAAACTGTCCAATTGTGACCTTGTGACAGGTCCTCTTTACGAACAGAAGCCATTATGGTCAATGGTAATTTTGTAGACTATTAATTTTGTAAACCAGGGAGGAAATAATAAAATGGTATGTGGGGTCTTGGAATATACAGTATATGGCAGTGCTTTTGGATCACCCCCAGGGCAAGTGGGGTTCACTTACTCTGTATCGGGCCGGTGTCTTAAAGTGGAAGTGTCGCAGTTGCGGTGACCCGGTCCGTGGCCCTGGGTGTCCATGTAAAATCGGTGGAATGGAATAGAGTTTATATGTAGGTAGTTCGTGATGCCACCTGTAGTGCTCGGCAATGAAGGTGTTAAGCCGACGCTGTGGTGCAGATCCTCTGGGACAGATGGTGTAAGACAGCAAAGATGGAATAGCTCTCCACAGGTAGAGCTGTAGGTCCAGGGCAGTAGTAGTAGGTGTTAAGGTAGATGGTGTAGTGTTAGGCACAGAGATGTAGCAGTGCTGAAGGGGCTGGCGCAGGAAGACGGCAATGACACAGCTGAGAGCAGTTCCAATTCTTTTACTCACGCTTTTGGCACAGACAGGAGCTCGCTTCAATGCTGCAGCTTCCAAATCTAGGGCTCAGCCAACTCCCAGACAGATGGATTAACCCTTCCAGCACTCCCTTCCAAATGTAACTTTTCTGAACGTCTCCTTTCTAGCGCTAATCTGAAGTACTTGTAGTTCTGAATTACACACAAGTTCCTCCTTCTTGATGTTACTTATAACTCCACTCATATGACAGGCGGCTGTAGCCTACTTCGGGGACTCAATACAATCATGTCCCTGCTCACGCACAAGTTGCCGCTGTTTCTTTGAGTCTTAGGTGGGAATAAAGTGGTCACAACTTCTATTCCTCCAGTTTCTTCTGCGGGACCGTTAATATCACATACAGCCTCGGATACCGGCGCCTGGCCTTGGTGCATTAAACTTAGGAAAGGGCTCTGCACCAGCCCCAATCCTCAGTCTCTCTCCTCATCACGTTCTGTTCTTATCTATCTTCCTTCTGAACAACTGATCCTTCTATCTTCCTCTTTCCTTGTCAACATCTCCAGCTCACAGGAGGCTGCTGCATCTACGTCCTTTCCCTCTTTCCCCCAGAGGGAAACTCCTGCAGAGGTCTTCTCCCTGCTTCCCTCTGCGGGGAACTTACCTAACTTCCTGTCATCTTTCCCCTCTAGTGTTTGTAAGCTCCACCCACCACCCAGCACCCTTCATGAACCAAAGCAGCTGCCATAAAGGGTGCTCTGCTGTTCTAAGGTGTCTGTGCTGGATGTAGGTGCTGGTGTCTGGTCAGGTGTTACCATCTTACCTGGCGAGTGTGATACTACACATTCTGTTAACATAATTTATACTAAAGTCTGGACTCACAAGCAAGTGAGAGGTGACAATCTCATTGATGTGTAATGAGGGAAGTTAGTAGAAATGTCTTCATCTCCACAGATTAGGCACAATCTACTTAGTGACAGGCCGGCTTCAAAATCATAACCCAGTGGATGCGCCACATAATCGCCTCTACTTTATAAATGCTTCTCAGATAAGCAATAAATGGTAGTCCTAAAAAAATCAGCTGTTCTCAATAAAATATATGGAAAATGAGAGTTAATGGGAAACTTTGTACTACAATAATACAGATTGTTCTCATAGGGAGAGGACTAATACATGTCTGTTGCTATTCTTTTGGTTGAGGGTCCGACAAGGCCCAGCATCTGCTTTTTTGTGAGTACATATATTAGGCTTCCCTGGGTGATTACATCTGTCAACTATAGAAGTGAATGTCTGGACCCATTTTTGATTGTTCTCATCATTACAGCATCCTATAAGTATTAATGGGTATGCACGTACCCATCTGCTGCTTTTTGAGGTCATGCACTAGAACTGACATTCCTAGACTGGTATACTTTTGGTTAAAACACCCACCGGGTGGAGACCGAACCGGTCAATCTTTATTTCACCTTTGGTTCTAATCGCTCTGATATATAAGAAAGCATTGAAAATTCATACAATTCAACGGGTTAGTATATGCCTGAATGGTAATTTCTTCCTACCAGCTTGGCGAGACAGCTGTGTGACCATTTCATGCTGTCACTCTAATCTCGTAATATTATTTGATCTTCCTCTACAAAAGAAAATGTGCGGTATCCTTGTGCGTCTAAAGACCACGTGTGAAGAAACATCATTTGGCCGCCACTGCTATTAATTACATTTGCGATTTCTTGATCTACTCTGAAGCAAAGAGTTAATTTTCTTTCTATTAAGTATTAGGAACTCAAATGTGACAAACAGCCAGTGATGTCCATGTCCGCACCCTGCCGAGGCTCGCTCCCCCTTCTTCCAATCAACAGCAGGCAGATGCTGACTTAGTCCTTGGAGTTAAAATCAGTGTAGTAGCTTCTATGGACACAGCAACTGAACTGCGGCTCTTCACATTCCCAAAGTGGAGACATAATAAAGAATAAATGTTAAATGGGCTCTGGGAGATTAGCTTCAAACTACCATGTGCATAATTTAAAACAATTTAAATAGCTATTGCCGCGTTCACATTAGACCTGTTGGAGATGTCTCACATCGGTTTTATTTATTTATTTATACATTTTTATCCTTAAGACGCAGTTTGACAATTCCGATCACAGATTGCACACTCCGTGGTTTTATAGTTACACCAACCGCGCTCTCTCCGCTGTGGGCCTGCCTCTGATGTGCTAGAATTTTTGAATGAGCTGAATTAGGGTTTCTAAAATAAGAAACTTTGCACAATTTAACTATTGATTAACTTGACATTGTTATTTTGTTCTATATCATTGTTAGTGAGGGTTATTTTTTTTATACTTTTAGGAGTGTAGTCATCAATTGAAGCTATTGGGTCCCATTGGAACATTCTAATTCCCCAAAGTTGGGGATTACATTGGTGTTACACTCCCAGAGAGCCTACTGATTTGAATTTTTAAAATGTGATGAATTGCACTGTTGTTATATTATTGTGCCTGTTACTTTTTGAGGTTACACCACCCAACTTACAGTGTTAAAAGACCACTGATCAGCTACTTGTTTGCTGATTAACAGTCATTTAATAGCTAGTTTAAAGGGAACCAGTCACCAGGTTTGTCCTATATGAGGTAAGGCCAGTACCTTTCAGCCCTGATATACAGCATTCTAATACGCTGTATATATGCCCAAAATTTGGCCTGCAAGAAAAGAAAAAGAACTTTACTAGTATTTATCTACGAGGCAGTCAGGTTCGATGGGCGTCGCTGTGATGGTTTGGTGCCTCCTCTCTTTTTGCAATGCCGTCCTCCTTTTCGCTTTGTGTGAATGACTCGTCTTACATCATCCAAACAGTGTCCTCGGCGTTACGCTCCTGCACAAGCGTACTTCTCTCTACCCTGTCTACGGTAGAGCAAAGTACTGCAGTGCACAGGAAAAGTCCAGAGAGCCCCTGTGCATGCACAGTGGAGTACTTACGCCTGCACAGGAGCGCGATGCCGAGCACACTGTGTAGATGACGTTAGAAACAAGACAGAAAACAGCAGTGCAAGAAGAGAGGAGACATCGGACCAAGACAGCAAGGCCCATCGAACCTGATCGTCCCATAGATGACAATTATAAAAGGTCTTTTTCTTGTATTCAGAGAACACAAATTATATCAGTGAATTGAGTGTAAATGATAAGTCCAGAGGTAGAAGGAAAATATACATTACTAAGTTTATCTTTGATTAGTTTTTAATTTCTTAATGCAATATGGTGCAATGGTCCCTGCTGGGGTGACTGCAAGTGGGCAGAGGGCTCAGAAGCTGGGATCTCTCCACAAGACATTGCCTGAGAAAGGAGTAGGTTCCACTCCAAAATGCGTTGCAATAAATTGGAAGTTTTTTATACTTACCACTTGAATTCACCTCTGTTAATGGCAGCCGTGATTCACTGCAGTCCTCTTTCCTTAACTTGTAATAGCCCTGGCATGGAAACATATGCTTAATCGTCAATGTCCCGAAAATAAGCCCTAGCATGATTTTACAGGATTTTTGGAGTATGATTGAAATTTACTGTTCTTCTCCAAAAATAAGCCCTAGTTACAGTCAGGTATGGTCAATTGCCCAGGCCCCCACTCTTTTTGGTTAAAACTGCTTAAGGATCTTTAGTGACAAGGTTATGTGACCATTATGTCACCAAAGGTCCTTTACCTACAGGGGTCTAGAGGAAATGAAGAGGAGACAGGCTGGTAAGTACCGTATCTGCAGTAATAAGCCCTAAACTCTAAGCTCTCAAAATAAGCCCTAACCCATCTTTCGGAGCAAAAAAATGTCTTATTTTCAGAGAAACACGGTATCATAGAATGAAGGCTGTCAAAACAAAGCTCAAATCAATGGCAGACTTGCATTCTTTTCACCATATGAGGGAAGGCAAAAGCCAAATATGACAAAAAGAGAAGGTCTATAAAAATATATCAAACTTTATTCAATTATAACTACACAAACTAGACATGGATAGATAGGGGTTAACATAAACAGGCGACCCCTGAAGAAGGAGACCTTCTGAAACGTGCGTCGGGGCGGGCGGGAGAATCTTTTGGCTTTTCCTCTGGGCTGATCAGGTAATAAGTAATACAATTTTATGTACTATGATGCTACCCCACTGCGGATTCTGATCTTTTTACCCAGGTTGATCAACTAGATACTTTGTCATTGTGCTATGGATAATTCAGTGATATGTATATAATAGCTATTTGATCTTAGACGCCCCTTGCATGTACTAATATATGCATGTTTATGTTAACCCCTATCAATCCATGTCTACTTTGTGTATTTAATTGAATAAAGTTTGATATATTTTTATAGACCTTCTCTTTTTGTCATATTTGACTTTTGCCTCCCCTCATATGTTTAATGTCTGGCAATTGGTCTTTACTATGTCCAGACCATAAGTGACTTGGTGTGAAATGGGGAACATCTTATATATAAAATAAAAATTTTCATGATTAATATTTGCTGATTCCACATCTTGCACATATGATGCATGCCATTTACATTGTATGATTTTTTTCACCATGCATCCATTTCGATTTTTATTCCATTTTCAAGTACATTTTATGGTAAAGTGAATGTTGTCATTCAAGACTACAACTAGTCCTGCAAAAAACAAGCCATCATAAAGCTACGTAGGTCAACTGATAATGACAAAACAATAGCTATTGTAAGAAGGGTAGGAAAAAAAAACAAAAGTATAAAATGACCTATTGTTTAAATATTCTTTTGTGACATGTATTGTTTTCCAGTGTTTTTCTGTATTACAATCTGTATTCAAAAGCTAAATTAGTGATTTTGAAATGTTCACACTCGCCACTGGAGCTATGTTAGACTCATACACTTGTTCTGTTAGGAAGAGTATTCAGGAGGTTCTTATCATCAAAGGCAGGATTACATTTGTGGATTTACTGAAACAACAGGAAGTTATGGTCTTTTAGAGCCCCAGTGGTCATTGTGAAAACTACACATTTTAATTTTTAATTTTAATGCATATTGGGATATTAAGAAAAAAAAACATTTCCAAGTTAAAAAAAAGTTACACAAAAACCTGGTTTAGCCCCTTCATGACATCCACCTTACATGTACGGCACAAGTTGGAAGCGGGTGTACAGTGCGGCTTCACCTTGTGCCCATACCCAGCAGATCATGCCTGTTGATCACAGCCAGGACCTACCCCTAACAATCGCGGGTGGATGCTGCTGTCAAACTCGGACAACCACATTTAACACGCGTTGGCATGGGGGAGGGTGCATCACTTCATGTGCCCATTGGTGTTCCCGTGATGTGGGTTGCTATGACATCTGGGGGTCTGCTGAAGACCCCTGAGGTAGTCATTACAGAGTTCCTTTGAAACCCTGCCTGTGGCCCGGGCTTCAAAAAAGACAGTGATTTCTCTATATGCAGTGATGATGTGGAATCGCTGTATATAACACAAGCGATCAGGCGATTGCAGCTTCAAGTCCCCTAAGCGGAATAGCAAGAACAGTGAAAAGTTTAAAAAAATGGTTTAAAAAATATAAAAAAAACCCATAAAAGTTCAAATAACCCCCTTTTTGGCCCATTAAAAGTAAAGCTATTAAAAGGTAGTATTACCATTTTCAGAAAAGTCTGATCTGTCAAAATATAAAAAAAGCTACTAACATAACCAAAAAACTTGTCATGTTTAGTATCACCATAATCGGACCAATGAGTAGAATTACATTGCAAGGTCATTTTTTCCACAAAATGTACACCATAAAAACAATTCTCAGAAAACAATGTCAGAATTGCATTTTTTCACAATTTATCTCCACTCGGAATACAAGCCCTCCTACTGTATGTCTATGTGGAAAGAAAAATAAAAGAGTTATGTCTCTGGGTAGAAGGAGATGAAGAAACGAAAAAGCAAAAATGGAAATTGGCCCCATTGTGAAGGGGATAAAAAGTAAATCATTTTCTGATGACGTATTCCCAAATGTTACAGACTCATACCCAAAGCACAGTCATCCAATGAAGTTCTCTCCAAATGCTGTGAGGGTAGTAAAATGCAGAAACTGATATGGATATCACTAAATAAGACTCATTCTGGGTTTATCCAATATAAGTTTTGTCGGGAAAAAAAAATCACACAAAAAGGTTTATTACATCCCGAGAGCCTTACTTTATTACCGCGCAACGAAATATGTTGAATACGAATTTTCCGATACCATTCCGTAACAGCGGTTTAACCACAATTTGTCCCATGTGTTTTTTTTCTTGCTACATTTTACATTTATGTTAGTGGAATACTGTGATTTCGTTCACTTATTGTAGGATAAACCACAGCCAGTCCTATTCCTGGCAATCTTGTGGTGCCGTAACCAAAAAACAAACACCAAAAATAGTCCCAGACACAGTCAATGCGGTTACTCAGACACAAAATCTTGCTTGTACCGTTAATTCAGACAGTAGAGGGTTAGTAGTTTTCTGTGGAGACTTTTTCTAATTTTATCCACAGCTCCGCTTTAGCCCAAAATAAAATGGCGACCTCACTTTCTCTTAGGCTACGTTCCCATGACGGTATAAAAAAATCCTTCAAAGTTTCATCCAGAAAAGTGGGACTATTTTTTTTTCACACATCAATTTGGCTACTGAAAAAAATCAACCTGCAATGCCACCTTGAATAACATTGTTCCAAGTGTGATCCTTTTTTTTTTTAACGGAGAGCCTTCAGACCGAAACTCAGGTCCTGTGAACAAGACTTTAGATGTGTGTCGTAAGCAATGTCTTTATCATGTCATCATTGCGCAACAAGGTTGTACCCTGGAACAGAAAGTACATAGATGGCGTCTTGCAATATGGTGACTTTGGCCCTTTTTCCTTGCCACCGCATTGCTATACCAGTAGGGACACCAACAACTGCCACCAAAAACTAAAGTCAACATAGCTATAAAAAAGAAATGTAAAAATAACAAAATACACCCTGAAGGATGCACAACTTTACAGTTTAAGGGAATCTGTCAGCAGGTTTGTCTATAGAGTCTGACAGCAGTATGATGTAGGGACTGATACCCTGATTCCAGTGAAGTGTCACATGGTTTATTGATTGCAGCAGTTTTGATAGAATCTAGCAAAGCTCTATTGTTGAGCTCTTTATAACGCTGCCCACACCCGTGATCTACCAATCAGTGCTGGAAGCATGGTTGGACCAGAAGACATGCGCCACCTAGTCCGGTAGTGAAAATCTCCTGCTGATTAAACACTGATATTATTGAAACATCAAAACACAGCGAAGTAAGTGACACATCACTGGAATCAAGTTCTCTGCCCCCCTCATCATACTACTCTCAAATTACATTGCAAAAAATTGCTGACAAATTCCTTTTAATGCAACACTGATGCGGATTATTATGGCTAGTGCAAGCATTTAATGTCTACTCATGGGGGTGAGTGTTTAAAGAACACTGAAGGAGGAATGCATGTGTCATCCACCCCTATCAGGCCCTTGGAAGGGTACAGTATATCAATGCTTCTTAAAGAGGTAAAAATATACCAGGGAAAACACCAATGTGGTTGTGGCAATAGCGTCAAAATAATTATCTCTGGGAACATTTTGTAGAATGATTTCTTTAAAAAGTACTGGACAGCGCACCTTGTTCTCAGCAGGAGCAAGAGCTCTCATGTCACGGAGATGGACACTTTATAGCTATTGCAGCTCAGGTGACAGATGCCCTGTAATGCAATCCTGTCATCCTGAAAATGCTATCCAACCTGCAGGCAGCATGTTATAGACAGGAAGGTCTGAGACGAATCACTTATCATTTTATGGGGAAAGATTTAGTATATCTTTTTTTTTTAAATAATTATTTATGGTTTAGAATCTGTCAAATTTCTATGCCCCCAAACCATTAATATTATTGTGTAGCCCTTTAAAAGATAAACAAGTTGATCCTTTTATGGCTTCAAAGCAATGCTCCAGCAGGAATAAATTGCGTTTTTAAGTTGTGTATATTTGTCTGAAAGTGCTCTGGGTTGTGACGATGCACTTCCAGTTCCTCAGCCTCGTGCTGTACTTACTGCCATGTATTGGATCCAATGAGAAAAAAGCAGCACCAGGTGATTTCCATAAGAATTCAAATTTTTATCTTTTTATTTAATTCATTGCTTGCAAAAAGTTAAAAACATACCTGTCATTAAATGTCAGGGGGCAAACATCCCCCACACGTCTGACACGTTTCATACTTCATGTCCTTACTCATAGGCATCTAAAAATATAATGAGCATACAAAGTTTATAACACATCCACAAACCCAACCCCACATGTGAAAACACTTACAAAGCAAATGGACCAATCCCTTATATGGTGGAATCAACCTTCAAATCTTGGTCTAAAAGAAAAAAGCAGAATTTCAATCATGTGGCCAACAGTAGAGTAAAATTATGTTTTTGGCCAGTCCACAACTCGTACAGACACAGCAGTAGAAAGAAAATAGTTTTTTAGGCGCAGCCACAAGCCACACAGCGATAGAGTAAATTTATTTTTTGGCCCATTCACAACTTGTACAGACACAACGGTAGAGTGTAATTATATTTTAGACCCACTACTCGTACAGACATGGCTGCAAAGTACACAAAGGCTTTTTGGCACAGTACTCCCACAGGCAGGAGTGCAGAGTACACGCAGAGGCTTAAAGGCACAGTACTTCCACAGGCAGAGGTTAAACACAGCAGAATGCCGAGGCACTCGTGATCCGGCATTTATGCAGGTCACGTGGTGGTGACAGTCAATTAATACTTGGCATGGCTGTGATGGCTCTGGAAGTTCCCACAACCTAAAAGTTTGTTGCTTTATTGCTTTACTGTGCTGCAGCCTGTCAACAAACTGTATTCGGCATCCGAACATGAACAGTAAACATCTGGTAAAAAAAAGTTTGTGTCTGGGGTTCAGTAACAGACATTGGGTGTCCGGTATGAATCCCGAACTTTAAAGTTGGGGTTTGCTCATCCTTAGCTGTAAGTGCATTGTGACACCCAAATGCACTTACAGACACATACATACAGAACTTGAAAAACCCTATTTCATGCTCCTGGAGTATCGCTTTGGGGTAATAAATTGATAGACTTGCTTATCTTTTTAAAGGGAATCTGTCACCTATTTTTAGCCCTATCAGCTACCAGCACTGCCATAAGGGGTTTATCTACAGCATTCTGTAGTGCTGTAGATAAGCCTCCGATGTAACCTGAAAGATAAGAAAAACAAGTTAGATTATACTCACCCGGGGGTCCGGTCCGGTCCAATGGGTGTCGCGGTCCGGTCCGGCGCCTCCCATCTTCTAGCGATGCCGTCCTCCTTCTTACTTCTGCCGTGGCTCTGGTGCAGGCGTACTTTATCTGCCCTGTTGAGGGCAGAGTAAAGTACTGCAGTCCACAGGCGCCAGACCTCTCTGACTATTCCTGGCGCCTGCGCAGTGCAGTACTTTACTCTGCCCTCAACAGGACAGTTAAAGTACGCCTGCGCAGGAGCCAAGGCAGAAGCAAGAAGTAGGACATCTTTGCTAGAATATGGGAGGTGCCGGACCGAACCGCGACACCCACCGCACGGACCGCGCTCTCCGGTAAGTGTAATCTAACTTGCTTTTCTTATCTTTCAGGTTACATCGGGGGCTTATCTACAGCATTACAGAATACTGTAGATAAGCCCCTGATGGCTGGCAGCTGATTGGGCTAAAAATAGGTAACAGATTCCCTTTAAGAGCAGACATTCATGTAAATGGTTTGATAGGTGTTTCTGATAGGCTTGCTTTACACAGTCTTACCTGTATTATTGGTCATATAGAGATACTTGCATATAAGTGATAAGGCCTCCCATTGGACTCCTTAGCCCAAAACAGTGATTTAGATACACAATCTGTGAAAAAAAATTTATTACGCCATTAGGCAGAAAGATGGCCTAGCATCAACGGCATGGTTTCTATGTTCCAGGAATTTACATGATCCTCTTGTTGACCTCATCCTAATCCTTCTGGAGATCATGTTAAAACACAATATTGTCATCTTCAACAGAGATGTTTATCTATAATGCCAAGGTACAGGTGTCAGAATCAGCAGACACTTGACGGCGATAGAACACGCACAAACTCTGTGCTTGCAAAATCGCCGGAACTTATCCATACGTCCCAGGTCAATAAGTACCAGATCACAGGGACGTTTGGATATGTCTCGGCTGGAAAAGGGGTTAACGAGAAGCACAGTACCTCACAGATCATCATCTCTGGCAGGGCTGTATCCTGGTAATACAGTTAAATGGCATATACAGCTCAAAAGAACAATGCAAAATCCTGAGGTCAACATGTCAAACATTTTAATAACAGCCTAACTGGCAAGATGGTGGCAATAGTCCATCTTCTCCCTCTTACAGAAATTCTATAGATTTATTGTCCAGACGTGTTGGAAAATGTGAACACTGGCTTTGCGCCTACTGTTAGGACCTCATTCAGACGTCCGTGTTTAAGCACGTATGTGAAAAAAAAGTACGGGTGTCATCAGTATTGTGCCTTAGTGTGGCATCCATGTGTCTATTTTTGCAATCAGTGTGTGATCAGTAATGTGTATTAGAGTGTCATCTGTGTGTCCATTTTACTATCATTGTGTCATCCATTTGATCATTTTACCATCATTATGTCATCTGTGTGTCCATATTACCATTAGTGTGTCATCTGTGTGTCCATTTTACCATCATTATGTCATCTGTGTGTCCATATTACCATCATTATGTCATCTTTGTGATCATTTTCACTGTCATTGTGACCATCAGTGTTAGGAACGGCGGAACGCACTAAATAAATCTAATATATAAAGCTCAAGTGTGTGTATGTATGTATGTGTGTGTGTATGTCCGGGATTGGCATCCGTACCGTCGCAGCTACAGCCACAACATTTGGCACAGTCACATGTCTCAACCCCCGAGAGTGTCCTAGGCTATGTTGTGAGGCGAAATTTTAACCCCGCGTGTTCCAATTCACCAAACAGTTTTGCCCCTATCTTCATAATGGGGAAAAAGTGTGTGTGTATCAAGCCCCGCCCCTCATTATGATGTCATAATGGTTGCCATGGCGATGCTGATGTCATCATAGGTTGCAAGCCCCACCGCTCACTATGATGTCATAGTGGTTGACTATGGGATGGAGGATGTGTGATGGGTATATGGGCACTGGACCATGGGATGGAGGATATGTATGATGGGTATATGGGCACGGGACTATGGGATGGAGGATATGTATGATGGGTATATGGGCACGGGACTATGGGATGGAGGATGTGTGATGGGTATATGGGCACTGGACTATGGGATGGCGGATATGTATGGTGGGTATATGGGCACGGGACTATGGGATGGAGGATATGTATGATGGGTATATGGGCATGGGACTATGAGATGAAGGATGTGTGATGGGTATATGGGTGCTCGACTATGGGATGGCAAATATGTATGATGGGTATATGGGCATGGGACTATGGGATGGAGGATGTGTGATTGGTATATGGGCATGGGACTATGGGATGGAGGATGTGTGATGGGTATATGGGCACTCGACTATGGAATGGAGGATATGTATGATGAGTATATGGGCACGGGCCTATGGAATCGTGGATATGTCTGATGGGTATATGGGCACGGGACTATGGGATGGAGGATAATTATAATTTGCTATAACTAACCACAGTTAGTTACTATGTCCGGGCAGCGCTGGGCTCTTCAGCTAGTAAATTATAAAGTGCGTTCACCGCTCAGGGTCCACGGTGCAGTAGGTGTTAAAACCGCTGCTAAACAATGGCAGATGCGCTATATGGCGGTATAATGCGCTCGGGTTCAACGTCACCCGATGAGCGCGGAGCGGACTCTGTTAAACTCACAGAGGCGCTGTAACAAAAACATACAAGTATGCACTGAGCCAGTTGGACTTCACCGGACTCAATGAAATTGCACGCACGGTATCTGGTCACAGGACACGGTTCCAAGACAGAGGACGGTGTCCGTCTAGACCTACCGTGCTGCGGCGTCGCTGCTGCGGACGCCGGTAAGTGCTGCTACATGCAGCGCGGTGGCAGACACAGCCGCTAAGCGATGGTGCCTTGAGAGACGTGACACCACCGGATACTAGTGTAGAGGTGCGGTGTGCACAGTGGCCTAAGGCTTGCCACTGACTGACGCGGACTCTAACTATAGTTCCCTATCCACATGCGTAATATCAGAGAGAGGGGAATCTTAATGAGTCAGTCACCAGAATCATACATCCATCACCATTCACACATCTAGCAAGAATAGCCTATACTAGCGCATGGCCGAATGGCCATGCAGCCCTTTTATAACCGTGCGCTGCCGGGACCTTCCAGATCTCTGAGATGGACCAATCAGATCAGGAGAAGGACCTGAGCACATGACTCCCGACCTCCAATGGGAGATCGTCTCATGAGCATGCTCAGAGGGGTGGCAGAGGGACTTAGCCTCAGGAGTAACTTGCTGCGAAGCAATATGTAAGGCTCTGGACTCCTGCTGTGTAGCCGCAGGAATCCGACGCCTAACAATCAGTTATCAGTGTTTTTCATGGATGGATAAAAAAAAAAAAAAAAAAAAATTATAAAGCTTTTCCTATTTCTTTGCAAACTTCTATATGGACGGCACACGGACGGAACACTGATGCCATCATCCATATGCTTCATGTGTTTTTCACAGACCCATAGACTTTTATAGACCGTTGTCATCAGTGCTGCCGGAAAAAAAAAGAACATATCACCGTGTGTTTTGAGCGGACACAGAGTCCATGAAAAACACGGACATGTGAAAAGAACGGATACTACGCGTACGTGCAACACTGTCTGAACGATGCCTAATGTGGTTATCGGGGCCTGTATATGTCAGGGATGTAAAGAACACAATAAATCAGACGTTCTCACCCACACCAACCCCGTGGATCCAGAGTGAGCCGCTCTAGTTGTCAAAAATGGTGACTATTTACTGCACTAATTGGAATTTGCTGTACTTTCCAGGAAGATGGAGATACATTGCAGGAAGGGATATTATGAGAGTATAAAGGCTCCGTCTGTCTTGGAATTAAAAACAACAACACATTCAAGATACAAAAATGCATTCATTTGTATATTTCATTTTTATCAGATAGCATGGGAGCAAATTTGGAAAGAATCCTAATTTGATGATAATCATAATTACATTTTCAGAATTGGCAGAGATTTCATTCCCTTCAAATATAATGTTTCTAAAATGTCTAATGTGTTGGTCACATAAATGTATTGACGATGACACTTCACACAGGGAGGATAATGGGGTTAAAAATGCAATGTTTAGTCTGTAAAAAAAAGAAATTCCCATATTGCTGACTCCTCTATAAAATCCTTTTATATTCCAGGATCACTGGAAGATTTGTCTGACTTTTCAAGGGCTGTTAAGTAGGTTTCTTTGTGGTTAATTAAAGCAGTGTAAAATGTCCAATGCAGTATTTATCCAAATCTTTGGAGGGTCTGCTATAGATTTGTACAGTTGTTGTTCTTACATTTTCAGTAGTTATTCCAGGGAAGGACCGGCTGAGGGGGTTAAGAGGGTAATTACACCCCAGGCGACTTTTGTTCCTACAGGTGAGGGCTGGATTCAAGTACTTGAATGTCTAAAATTGAAATAATACATGATATGAAAAATACAGATAAGCTAGAGAATAAATCCATTCAATCTGCAATGTGACATTTCACAAAATTGCAGACAAAATGCAGAAAAATAATACACCAGTTCACGGAAGATAAAGCCTATTTTATCCTGGGAAGACAAATTGAGTTGTCACTATTTTCAGCAGGCATGTCATGTTTGAGGGTATATCTTATGTATACAAAACACTTCTGGGCAGGTAGATCATTTATGTCAGGCTTGTCTAACGTGTATCCTTGAGGGACAAGGAAGAAAACAGAATTTTAGGGCACATCCATGCACTTTGTGTTTGTGTAGTCACCTTAGCTACAAGCTTATCCATTACTCTTTAAAATAAATCTACAGATAACTCCTCTACTCCTACCTAGTACCTACCCCACCCTTAAAGAAAATACAAAAGAATATTATTTCTTTTCTGTCTGCTTTAAAACTCTTAGTATGTGAGGGAATACTGATTTCCATAGATTTAATTTTTTTTTTATATATTGTTGTTTGAAAAATCACAAAACTCTGTGCTGATGCATTTTGCACTCCGGGACTACTCTTAGGGCTTGTTCACGTTACTTTTTTCCTTAATTTGTTTCCCATAATTTTTTTTCTGCCATGGAAAAAATGTTGCATTTTACAATGCCAGTAAAGTGAATGAGAGTTCTGAAATCTCATGCACATGCTGCTTATTTTTATCTTCCATAGTTGAACCTACGAAACGTTTTTTACAAATCTGCTACAAAAACCAAATGTGTGCACATACCCTTAGGGCTTGTACACATGCTACGTTTCTTCCACACATTTTTTCCAAAGTAAAACGCTGCTCTTTAAGGTATCAGCAAAGTGAATAAGCTTTCTGAAATCTCATGCACATGCTGCTTATTTTTTCGCACAGATTTTAACTAGAGATGGATGTTCGGGTCTGGCGGGTTTGACTGAACATTTAAAAAAAAGTTTGGTTTGGGTACCTGAACGATACCCAAACTCGAACCCGAACCCCTTTCAGGTCAATGGGGAGGTCAGAACACCCATTGTTTCCCACGTTGTCATCTGCGTGACAGAGTGGAAAACAAGGGCTCTGATCAGCAGTAAGATGACAGCATTTGAGCCAGCAGCTCTCACTGGTGGTAAAAAGGTTACCGCCGGTCACAGGCTTCGACTAGCGAGAGTACTACTCTAATCAACTTACACCTGCTCTCAATGATAGCAGCTAGAGCAGGTGTACAATGATGAGAGATGATGATGTCAGTTTTATATTGGCTGGTTATCAAGAATAGAGGTGTTCATATGTCATATTTTTAATTATTTAAATAAATAATTTAAAAAACGGCATAGGATCCTGTAAGGTAACAAGCAGGAACACGAGATGCAGTGACGGTACGCAGGAGCAGAGCATGGGTTAACAGGTTTATTTACAGGGGAAATACTCCATGCAGGGAGCATGTTCACACTGGACATTAACCAGGCAAAACCTAAGTCAAAAACAAAATAAACATATAACCTGCTGTACACAGCCTGAAAAAGAATCATTGATAAATCAATCTGTCCCCATACATAGAATGTTATCAGCAGCACATCTGCAGTCTACACTAAGCAATGTGCTGCTGAGAACAATGATTTTTGTTCCACCATAAATAATCCAATCATCTGGTGAATAGTTTTGCTCGCCCACTGGGCGAGTGCCGATATGTTTATGCGGCTACAGCATACGGTAAACTCACATTTAGTTCAAGCACAAGTTTGTTCGTTTTCACACTGAAATGGGCCATAAAGGGTTGTGACATCCCACTCTGCATGCCGTCTCCCACTTTTTTGCAGAAAGTCAGGTCCCTTCGGGTGTTGTTGGAGCTCCTTAGAATTTTTGCTAAGTGCTAGTTAGAAAAATCATCAGTGTGTGGCTGATAAATAAAAAAGAACGTCCACATCTAGCGATAGATTAATTTATTACTGAAGAGCATTTTTGTGCTCGTTCTGACCAGTTATCTGACATCTTTATGTACTACAGTAATAATTGTGATGCCGTTGTTTTGCAAGTTGTGTAAATGAATATGTATTGAAGAAAACAAAGTACTAAAATGCAGTAGAATTAAATGGTGGCAGTGTTCAATAGCTATGTTGAGCAGTACAATACTCCCACATTTATCTAGAACAATCCTTAGTGAATTGATTAAATAATATTAGGAGAAATATGGAGACCCATATAGTGTCCACAAAGAGGAACTGTAATAATCCTTCATGCTTTGCGTGACTTTTTTCTTTAATAGCAGTTGAAGTGACAAAATTAAAAATGAGTCATGAGTCATGACTATATACGGTATTATAAGTGGATAGAAATGCAGAAGGAATACTTTCCAGTTCACATCATGCTACAGTCATATGTAAAAGTTTGGGCACCCCTATTAATGTTAACCTTTTTTCTTTATAACAATTTTGGTTTTTGCAACAGCTATTTCAGTTTCATATATCTAATAACTGATGGGCTCAGTTATATTTCTGGATTCAAATGAGGTTTATTGTACTAACAGAAAATGTGCAATCTGCATTTAAACAAAATTTGACCGGTGCAAAAGTATGGGCACCCTTATCATTTTCTTGATTTGAAAACTCCTAACTACTTTTTACTGACTTCCTGAAGCACTAAATTGGTTTTGTAACCTCATTGAGCTTTGAACTTCATAGCCAGGTGTATCAAATCATGAGAAAACGTATTTAAGGTGGCCACTTGCAAGTAGTTCTCCTATTTGATTCTCCTATGAAGAGTGGCATCATGGGCTCCTCAAAACAACTCTCAAATGATCTGAAAACAAAGATTATTCAACATAGCTTTTCAGGGGAAGGATACAAAAAGTTGTCTCAGAGATTTAACCTGTCAGTTTCCACTGTGAGGAACATAGTAAGGAAATGGAAGAACACAGGTACAGTTCTTGTTAAGCCCAGAAGTGGCAGGCCAAGAAAAATATCAGAAAGGCAGAGAAGAAGAATGGTGAGAACAGTCAAGGACAATCCACAGACCACCTCCAAAGACCTGCAGCATCATCTTGCTGCAGATGGTGTCACTGTGCATCGGTCAACAATACAGCGCACTTTGCACAAGGAGAAGCTGTATGGGAGAGTGATGCGAAAGAAGCCGTTTCTGCAAGCACGCCACAAACAGAGTCGCCTGAGGTATGCAAAAGCACATTTGGACAAGCCAGTTACATTTTGGAAGCAGGTCCTGTGGACTGATGAAACAAAGATTGAGTTGTTTGGTCATACAAAAAGGCGTTATGCATGCGCTGTATTGTTGACCGATGCACAGTGACACCATCTGCAGCAAGATGATGCTGCAGGTCTTTGGAGGTGGTCTGTGGATTGTCCTTGACTGTTCTCACCATTCTTCTTCTCTGCCTTTCTGATATTTTTCTTGGCCTGCCACTTCTGGGCTTAACAAGAACTGTACCTGTGTTCTTCCATTTCCTTACTATGTTCCTCACAGTGGAAACTGACAGGATAAATCTCTGAGACAACTTTTTGTATCCTTCCACTGAAAAGCTATGTTGAATAATCTTTGTTTTCAGATCATTTGAGAGTTGTTTTGAGGAGCCCATGATGCCACTCTTCATAGGAGAATCAAATAGGAGAACTACTTGCAAGTGGCCACCTTAAATACCTTTTCTCATGATTTGATACACCTGGCTATGAAGTTCAAAGCTCAATGAGGTTACAAAACCAATTTAGTGCTTCAGGAAGTCAGTAAAAAGTAGTTAGGAGTGTTCAAATCAAGAAAATGATAAGGGTGCCCATACTTTTGCACCGGTCAAATTTTGTTTAAATGCAAATTGCACATTTTCTGTTAGTACAATAAACCTCATTTGAATCCAGAAATATAACTGAGTCCATCAGTTATTAGATATATGAAACGGAAATAGCTGTTGCAAAAAACAAAATTGTTATAAAGAAAAAAGGTTAACATTAATAGGGGTGCCCAAACTTTTACATATGACTGTATGTTAACCAAATTGTATTAGTATCTATTTTAACAAAATGTGTAGACGGTGAAGTAAAAAACAAGCCTGCTTTTCTATTAAATCTATTTTTATAGTATATTACATGAAAGTAAATAATGGGCAAGTTTCTTTTTAGAATAAAGCACTTACATGATAGTTGCTGGAGTAGAGGGCATAATGCACCAACTCATTGGCCCCATGGAGTACGAATTACAAGGCTAGAAGAAAACACCAACTCTAGCCATAGAAAGAAATTACAATGCCTGTTCTCCAATGGAAAATCTGTAACAGGCCCCCACCTACCATATTTAACAATATGAACAACATACATTATTAAATAGATCTCTTAAATCTCATGGGGCTGATGTACGTCCTTTAAAATCCATATGAGCATGACTGTTTAATTCATTTTGAGAGGCAGTCTCTGGCTTCCTTGCAGTCTTAACTATCTCCTCAGTGTCCTTCCTCCCTGCTGCTGAATCTCCACCCACTTAATCTTATGGACAGCTTTTCAGTGTCTCCACTCACCTACCACTGCTGCAGTCTCACAATGCTCAATATAAGCTGCAGTGGGTGGGAAGAAACTGAATACATTTAGACTTATGAGCAGCACCCTTACTGTTAGGAATGGCGGAACGCATTAAATAAAAATAAATAATAAAGTGCGTTCGCCACTCAGGGTCCACCGTGCAGTAGATGTAAACATTGCTGCTAAGTAGTGACAGACGAGCAATATGGCGGAAATGTGCACGCGGGTTGAACGTCACTCAAGTGCGCTAAGCAATCTCTCTTTGCTCACAGAGATGTCAGCAGAGGTAAACACAAAAGGCTGAGCCTGTTAGTGTCACAGGTCTCAGGTAAATGCACACACGGTATCTGGTCACAGGAGCAGGACCCAAGACACAGGAGCTGTGTCCGTCTAGACCTACCATGCATGCAGCGTCGCTACTGCGGACGCCAAAGAGGGCTGCAACTGCAGCGCGGCGTAGGACACTGCCGCTGGTCGACAAAGCAAGGAAGCAGGTGCAATGTCGGACGCTAGCACTGTGGATGATGCTGTAGTGGCTTGAGGCTTGCCACGAGCTGGCGCTGACTCTAATCTAAGTCCTTGTACACATTCATAATATCAGAGGGAGGGGATCTTAATGAGTCATTTGCAGGTTCATACATCCATCATCATACACACAGTAGCAACTAGAGATTATACTAGCGCATGGCCGAATGGTCATGCGCGCTTTTTATAGCCGGGACCATCCGGAAGCTTCCAGATCTCCGAGATAGACCAATGAGATCTGGAGCAGGACCTGGGCACATGACTCCCGATCTCCAATGGGAGATCATCTCGTGAGCATGCCCAGTAGGAGAACAGAGGGACTTAGTCTCTGGAGCGGTCTGCTGCAAAGCAATCTCCTCTGTGGTAGATAGACAGCAGGAGACCCCAGAATGTGAGGCTCTGGATTCCTGCAGAGCAGATGCAGAAACCTGACGCCTAACACTTACTCTTTATTGGACTCATAAAATGCTCATTTAAAATACCATGATTATACAGCCACTCTAAAATGGATTTTCAAAGTAAATACACCATCCTCATCAAGTCTAAGATAACTGTTTAATATTTTATGCAGTTTAAATTGTGAAATCTACTGAATAATATTATTAGAAGTGGTATTGTTAATTATGATTTCCATAACCTGATACAAAAATCCATTCAGGTAGGCATTAGATGCACCTATAATATACTCATATGAGTACAAAGTGAAGGCTTCTGGGCATTCCGTTCTTACTTTTATATGTCATGGCTTTTTCTTCAGAACACAGGAACTGTTAGGCTGACAAGGTAAGGTGGATCCTCCAAGCCCAAGGTTTGGGTGGGTACATGGGCGCCGGTACAGCAAATGGGTGAGGCACGCAGGACACAGCTGTGATACTGGAAAGTACAGGCAGGAGAAGTCCAGGAAACACAGGCAGCTGGGATGTTGGAAACCACAGGCCGACAGGAGACGTCCAAGAGACCGCCGGCAGGCAGTTGGTATGCTGGAAACCGCAGATAGGCATGAGACTTCCAGTAGACTGTTGACAGGCAGCTGGGATGCTGGAAACCACAGGCAGGTAGGAGACATCCAGAAGACTGTGGAGAGGCAGCTGAAATACTGGGAACTGCAGGCAGACATAAGATGTCCTGTAGACCACAGCCAGCAGAACAGGTAAAGGTGTACCAGGAAACTCAGTCTTAGGAGCACTGAAGTCTTAATACCAAGACACAGGTGTATGTCTTGGTGAAATGTATGTAGGCCAAGGCAAATGATCACATGGAAAAATGTTGTGCCATCTGCAATGCCCGATATATAGCACAACAAATTTTAGCTGACCAGATTGTGGGAAGGGAAGCAAAGCATGGATCTGGGATAGGTGCTTAACAGGAACATTTTCATACCAGGGGCCTGTGTTCATAGAAATATTTGATAAGAACAAATAGATAGTGGAAAAATGTGCATGTCAGGACGTGTAATACATTTTTTCAGAAAGAAACATTTGGAAATATTCAGTAGGCACAATCACTTAGATACTTGTCTAAGTAGCTTAGGTGTAACCGGAGAGTCACTAATTTCAGGAATAAATGATTTGACAATAAATACATCATAGAAAACTTAATGTAAAAGCTCACAATTTTCCAAGGATAATACTGGAGACTATTTTCATGGATTATTCTCCGCATTCTAATCTTCCCATCGCACTTCCACAGTGATGTCTACAGTAAACACATGGATTTCTTTCTACCTTAATGCCTTCCAGGAAACGCTGCAGAAGATTGAATATTATGCATCACTGGCCTTTACTCACTGCAGAGCCAGCCCTTGAAATGCTTCTAAATAGATCTTAAATTATGTAACACCACTTGGAAAACAACAAGAGACATGCCACAAGGGCGAGCCTTTCTACTATAATAAAACCCCCTAGTTTCTTCTCTACGCAAACAGCTAAAGTCAGCAATGAACGTCATCATCTTCCAAAGCTGGGCTGGAACCCAGTGACCTGATATGTCTTTTTGGCGCTTTAGATTATAGCATTGGGAGCCTGACACAGCTATTCATCACAGTCTCCCATGTGTGAGCCTTCTATGCCACTTAGAAGCCATAGAAGGCTACATTTTGATTTATTTCAAATTATATTTTATACTAGTGGGAAAAAAGCTATTCATCACTCTTATGCTATTTTTAACATTTCTGTTGTTAAAGTATACATCCTGTTTCTGTAAAACCAGGTGGAACTTAATAATACGAGTCAGCGGTATGGTTAATAATCATTGTATACTGCGATCTATGGTCCCGTTAATATAGTACTATGTGAAGGCATGCTTTGTAAAGTCTGCAGAAGGTGTCTTATAGTCTCCTGTTAATCCATTGTGACTTGACAACCCTTGTGACCAAAGCTATTGATTATTGTAAGGTTTGTACCAGAAGGATCGATGTGATAAATGCATGTAGCTTGCAAGAGTAATTTTATTTGTTAACATACCAGACTGCATAGTTTGGGATTGACTTATGAAGTACTATCACTGTTGGAGTCTGTGTAATGTTGGCAGCACAATATGTATTAGCAAGCATGATTATTACCATAGTTGAAATAATGAACATAATAGGTGGCTTAATAGAGTTGTCAATCAGTGAGTGGTCCACAGTAGAAAGTTGCTGAGTAGAGTCGTTCCCGGTCTGGGGGCGGCTGTACGTGTCCACACCATGTGAGACATTTTTCCCTATTCTTTTATATGGACACAATAAAATACTACTTAAGAAGTAGAACATTCTTCATTTTTCCACATTTCTATGGCAGGGTACATGAGTATCAGCATGCCTACCTGGATATTAACTGTGAGTTAGAGAAGCTACACTTCGGTCACTTTATTTGGAGCAAGAGTTGTCCAGTTAGAACACCCCTTGAAATAAGTTTTCTGCCTTAGCTTACTTTTGACATATTTATTAGATATATTGCAAAATAACTTTGTTGGCCATCAGTGAGCTAACACTCCTCCTAATTCCCAGAGCAAAGTGACTTTATTTGCTATTTTCCAGTAGCACTATGTCAAGTACTAAGGCAGTGAGGTATGGAAATATTTGCCTGAGGCAGAGAGCTTTGGGTGAATTATCAAGAGATTTCACTTCTTTGTTCAGGGAATCATGGTAGTTGAAAAAAATGTTTGTTTTTTGTTCAACTATACGTTTATTGATTTTTTACTAAAGAAAAATTTAAAAGTAGTAAAGAAAAAAAAGAAAAAGGGAACAATGGATGGCATATGTTCTAACTGGGATAAAAGTTCCCAATTCAGACAATCTTTGCAGGTCCCAGGGGTTGAACCCATAGCAATACCTTTAATTATAAAGAAATGAAGAGGTGTATTAAATATAGGAAGATCTCTCATAAAAAAATTCAATAAGAACATTTTGGTATAGAAATTGTTTCCATGGTGAGTCCTAAAATCTTATGAGTCATACAGAGTCCAAGTTTCTGAAACTGTCTCCATGGTATTGAGTCTTTAATAATTGCAAATTTAATTGGTAAGTGCTGTGGAATATGTTTGGGCTATAAAAAATGTTATTATTATTATTATTTATTAATACATAAGCAACTAACTAACTTAGATGGTTGAGCTACCAGTAGTCAGAATAATGAAGGGTGAAAAAGAGGTGTTAGATTTACTCCAGTTTTTAAGATGTTAATTAAATGGGCATTCCCAAGATCAAGATGGTGGCTCACGAGTTACTATAAAACAATACAGTCAATTTCTGAAAATGGAGCATCATTGTCTTTGGGACCTCCCAAAAATGCCAGCCCCACTCTTTGTTTATCTTCTCTTGCCCCTGGACATGTCCTCCAGTAGTTATTAGGAGGTAGAGCATGTGCAGTCAATCGTGCTCACAATCCTGTTGTTTCTATACAAGTAATTCCCTGTGTACAGAAAGAGTAGTTGCATGGTTTCCTCACCTAGAAACAAGAAAGAAGGGGATGGGCTATACTAGGGGGATCACCACAGACAATTGGTTGGCGTATAAATAGACAGTTTTTTTATTTACATTTAGACATGTATAAACCACACAAGAGATAAAAACATAAAAAAGTCACAAATGTGACTTGACAAACACATGACTGGCTCGCAATAGAGCCTTCACCCAAGAGGTGTACTCCACAAGGGACTTGCCTATATAAACAGCATATCAAAGGGTGACCAAGTGTATCAAGAAATGAGGAGGGTTGTGCAATCCCTCAGTCCAAAACACTTAGAATTATTCAGAGATAAATATAGCCCTTAAATAGGTTGAATATACAAAATACCCTTGGTCACCATGACCCAGAATGCCTATCAGGAAGAAATTGTAAAGCAAGCATATGGTCATCATCAAATGGGTACAACACCAAGATCAAAAATAAACCCAGACAAGCATAAAAACCTTGATAGGAGGAGCCTATAACCATAAGTGGTGGTATGTGGAGTAACAAAAATTGCAGAGTCCATGTGGGGCAACCTCAGGGGGAACAAGATACCCGACGCGTGTCGCCACCCACAGTGGCTTCGTCAGGGGTACTGAGTGTAGCTTCAACACATCTTTATATGTGCACGGAGTTAGAGAGTTAATGGCGTACAGCTGTATCACTCACCGGAGTAACCCAGAGATGTATGAGTGTCTTGTGAGCGCAGGGAGCCGTCCAGTGGCCATGTTGAAAGGCAATGCGCAGGCGCCAGCGTGTAATAACAGGAAATGCGTCACAGCAGGTATACGGTGCTATTGCGCATGCGCCAGTGAATAGAAAAAGCAAATAGATTCCGGCCAGCGGGACGGAGGCACTGCGCAGGCGCCGGCAGGTGATGACGGCGGGGACGTCACAGCCAGTATACAACTCTGCTGCATGCGCACCAGTAGGAAATAAAATCCGGCCCCCAGATCAGAGGCACTGCGCAGGCGCCGGCATGTAATGACAACAATGTCCATGACAACCAGCATACAGAGATTACTACGCATGCGCCAACCCACAATGACAGGGAAATAATCCTACCTGCACTTATCAGGTCAACCCAGATCATTGATTTGTTACACACATAAGACGATAATCAATGGTCGATTCCATACTTAAATGGCGATATATTATAATATGCCCATGGGGAGGCATAGATAGAACGTGAAAAGGCATAGCTGAGCCCATAAACAACAGTGATCATATAAATGATCAGATGAAGCGCTCATTTCTGCATCTGGGCACAGCTAAGGTGACCATGACGGTTCAAAACGCATGCCACACCACACATGCGTCGATATATTGAGGCCAGGGAAACAAGACTCCGAAGTAGGTATGAATAGTAGTACAGTGCATAGGAGTGGTGCATCATTATAATGTTCACACAAAAAAAAAAAAAAAAAGGGGGGGGGATTATTGATCAGCGCATACATAATGGTAATCAGGTAATATAATAGTAATCAGCCACGTGTAAGGCCATAAATAGCCACAGATCATATTGATCGATACTATCAAATAAGAGAATAAATGTCCAAAAATCACTACTATTAAAGAGCCAATCCCATCCAAACCCATATAGAGGTATAATGAGAAGGATAGCCTCAAAGATAACTTCAAAAAAGAGGTACACTGGAGGCTCTTATTGGTCTACCTATAGAGTGGATGCCAGTTATCATAAAAAGAAACAATATATACAAAACACCCAATAGTGACAAAATGAAGCAGCCATGAAATGCTGCAACTCTGCTACATGGCCGCGGAAATGGTCACAATGTATAGTGGCACATGGTGGGTCCACAGCGCAAGGGATGCACCCCATTGGACCAGATAGCCAGGGCACTCCTATATAGAGTACACCAATAGAGTAGGGAACAAGGGATGGATTGTAGAAAATGTAGGAAAAACCAAGAAACATCCTAAAGGGATAAATAGTAAATAATCATAAAAAAACACAATACAAAAAATGTATGAACAAAGCTGATATGCTGTTTATATAGGTGTAAAAAACAACATCATGAGGTCCGTACAACACCCCTAAAGAGCACCAAAGGTAGAGCGATATCCGATACTTTAAATAGTCCAACAATCCTTCAAGTGTGACACTCTCGAAAGAAAAAGTCAATTCTGCTTATAGAATCCTGTGAATAACAGATCTTCGTTTAAGCCGACAGGGGCTAAAGAGTTCAAATTAAAGATCCATTTGGATTCTCGTCTAAGGAGCTCCAGTGTGATGTCACCACCTCTGATATCCGGTTGCACGGATTCCAAACCTAGAATTCTTGTTCCATGCCATTGTGAGTTGTGTGTCACAAGGTAGTGTGAGGCAACTGACGTGAGCGTATTGCCCTTTTCACGATCCTTTTTAGCCGTAGTGATGTTTGAAAAGTGTTGCTGCATCCGCCTCCTCAATTCTTGAGAGGTCTGACCAACATAGACCTTTGGACACGGGCATATGAGCGCATAGATAACGAAACGTGATCTACAATTGAAATAGGAAGTAGTCTTGATCTGAAAAGGAAGGAGGGGGAGAGACACAATATTACCATTGGCCATGTAGGGACAAATGTTGCAGTTCCCACATGGAAAAGAGCCAACTAAACGTGTACCCCTGTTGAGCCTAGAAACAGGGCGTCTAAAGTGGCTGTGACTAAGACAGTCTTTGAGATTTTTTGCCCTCCTAGCCACCAGACTTGGTAGTATGGAAATATGGGGCTTTAACCTAGGCTCACTCAGGAGGATCCCCCAATGCCTAGAGAGAATGCCCCTAATATCACCCCACTGATTATTATACGTGGTGATGATACTCATGGGTTTAGGCGGGTCACTCGTGCGTGGTTGCAAGAGCTCATCCCTATTGGAGTCTCTAGCAGTCCTAAAAGCATTGGAGATTACCTTTTTAGGATAGCCTCTATCCACAAACCGGCAAGTCAGATCACGTGCCTGGGTCAAAAAGTCATCACTGTTGCTACAATTTCTTCTGGCCCGAAAAAATTGGCCTTTAGGAATGCCCTTTTTAAGATGTTGGGGGTGAAAACTCGTGAAGTGCAATAGGCTGTTTGTAGACGTAGGCTTCCGATAGAGGGTTGTAGTGATCCTAGAACCGTGGAGAGAAAGCTTGAGGTCCAAAAATTCAACCTCACTCTGCGAAAAATGTGAAGTCAATCTGATGTTCCAGGGATTAGCGTTCAAAGCATCCACAAAAAGCCGACAGTCATCCAAAGTACCTGTCCAAAAAAACAGTATATCGTCAATATACCGATACCAGTTTGTGATGTATTTGGAGAATGCCTCCATACAAAATACCTGAGTGACCTCCCACCATCCTAGAAATAAATTGGCGTACGAAGGCGCGCAGCGCGCGCCCATCGCGGTACCAGTGACCTGCCTATAGTGGACTCGATCAAAAATAAAATGATTTTTGTCCAAGATGAAAAGAAGGAGGTCAAGTAAAAATGAATCATGCTTTCTATCTCCCGTGGAATGTTGGTCTAGAAAAAAGGACACCGCTTGAATGCCAAGATTGTGTCGTATGCATGTGTACAAAGACTCTACGTCAAGAGTGACAAGCCACATGCCAGGTATAACAGAAATGTCCTGTAGCTGTTGGATTAGATAGGTGGAGTCTCTCACAAACGATTTAAGAGAAGTCACCAATGGCTGTAGAAAAAAGTCAATATAAATACAGGGGCGTTCCAACAAACCACCAATTCCGGACACGATGGGCCTACCTGGGGGTGCCTGAAGCGACTTGTGGACTTTTGGAAGCATGTAGAAAGTCGGGGTCCTCGGGTGATGGTTTGTCATGAAGTCCTTTTCTCTTTTGGTTATAATATGGCAGCCAAAGGCGGAGTCCAGTAGTCTGTCCAATTTAGCCTTAAAGGCAGATGAAGGATCAGACGGCAGTACCTGATAACAATTGGAATTTGTTAATTGGCGTTTTGCCTCATCAAGATACAGATCAATCGGCCAAATGACCAGGTTACCACCCTTATCAGCCTCATGGATCACAAAATCACGATTGGACCCTAATTGTGAAATAACCGCCCGTTCAGGCTTACTCAAATTATTCCCACAGTTAGGATCAAGCTTAAGAGTCTTGATTTCCCTGCACACGGTATCGAAAAAAATCTGTACCGCTGGGAATAATGAAAATTTAGGGGTAGCCTGAGATGGTAACCTACCCTGAAAACGTCTTCTAGTTGGTCCAGTATCGTTTTCTTCCAACAAATCTAGAAGATCTCTGAAGGCCTGTCTTTCCGTCATAGGCAAATCATCAATCATAGACGGCTGGTGATAAAGGAGTTTAAATGTCAGCTGTCTACAAAACAGATAAAGATCCTTAATCAGTGTAAATTTATCCAGCACATTGGTTGGACAGAAGGAGAGACCCTTCTCCAAAACAGCAGACTCAACAGGAGACAAATTATATGATGATAAGTTAATGATTTGCAACTTACCACAGTTGGAAGGAGTCTCCATACCGAATGATGATATCAATGTCTCCTGTTTTGCCGGGTCTCCCGCTTGTATTTGGGAGACCAAACCCTGTAATTGCGGGTCCGCTTCCTTAGTATGGAGCCTCTTGCGTCGGCCCCTCCTGTTGCGCCCTCGGCGTCGCTTGGCTCTGATGATAAAAAATCATCACTTGAGGGAAGTTCATGTAGATTGGACACATTGCTGCTGATGATCAATGATCAAATTGTTGGTTTATTTTTCAAACCTTACTATAAGAGGAGTTACATTTTTATATATATACTCTTTTTTGTTCATTCAATTTGATCATGGATTTGGCGGCTAGAGAGGCAGCATGGAGTTCCCAGGCCTATGGGCTTTTTGATTCTGTACCCCTACCATCCTCTGATAATGCTATGGGTAATACAGATTTTCAAAATTTGTCCAGAAAGCTGATAGGGTTGCACAAATCACTCACCAAGACATGGTGGAATGTGAAAACACTGGAAGAGTATAAGAGGCTGGGCTTGGTTCCCAGAGGGTTGAGAGTACAGATCTTCCCTGCATGGGAAGCTGAGGCGGACTTCCAAAAAACCTGGGAGAGTGGTCTATTGAGTTGTTCTAAGATAATTATGGATATGCTCATACAACATGATCAAGGCATTTTGACTGTGATCAGGGATAAAATTAAGGCTCTTGAGGTCAAGTTGGACAGATTCGACAAGAAGTCCTTGGTTGAACCATTTCAATCTCAATTGAAGTCTATTATTGATAAATTCGAGAAAGATGTAATTGGGGGTAAGAAACAGAAATTTAAAAGGGATCAATTTGATTTCGAGAATGGACGTGCCTACAGGTGGATCCATAGGGGCAACAAAAGGGTCACCATAACCATTGATGGGGCCAGCAGCAATGTGTCCAATCTACATGAACTTCCCTCAAGTGATGATTTTTTATCATCAGAGCCAAGCGACGCCGAGGGCGCAACAGGAGGGGCCGACGCAAGAGGCTCCATACTAAGGAAGCGGACCCGCAATTACAGGGTTTGGTCTCCCAAATACAAGCGGGAGACCCGGCAAAACAGGAGACATTGATATCATCATTCGGTATGGAGACTCCTTCCAACTGTGGTAAGTTGCAAATCATTAACTTATCATCATATAATTTGTCTCCTGTTGAGTCTGCTGTTTTGGAGAAGGGTCTCTCCTTCTGTCCAACCAATGTGCTGGATAAATTTACACTGATTAAGGATCTTTATCTGTTTTGTAGACAGCTGACATTTAAACTCCTTTATCACCAGCCGTCTATGATTGATGATTTGCCTATGACGGAAAGACAGGCCTTCAGAGATCTTCTAGATTTGTTGGAAGAAAACGATACTGGACCAACTAGAAGACGTTTTCAGGGTAGGTTACCATCTCAGGCTACCCCTAAATTTTCATTATTCCCAGCGGTACAGATTTTTTTCGATACCGTGTGCAGGGAAATCAAGACTCTTAAGCTTGATCCTAACTGTGGGAATAATTTGAGTAAGCCTGAACGGGCGGTTATTTCACAATTAGGGTCCAATCGTGATTTTGTGATCCGTGAGGCTGATAAGGGTGGTAACCTGGTCATTTGGCCGATTGATCTGTATCTTGATGAGGCAAAACGCCAATTAACAAATTCCAATTGTTATCAGGTACTGCCCTCTGATCCTTCATCTGCCTTTAAGGCTAAATTGGACAGACTACTGGACTCCGCCTTTGGCTGCCATATTATAACCAAAAGAGAAAAGGACTTCATGACAAACCATCACCCGAGGACCCCGACTTTCTACATGCTTCCAAAAGTCCACAAGTCGCTTCAGGCACCCCCAGGTAGGCCCATCGTGTCCGGAATTGGTGGTTTGTTGGAACGCCCCTGTATTTATATTGACTTTTTTCTACAGCCATTGGTGACTTCTCTTAAATCGTTTGTGAGAGACTCCACCTATCTAATCCAACAGCTACAGGACATTTCTGTTATACCTGGCATGTGGCTTGTCACTCTTGACGTAGAGTCTTTGTACACATGCATACGACACAATCTTGGCATTCAAGCGGTGTCCTTTTTTCTAGACCAACATTCCACGGGAGATAGAAAGCATGATTCATTTTTACTTGACCTCCTTCTTTTCATCTTGGACAAAAATCATTTTATTTTTGATCGAGTCCACTATAGGCAGGTCACTGGTACCGCGATGGGCGCGCGCTGCGCGCCTTCGTACGCCAATTTATTTCTAGGATGGTGGGAGGTCACTCAGGTATTTTGTATGGAGGCATTCTCCAAATACATCACAAACTGGTATCGGTATATTGACGATATACTGTTTTTTTGGACAGGTACTTTGGATGACTGTCGGCTTTTTGTGGATGCTTTGAACGCTAATCCCTGGAACATCAGATTGACTTCACATTTTTCGCAGAGTGAGGTTGAATTTTTGGACCTCAAGCTTTCTCTCCACGGTTCTAGGATCACTACAACCCTCTATCGGAAGCCTACGTCTACAAACAGCCTATTGCACTTCACGAGTTTTCACCCCCAACATCTTAAAAAGGGCATTCCTAAAGGCCAATTTTTTCGGGCCAGAAGAAATTGTAGCAACAGTGATGACTTTTTGACCCAGGCACGTGATCTGACTTGCCGGTTTGTGGATAGAGGCTATCCTAAAAAGGTAATCTCCAATGCTTTTAGGACTGCTAGAGACTCCAATAGGGATGAGCTCTTGCAACCACGCACGAGTGACCCGCCTAAACCCATGAGTATCATCACCACGTATAATAATCAGTGGGGTGATATTAGGGGCATTCTCTCTAGGCATTGGGGGATCCTCCTGAGTGAGCCTAGGTTAAAGCCCCATATTTCCATACTACCAAGTCTGGTGGCTAGGAGGGCAAAAAATCTCAAAGACTGTCTTAGTCACAGCCACTTTAGACGCCCTGTTTCTAGGCTCAACAGGGGTACACGTTTAGTTGGCTCTTTTCCATGTGGGAACTGCAACATTTGTCCCTACATGGCCAATGGTAATATTGTGTCTCTCCCCCTCCTTCCTTTTCAGATCAAGACTACTTCCTATTTCAATTGTAGATCACGTTTCGTTATCTATGCGCTCATATGCCCGTGTCCAAAGGTCTATGTTGGTCAGACCTCTCAAGAATTGAGGAGGCGGATGCAGCAACACTTTTCAAACATCACTACAGCTAAAAAGGATCGTGAAAAGGGCAATACGCTCACGTCAGTTGCCTCACACTACCTTGTGACACACAACTCACAATGGCATGGAACAAGAATTCTAGGTTTGGAATCCGTGCAACCGGATATCAGAGGTGGTGACATCACACTGGAGCTCCTTAGACGAGAATCCAAATGGATCTTTAATTTGAACTCTTTAGCCCCTGTCGGCTTAAACGAAGATCTGTTATTCACAGGATTCTATAAGCAGAATTGACTTTTTCTTTCGAGAGTGTCACACTTGAAGGATTGTTGGACTATTTAAAGTATCGGATATCGCTCTACCTTTGGTGCTCTTTAGGGGTGTTGTACGGACCTCATGATGTTGTTTTTTACACCTATATAAACAGCATATCAGCTTTGTTCATACATTTTTTGTATTGTGGTTTTTTATGATTATTTACTATTTATCCCTTTAGGATGTTTCTTGGTTTTTCCTACATTTTCTACAATCCATCCCTTGTTCCCTACTCTATTGGTGTACTCTATATAGGAGTGCCCTGGCTATCTGGTCCAATGGGGTGCATCCCTTGCGCTGTGGACCCACCATGTGCCACTATACATTGTGACCATTTCCACGGCCATGTAGCAGAGTTGCAGCATTTCATGGCTGCTTCATTTTGTCACTATTGGGTGTTTTGTATATATTGTTTCTTTTTATGATAACTGGCATCCACTCTATAGGTAGACCAATAAGAGCCTCCAGTGTACCTCTTTTTTGAAGTTATCTTTGAGGCTATCCTTCTCATTATACCTCTACATGGGTTTGGATGGGATTGGCTCTTTAATAGTAGTGATTTTTGGACATTTATTCTCTTATTTGATAGTATCGATCAATATGATCTGTGGCTATTTATGGCCTTACACGTGGCTGATTACTATTATATTACCTGATTACCATTATGTATGCGCTGATCAATAATCCCCCCCCTTTTTTTTTTTTTTTTTTTTTTTGTGTGAACATTATAATGATGCACCACTCCTATGCACTGTACTACTATTCATACCTACTTCGGAGTCTTGTTTCCCTGGCCTCAATATATCGACGCATGTGTGGTGTGGCATGCGTTTTGAACCGTCATGGTCACCTTAGCTGTGCCCAGATGCAGAAATGAGCGCTTCATCTGATCATTTATATGATCACTGTTGTTTATGGGCTCAGCTATGCCTTTTCACGTTCTATCTATGCCTCCCCATGGGCATATTATAATATATCGCCATTTAAGTATGGAATCGACCATTGATTATCGTCTTATGTGTGTAACAAATCAATGATCTGGGTTGACCTGATAAGTGCAGGTAGGATTATTTCCCTGTCATTGTGGGTTGGCGCATGCGTAGTAATCTCTGTATGCTGGTTGTCATGGACATTGTTGTCATTACATGCCGGCGCCTGCGCAGTGCCTCTGATCTGGGGGCCGGATTTTATTTCCTACTGGTGCGCATGCAGCAGAGTTGTATACTGGCTGTGACGTCCCCGCCGTCATCACCTACCGGCGCCTGCGCAGTGCCTCCGTCCCGCTGGCCGGAATCTATTTGCTTTTTCTATTCACTGGCGCATGCGCAATAGCACCGTATACCTGCTGTGACGCATTTCCTGTTATTACACGCTGGCGCCTGCGCATTGCCTTTCAACATGGCCACTGGACGGCTCCCTGCGCTCACAAGACACTCATACATCTCTGGGTTACTCCGGTGAGTGATACAGCTGTACGCCATTAACTCTCTAACTCCGTGCACATACAAAGATGTGTTGAAGCTACACTCAGTACCCCTGACGAAGCCACTGTGGGTGGCGACACGCGTCGGGTATCTTGTTCCCCCTGAGGTTGCCCCACATGGACTCTGCAATTTTTGTTACTCCACATACCACCACTTATGGTTATAGGCTCCTCCTATCAAGGTTTTTATGCTTGTCTGGGTTTATTTTTGATCTTGGTGTTGTACCCATTTGATGATGACCATATGCTTGCTTTACAATTTCTTCCTGATAGGCATTCTGGGTCATGGTGACCAAGGGTATTTTGTATATTCAACCTATTTAAGGGCTATATTTATCTCTGAATAATTCTAAGTGTTTTGGACTGAGGGATTGCACAACCCTCCTCATTTCTTGATACACTTGGTCACCCTTTGATATGCTGTTTATATAGGCAAGTCCCTTGTGGAGTACACCTCTTGGGTGAAGGCTCTATTGCGAGCCAGTCATGTGTTTGTCAAGTCACATTTGTGACTTTTTTATGTTTTTATCTCTTGTGTGGTTTATACATGTCTAAATGTAAATAAAAAAACTGTCTATTTATACGCCAACCAATTGTCTGTGGTGATCCCCCTAGTATAGCCCATCCCCTTCTTTCTTGTTTCTGTATCGTCCTCTGAATGGGCTTGGTTGGATCCTACTGCGCTTTATAGAGACGGTGGTGCCCCTATCTCTTGTTTTGCATGGTTTCCTCACCTGCAGCTGATAGGGTGGGGATATGCAACACTCTGCTGCGTCTCTGCTAGCTTACTCTGGACAGCATCAGTAAGTGCTGCTTGACTGTCATAGCAGCAGTGCCAGTGAGGTTTCCTTGCTTGCAGGTCACAGGTTTAGCATATGTAAATATGTTATTCTCTCTGCTATCTAAGGCTAGGTTCCAATTCATACAGTGATCGCTATGTCGTGGTTTCAGTGAGAATCCTTGAAAAGTATTTTTATGGGAAAAAACCGTGATGTAGCCATTCAATTTAAAGAAGCTGGCAGAGTTGTTGTGGACACTGTTCGACTTCTGTTGTGGCAGTATTCTTTTTTTCGGACATGCACAAAAACATGTTATATAGCTTTGAATGGCCAGACTGTTGGATCCGGCCAGCATAATTGCCCCTATGCTTTTCTAGTAGCATTGGAGAATGGGTAGTTCAGACTAGCAGCTCAGACATGCATGCAGGGTTATTATTTTCAGCTGTAAGAGTGAGAATAATAACCATACAACTCAAAATGTACAAAAATGTATTTATGACATGTAAAAAAAATTAGTGACCATTATAACCCCCCTTCTTTAAGTAACAGCCATAAGTCAATCCATGGTGTCATAATCTGTTGGCGATCAATCAACTTTTTGGGTAGCACCAGTAGCGTAGCTACCGGGGGGGCAGAGGGGGCGGTGGCCCCCGACCCCGCGCTCTCAGGGGGCCCACCCGGCGCTATGCTACAGATGCATTTTGCGGCAGAGCAGGGAAAATCAATCTCCCTGCTCTGACGTCCGGCCGCTATGGGCCCCTGAGCAGGCGGGGGGGTCCGGTGCCAGCAGTGGGCCCCCCGCCCGTCATCGCAGGGTCAGCGGTGTCGGCTACATACCGACACAGCTGACCGCATTGATGACAGAAGGAGCGAGCGCTCCTTCTCTCATCATCCCCCTGTAAGCGTCTGACGTCACCGACGCCAACACTGACAGGGGGCGCGATGATGTCAGTACCCAGCGCTTGCAGTCAGAAATGAGCGGGAGCAGGGCAGGAACCAGGAGGAGGAGAGGTGAGAATTTAGTTTATGGGGGAGTGGTGCATTATACTACAGAGGGTGGCTATGGGGGTGCATTATACTACAGAGGGTGGCTATGGGGGTGCATATACAGAGGGTGGCTATGGGGGTGCATATACAGAGGGTGGCTATGGGGGTGCATATACAGAGGGTGGCTATGGGGGTGCATATACAGAGGGTAGCTATGGGGGTGCATATACAGAGGGTGGCTATGGGGGTGCATATACAGAGGGAGGCTATGGGGGTACATATACGGAGGGTGGCTTTGGGAGTGCATCTACGGAGGGTGGCTATGGGGGTGCATCTACAGAGGGTGGCTATGGGGGTGCATCTACAGAGGGTGGCTATGGGGGTGCATCTACAGAGGGTGGATATGGGGGTGCAAATGCAGAGGGTAGCTATGGGGGTGCATATACAGATGGTGGCTATGGGGGTGCAAATATAGAGGGTAGCTATGGGGGAGCATATACACAGGCTGGCTATGGAGGGCAAATACAGAGGGTGGCTATGGGAGTGCATATACAGAGGGTAGCTATGGGGGTGCATATGCAGAGGGTGGCTATGGGGGTGCATATACAGAGAGTGGCTATGGGGGTGCATATACAGAGGGTGGCGTTTGGGGGTGCATATACAGAGGATGGCTATGGGGGTGCAAATACAGAGGGTGGCTATGGGGGTGCATATACAGAGGGTGGTTATGGGGGTGCATATACAGAGGGTGGCTATGGGGGTGCATATACAGAGGGTGGCTATGGGGTTGCATATGCAGAAGGTGGCTTTGGGAGTGCATATACAGAGGGTGGCTTTGGGGGGTGCATATACAGAGGGTGGCTATGGGGGTGCATATACAGAGGGTGGCTATGGGGGTGCAAATACAGAGGGTGGCTATGGGTGTTCAAATACAGAGGGTGGCTATGGGGGTGCAAATACAGATGGTGGCTATGGGGGTGCATATGCAGAAGGTGGCTTTGGGGGTGCATATGCAGAGGGTGGCTTTGGGGGTGCATATACAGAGGGTGGCTATGGGGGTGCAAATACAGAGGGTGGCTATGGGTGTTCAAATACAGAGGGTGGCTATGGGGGTGCAAATACAGATGGTGGCTATGGGGGTGCATATGCAGAGGGTGGCTATGGGGGTGCATATGCAGAGGGTGGCTTTGGGGGTGCATATACAGAGGGTGGCTATGGGGGTGCATATACAGAGGGTGGCTATGGGGGTGCATATACAGAGGGTGGCTTTGGGGGTGCATATACAGAGGGTGGCTATGGGGGTGCATATACAGAGGGTGGCTATGGAGGTTCATAATACTACAGAGGGTGGCTATGGGGGTGCATTATACTACAGAGGGTGGTTATGGGGGTGCATTATACTACAGAGGGTGGCTATAGTGGTGCATTGTACTACAGAAAGTGGCTATGGGGGTGCATTACATTATAGAGGCTGCCTATGGTGGGTGCATTACACTACAGAGGCTGTCTATGGGAAGTGCATTACACTATAGAGGCTGCCTATAGGGGTGCATTACACTACAGGGGCTGCCTATAGGGGTGCATTACACTACAGAGGCTGCCTATGTGGAATTCATTATACTATAGAGTCTGCCTATGGGGAGTGCATTATATACAGTATAGAGTCTGCCTATGGAGAGTGCATTATACTATATGGAGCCCTATGGGGAGTGCATTATACTATATGGAGGTCTATGGGGAATACATTATACTATATGGAGACGGTGGACCTATGGGGAGTACACTATACTATATGGAGACCTATGGGGAGTGAACGATTTCTTCAGAAAGAATGTCAGCGGTAGGTCATTATCTGTAGCTGTGCTGTGATCTCTTATACAGTATGTTCTGTAGGACGGGTATCTACCACTGACCATATGGCGGTAATGTCAATGTTGGTCTTTATATAGCGATTATTTTCAGTAACAGCGCGGTCATCTGCTGAGGTTCTCCTCCACTACTAGGGTGCGTCACCCAGTTATAATCAAGGTTACCTGGTTAGGGGCCCACTCAGAAGTTTCGCCCCCCCTGAACCAAAACCCTAGCTACGCCTCTGGGTAGCACCAACCACAGCCTCTCAGACACTGATCAGAGAGTTGTAAATTTCCCATTTAGAAAGAGCCCAAAACTTCTCAATAGAGTTTAGGTCAGGTGAGGAAAGGCCATGTCATTAGTTTTAATAGTTTAAGGACTTTACTGGAAGATAAGCAGTGGAGACGTCAATGCTGCAATGGAGCATTGTTCTACATAAAAATCATGGTTTTCTTGACAGATGCAGACTTTTTCCTGTTCCACTGCCTGAAGAAAGTGTCTTCTAAAAACTGGCAGAAGGTTTTGGAGTTAATTTTGAGTCTATCTACAATTTGAAAAGGTCCAACTCTCACAGTGCTAGCTGGGATCTCACCGCAGTTCAGTCCAGCAGGGTACGCAGCCTCAGTGACCAGAGGTAACCTCGATGATGTCACCACCGGTCACTGAGGCTGCGCTCGCCGCAGTTCAGTCATCAGTGGTTCTCAGACTGGACGGTCATATCTTGGCACCATCCAGATTGAAAACTATTTCTCCCCCAGACATGGATTATGGCATGGGACAGAACGACAGCTCAGTGATGGATATTGTTGTTTTTTTATTTTTGTTTTATTACAGGAGAGCGAGGGCTTTGGTGGAATAGGTGTTAGGTGAGTATAACTGTTTGTTTTTTTAAATAAAAAAAGTAAAAGTGTGCTTTGTTTTATATATAATAAAAGTCTTTATTCTTGCTGTGTCTTTATTTACCATGCAACTATAGGATTAGAAATGGATAGGTGTTTCATAGATGCCTCTCCATTACTAATCGGTGGGATTGATGTCACCTGACAATACAAAGGTGACATCAACCCCCCAAATATGAACCTCACTTGCCACTACTACAGGGCAAGTGGGAAGAGTCGGGTAAAGTGTCAGAATTGGTTCATCTAATAGATGTGCCTATTATGGGCAGCTGCAGTCTGCTATTTTTAGGATGGAGGGCCAATATAAAAGGCCCCTTACCAGCCTGAGAATACCAGTCCCCAGCTGTCTGCTTTAGCAAGGCTGATTGTCAAAAATGACGGTGAACCCATACCATTTTTTAAAATTCTTTATTTAAATAATTTAAAAAACAGCATGGGAACCCCTGTATTCTTGATAACCAGCCTTGTTGAAGCTGACAGCTGAGGGTTGCAACCCCCAGCTGTGAGTTATGCCTGGCTGGTTATCAAAAATACAGGGGAACCTGTACCATTTTTTTTAAAATTATTTAGTTACAGCACAGGAGCCTGCTGATGAATACACCCATCAGCCGCTGCTTCTGTCGCTGTTATTAGCTGCAGCAGGTGTTGGATGATGGGAGCAGTAGTCCCATCAGCTGACACCAGTCAGTGTGGGAACTGCGGCTCTCTGACGGCATGAAAGATTTCACCGCCGATCAGAAGCAGTGTTTGCCTGCGCTGCCATGCACACGTCAGCGCGACAAACAACCGGGGTTTGGGCAGCCGAACCCGAACGGCAACACGGATTTCCTGGTGAAGTCCACGTTCGGTGTCTGTGCCCGAACAGTAGGTGTTTGGTACTAAAGCCAAACTTTACTGGTTGGGTTCATTCATCTGTACGCACTTGTCTAATAATTTTGCACACAGTGTAAGAGGCAACTTTTAGGATTCTATGTAGAAATAAACCAATAACAATACCATTAACATAAATATTTGCATGAAAAAATGGATCCTTAATCCTCTTTTATAACTTTCCATGCTTTCAGCCAGACACAGAGTAGTAGTCATTCCTAAAATCCATGAAGAGTCATGAGTATAAATATCATTACAGATTGGTCAATAATGAACTAAGCGTGATAAAACACATTAACAGAGTCCCATTAGTCAGTGTCGCCACAAATGTGAAGTCACACAGCAATGAAATTGAAGCAAAGTTGTAATGTTAGTCAGAGTAAAGGTTCAAAATGAATTGCTAGATCAGTGACGTTCTCTTTTTAGGTCAAACTAACAATCTGTAACATGTAGTTTTATGTAATGTTTTTCCAAATCAACCTCACTAAGTCTTGTTAACAAAAAGTACATTTGAAATAGCAACATAAAGTACTTCTAGGCAAAGTAACAAAACAGATTGCCTTTTAAACCCACCAGTATTATTGTATCACCTTCATGCATTAACTGATGAATTGGAAAAACGAGTCTCATAGATTTGGAGCTAGACTATACAATGATTCGCTCTTCATTGAAGTCAGGTCTATTCACTTGAAATAAGTCCCTAAATCCCCTTTAGCTGCAGATGATGGCATTCAGCAAACCAAAAGTGGGAAGAGTTAAGACAACGTGGCTGTGCTTTAATGGGATTTATCAAGCAAAAACATCACTGGTAACCTAGGTGTAATCCTGGCTGTAGATCTCCAAGATTCTGGTCTTATAATAAAATGTAATTAGAAAAGCTTCTTATGTATGATATAGGACCAAGGTGAAGAAAAACTCTAGTGTTTAAAAGCCCTTTGATAAGAAAAGTTGTATTAGCTCAGTTTCATGTAATGTCTTGAATCATACTCTTATTTATCAATTTGTATACATGAAAAAAAAAAAAAATCTAAACATTGGTCCCTGCAGACAATCCTATTTTAGCAGTTAGTTATCAGTCCTATAAGCATTTCCTAATCAATCAATGTTAAGTATTCTATCAATAAACTTTGCATAAATCAATAGTACAAGTGAATATCAGTCATACTTGAATATATCTTCTCAGAGAAATCTGATACATTTACTTAAACCCTCTTTCCACCAACAGTGAATTAGAGATTTTGTAGAATATACAGATATAAAAAATTGTAATAGCACAGTCTTCAAATGGGCTAACACTAGTATTTCTCTATGGACCTTATTAAAGTTATATTCAGTTCCTTAAAGAGGTTTACCACTTTTTATTGGTTGCCTCAGGATACGCTGTCAATATCTTATTGGTGGGGGTGCAACACCCATCACCCTTGCCGATCAGCTGTTATTGGTGTTGGCCGCGGAAATTCTCAGATGCTGTGGGAACACTGCAGTTTCGTCAAGACTATAGCAGCTGGGCCGGATAAAGTAGATTCACCCCCTATTTATTTGAATAAACATGATGGACCTGCTGTGTCCCAGCAGCATTCGATAATTTCTGGCGGGCTCAGGTAATAACTTATCAGTGCGTCCTGGGTCTATATGTTCCTCATCCTGGGCCCCCATGTATTCACTGTATTACCTGTACACTGACACTATGTACAGAGCTCTTGGCTATAATGTCACTGGTGGTAATATTAGTGTTATTAGGAAAGTTGTTTTTATTCATGATCAGTATTGTAGTAGTATTTGATCACTATGTGATTGTAATATTTTGTCTGGTCCTTTTTTGTGGCAGTATTTGTCCCTTGTATATAGTATTATTTGGTCATAGCATTTGTCTCTTGTATGTGATATTATTCGGCGTCTGTATGGTGGTAATATGTGATCTGGTCATTGTGTGGCAGCATTTGTCACTTGTATGTGGTATTACTTGGTCACTATGTTGTGGTCAGGTCATAGTGTGGTGGTATTTCTTACTAGTATGTGGTACTATTCAGTCACTATGTGGGGATAATTTGTGGTCCAATCATGGTGTGGCTGTATTTGGCACTTGTTTGGGGTATTATTGGTCTTGGTACACTGGAGATTGTGTTGGGTATGGAGGTAATTTGTTCTCTCGGATATCAATTAATAGAAGATTCTTATTTTCCTTTAGAGATTAAATACTTGGAAGTTTAACCCCTACCTGACCTGTGACTAATACACAGTAGCAAACATTCACTTACAGGGGTTCTCCGGTAAAAACAAGTAATTGTCTATCCACAGCTTAAGTGATAACCTCTTGATTGGTGGGGGTCCAACTACTAATCTTCAGAGTGTGAAACTTTCTTCCCCATTAGAATGAAGCGGAATGTGTGGTTCAACCACTGATCCATTCATTTCCTAAGTGGCTTTGCGCGCTGCTGATGGCTTTTTCTGGACACCCCAAAGAGGATGAATGAAGCGACAATCAGATATACGACCTGCTGCTCCATTTTAAAATGGGGATAAAAGTGCCCCATCAAAGATGAAAGTTCCCCATTCTTTCAATTGATGCGATTTCCAAAGACCAGTTTCCACCAATCAATAAGTTGTCATCTATCGGCGATAACTCGTTTTCCCCAAAGAACTCCCTTTAATGCAAACTATCATATTTGTGCATCTCAGTTATGGTATGCGTACCGTACACGTGCAGGAACCACGCACCACTACAACACTGATAATGGCTAACAGATAATTGCATATATATAGTGTGAGCCCTACACATCCCTGTCTAACCCTGTACACATTTATGGCAAGTGACTGGTCGGTCCTTTTTAAACTATGCTATGAGTTGCTCTAATAACCAGGGAAACCATGAATAGTGTATGTGCTAAGATGTAAACTTTGTACCTTGATTAGTCTAGGAAATTAATACTTTTATGGAAATGGTAGAGAAAATGCAGATTGAGATTATGGGGCCTGTTTAGGAAACCATTTATATTCTACTTGTAGAATTGTATTGTAAATGTTGCAAGATATCATTTGGAGTCATGCTCTTTATGTATTGCTAATCTATGATTTATTGTACAACAATATACTATAATGTTATATACGGTACCTTTTAGAGTGGAATAAGCTGCCATGTAGAAAAATTGTATTTCCAAACAATAGTTCTGCTTTGGGAACCCAAAAACGGCTGCAAGGTATATAATGACTGTATATGCAATATGGTTTGGGTGGGTTAGGGACCCAAAAATTCTAATTTTCGGTTCCCGGCAGCTTTAAAATTTATGTTTTTTTCTGAAAAGTTGTAACGTTTCAGAGACAATCATGGATGGCTGTAATCGCACAGCCAGTGACTACTACATGCTGCCTTTATTTTGGACGGCATTTAGGTTCCCTTTAAATGTCAAGGTCAAGACATTAATCCTATAAAAGTGTTGTGGAAGGACAAACTTGAAAAATGTGAGGAAAACAAGCGTCACTCACCAACCATAACATCTTCCTTTGTGTTTGGACCCATAGAAGCGTTGTATTACGTGAAACTGACGTCGTCCGGACCACACCTCTCTTCCTCCCATTTAAGTTTTAATGCTGTGAAGAACAATAAAGGAAGATATTATGGATGGTGAGTGCCACTTGTTTTTTCTCACATTTTTCAAGTTTGGCTACTAAGTCGAATTGGGCAACAGGTATACCAGCTGCCGTAGTGTGTGTCCTGTGTCTGACAAGGAGAGGTCCCAGTAGTGCCGAATTTTCCCTTTTTTCCTACATGTTGTTGAAGAACAGTTCATAGGAGAAAACCCATAACAGAGATGAAGCTGTTTTTTAGTCTAAGCCAATGATCAGGACTAATCAACAATTACTGGAGACGTTTAGATGCAGTTATTACTACACACCTGATACTGAAAGCAAAGGTTCACACACTCTCAGACACATAATATTGGAAAGATAAAATAACAAAGTCTAATATTTTTACTCATTTGTTTGTTTCGGTTCTCTTTATCTACTTTTAGGACTTGTCTGAAAATCTGATGTATTTTTAGATTACAGTACATTTACGTAGAAATATAGAAAATTCTGAAGCATTCTCAAACTTTCAAGAATCACGATATGTGCTGGTTATGAGACAATAGGAAGATATTTTGCGATTTATTATTTCAAATGTCTTTTCCGCAATGTTTTTTTTACAGATATTTGAAACATTTTTATAAACAGAAATGCAATAAGACCCATCATGGATTCCAATCACATGTGCAGATAGGACCTTGAACTTCACTTAAATTATGTGCAAATGGCATCAAGAACCTCTGCACCAAATACTGGTATATATATCACTGCACAACACAAGGAACTTTTCCTTTAATATTTCAGCGTTGACATGTCTGCTCTCAAGTGCCTGCTTCCTCTCTCTGCCTTCCATCGCTTCTTAGAAAATAGATTTTAGAAGACGTTGAAGGAGATAACAGATGTATATAATGCATCTTCTTTTGTAATTCCTTTGCTGTTACTTTGAAAATAGTTTTGGCAAACAACTACACAACTATATATCAAAGCACAAAATTCCAACTCCCAAAGGAAACGTATTGCTATAATAAATGTGGGACATCACTTTGTTTTAGTTGTAAAAGTAGAATATTTTAATCACTTCCCTTACAGGTGAATACATATATAAGCTTAAAAAGTCATCATGGTGAACATAACTTGGACACGATGGTCACAGGCAGCAGAAACTGACTTATACTTTTCAGATATTTGCATTCATGGTTAGGTTTTGCTATGATAGTAGCCTTACAAATAATTTCGTCTTGGCATTTCCTTATCTTCATCTCTGTCTACAACCAATGTTGTATTACCCCATAATCTCTTCTTCATAAAATTATGAGAAACTGAGTGGTGAAAAGGTACAAGCAAATATAAATTATCTTTTCTTTGACTGTGTAGACAGGACAAGTCATAAGTCCTGGAGGACACCTAAATTTGAAGGTCACGTTGTCAAATTCTGTTAGCAATCATCTTAACATTTTAAGATACTCAAAGAAGAGATCATACCATTTACATAAAGTTAACTAAGGATTATTACATTCTATTATAACTCAAACATCACAAACAGTTGAGGTGAGGTGAGGTGTAATGTGACTGGGCATAAGAGGACAATATAATCTTACCTTAAGATTCTATGGTTGTCTATACTGTATAGCATAATCATGATTATAATAACAGGAAAGATGCCAGTGGAGGTACAGATAAATGTCACCATGCAGCTTTTGCCAAGGCATGATAAGGCACTAAGCTACAACTGTCAGAGGCCACATGATCAAAAAAGCTACCTCGGACATTCTTGGCACAAATCACTCCATCTGCAAGATTCCAGAGAAACCTCAACCTTCACCCTTTAACCCCTGTACAGGCATCTGGTTTTACAGTGAGGTCCATTGGATTACTTCCATGGAATGGTTGCCATCTGGAAGAATGAACCAGAGGCAGGAAGAGTCACCAAGCAGGGTGAAAGTCGAGAAGTCACGTCAACAACAAAATCAGTAAACAAGCAGGTATTCAAAATTCAAGCTGAAGTCATAACACATTAGCCAAGCCTAGGTCTAGCTGAGCACTAATAATTGATAGCTTGTGACTGTCTGCTGGGGATTATATAGAAGGGAGCCCCACTCATGGCCCTCAGCAGTAAGGTAATTACCTACCAGCTTACTGCAGCAAAACACAAGTGAATAGCAAAGGGGGAACTAGACTCAGCAATCTAAAAGCTAAACACCCAGGGCAGGGGTTAGAACAGTATGCTCAGACACAGTTGTGACACACTACTACAGTGTTCCCCAACCCCGGTCCTCAAGAGCCACCAACAGAACATGTTTTCATGATTTCCTTAGTATTGCACAGGTTATGGAATTCTTTCCTGTCCAGGTGATGCAATTATCACCTGGGCAATGCTAAGGAAATCTTGAAAACATGACCTGTTGGTGTCTCTTGAGGACCAGAGTTGGGGATCTGTTGTGAATTCGCTTTCTGGCCTACCTCTGGTTACTAGTGAAGGTAGTGGAGCTGGTTATATTGACAGAGGGGTCGCGAGTTCTCTTTCCGGGCTCCCTCTGGTGGTTACTGGAGGTAGTGGAGCTGATCTAATTAACAGAGGCCTGCCACCTGATAATGAGGAGGATGACTGGAGATCTGGAGTTTCTGACTAGATTTAAGACAGCCGACTCCCTCTATCCCTGCTGGTGATTTTTCCTGCCTCCTGAGGTCTTAGTTTCCAGCTCAGTCCCTGCATGTTCAGCTAAGTGTTCTTTTGCTATTGTTCACATTTGATCTGGTTTTGTCTATTTCAGTTTCGTGTGATCAGCCAGCTCCGGCTGGGGCTGTGCTGAATTTTTATCCTTATGTTACTGCTTGTGCCAGTTTGTTTTTGTCATTTATTAGATTGGCCTCTGTAGGGATTCAACTCGCTCAGGAGCCACGGGAGCCAATCAGGAGGCACGTTCCTTTAAAATTTTATAGGGTTTATTGCTTCATAACCCATAAAGCAGCACATAACACAATGAATAGCCTTTAGCTCAGGCAAATGCAAGCATAAGTGTCCAAGATTTCAGGCTCAGTCCTGGAGCCTCAGCAAACACAGGAGGCTTATCCATCCTCACATACAGCCAATATCCACAGGCCTCACCGGGTCAGCAGCCTCAGCACATGGTCTTCAGGAAGGTAGCACACCTTCCTCCACATAGGCCTGCCGGAACCTTCCACACAGCCCAATCAGATCCTTGCGCTCTCTCTCATGTGATCTACTCTGGTTACCTTATATGGTCCGTAGCCACGCCCACCGGGTCACATGGCTATGACCTCATCACAGATCCTTCAAGCATTCATACACATATACTTTATTATGACACTCTTAAACACACCCCTGGGTGGATTTGTAGATGATTGATCCCGCCCATCTCATCAATCATCTGAAGGCTTCTCCCTGACACATTGGAACGACAGATCAGCTCTGCTGATCAGCACATAAGCAAGCCTTCATCTCAAGGCCACCCACCTTGAGATACATAACGATCCTTCAGCACCCTATACCCATTACCACAATGGATATGCCTGTAGGCCCATCCTGGGACACCCACACAGCGCCCCCTAGTGGACATAGTGGTCACTGCACCACACCTCTTTTTGCTCTGCTTTTAGAATATACCAGAGTGCTGATATAGTGGACGAAGTCTAGTGACTTCAGTATTTTTCTATCAGACATGTTGGGCATTTTTTGCAGGGTTTTTTGCGTGATTGCAGACAGTCTTTCCTTTCCTGTCCTGTCTAGTTAGTGTGGGCCCCATCATTTGTTCAGTCTATTTTCCTACCTGCGTTTGTGTTTTCATTTTGTCTCACCGACAATACATGTTTGGGGGCTATCTATTCCTTTAGGGTCTGCTCTGGGGCAGTTTAGATTTATCTTTTCTTGCTTTAGGCTTATTTAGTTCTCCGGCTGTGTTGAGGCGTCTAGGATCATCGTAGGTACGTCCACGGCTACTGCTAGTTGTGTGGATACGATCAGGGGTCTGCAATCCGCTTAGTTACCAACCTCTCTGGTTTTCTGTGGCTTGGCTTGGTTTTGCCTTCCTCCTCGGTGACCCAATCATAACAGGGAACACTGCAATACTATTTGCATGCTTCTGTGTTTGGCCTTCGGGTAAATTTTGTATCCTCTAATCATTTACTGTTACCTTATTTTTGTGTAGAGTGTTTATTTACATAAGACCTACATGTCATTGGCATATAAGTCACAACTCTATATTACATTATAGTAGAAATGTACTATTACTATTATTGAAGTGACATGGAATTCTCTTACTTACCTTAAGAAGACTTATAGGAATATAAAAAATAGCATTATTACATTTAATAATTTTTGTTAAAGAATAATATATCATAATGGACGGCAAGAAGTGCTGGTAAATTATCTGGTCTGTGGATTTGACCTGGTAGTAAAAATAACACTGTCCTCCTGCTATTACATTTATCTCATTCATCTATTTTAGAAATTTAGTTGTCTGCACTGTGCACCTTTCACATAGCAATACATGATGGATGTCATACCAGGTGTTATTGATTTGTTGCAGTCAGGGCTTATTTAATATTAGTAGTGACCTCTTGTGAAATTTTCTAAGGACCTTAGCTTTGGGTTCAACTTTCCATTGGTTAATATAATATAATTTAGATGTATGGTCCCTGAAATGTAATTTTAGTATATATGACTGGTGGCCCTGTTGTAGGCCTGGTGGTCATACTTCCTTTTTGTGGTGTGAACTTTGCTCTTAAATGTTTGATATATGAATATTATCTGAAGGTCACTTTCTGTATGTTTCAAGAAACTTTGAGCATTAGAGGACAATTGCTTATTCATCCATGGAGTTTATTGTGGTTAGTGTTACATTAAGGTGGTACATAAAACTCCAAAGAAGCGTCTTTTTTTCTGAATTCAATTAGTCACACATACAGTTTCATGTGGCTAGTGTTACTTTACGGTGATATATAAAGCTAAAAAAAATTAATTTTTTTTTCTGGATTGAATTAGTCATCCATGCAGTTTAGCTTGGCTAGTGTGACATTACGGTGTATATAAAATGCCCCCAAAAATGTAACTTTTTTGTGTATTGAATTAGTCATCCATACAGTTTAACGTGGTTAGTGTGACATTATAGCGGTATATAAAACTAAAAAAAGTTAAAAATTTTTTTCTGGATTGAATTAATTAACCATTGTCACGATGTGTCACGACCCAACAGGGGGTCAGTCAGCGGACGGCACAACACACACACACACACACACAACGGGATGGAAATGGGGAGAGGAAGGCCCTACTGATAGGGAATGATGAAAGGGACAGCTCCTGACTCCAACCTGAGCCTGTCCCTGCACTCCCCTAATGCCCTAAGTGGGTCCTTCCCCCCACCGCCATCACGAACCTCATCCCTTGCTGTCACCCCACACTGCCCTGGCTAGTGCACTGGCTGGCAAGGGTGCTAGAATCACCACTGCAAACGGTAAACACAGAGGGAAGTGACAATTACTAGACAGACAAGGTAAAAACACAACTTAGCTCCAAGCTCCGCTGCCAAACTCCACAGTGCAGAGGACACAAAAACAGGACTCCAAACTCCAGAAATAGCTGCTACAGCACTGACACCAGAGAGCTGCAATTGCATGGCTGGTCTCCATAGAATAACTCTATCACCCTCAGTCAGCTAATGCATCAGGTGAACATTTAAAGGATGGTGGGAGTGGTCACTACCCATATCAGTTGACCTAGCAACTCTGCAGTTGCAGCAAGCTGCCAAAAGGGAAACTGACATTAACCTTCACTGGCCTGGAAGGAAAAAGCTACATTAAATCATATCGGAACCAGAGCCGCCACGCATCCAAAAACGGATCTTGACAGTACCCCCCTTTCAAAGAGGGGCCTCTGGACTCTCAACACCCAACTGTGAGGACGCCTTGATCCACTAGGATGCACCTCCGCAACCACCTGATCCTCAGATTTATGGCAAACGCAGCCCAAAGGAGATGGCAATAACGTAGGCTCCGGAGGCACAACAAATCTCCAGAGAGCTGACCTGTGGAATACGTTGGGTACTTGCATTACTGGGGGTAACTCCAGCTGGGAAGTCCCCGGGCTGAGAATGGCCGACACCTGATACAGCCCAATCACCCTAGAACTCCAGGTCCCAGATGCGTACTTCCACCTGATGTTTTTGGCGGACATCCACACGTACTTATTCACACACAGGTCCAGACCTGAATGTTTATTTCCATGCATACTCATACATTTGCCAACAGATGGTAATTTCCCTGAGGGAGAGACAACAGATGTGTCCCCCTTGTGTCACCAAACTCATACCCTCACTACATTCAGGGGGAGCCACCACCCTTCCCTGATCCTTCCTCCTGGGAGGGCCCTGAGACACAGGGTTTACTTGTGGTGAGGGTTGAGTCCTGCCCCTATTCCCTGGTAGCACCTTATCCGCCTCCACCAGAGAAGAAGGGGTAGGTTTGATAAGGACGAAAGAGACAGTAGCTCCCAGGCAATAGTCTTTACAAGACTGGTCCCACCTAACTACTTCCCTGGACCGACACAATGACTGGGAAGGCCTAAGACAATGGGAGTTGGCATACCCTCCAAGACATAGCACGACAGGCACTCTTCGTAAAGAGTCCCTATATGCAGGTTAAAATTGTCTACAACTTCAATCAATCAATCAATCAAATTTATTATCGCCAAGTACATATTACATATATACAAGGAATTGTTTGTGGCAAAGAGGCAACATAATATATAACAACAGATACAACAAGTAACATCTAACAAGACAGATACAGTATATAGTCTACACATGACGATTTAATTGTTGAACAGAGAGTGGATAGAAGCTGTTCATATGGCGGTTGGTGCTGCATTTGGGGACTCTGAAGCGACGTCCTGAAGGGAGTAGTTGGAATGAGGAGTGTCCCGGGTGAGAGGGATCAGATGAAATTTTCAATGCGTGGGATCGAATACTCTTATCATAAAGATCCTGGATTTTAGGCAGGGGGGAACCTATAATTCTCTCTGCTGTTCTGAAAGTCCTTTGTAAGCGGAGTTTGTCATGCGCAGTGGCTCCCCCATACCAGACTATCAGAGAGGAACAAATGACAGATCTGATGACAGCATTAAAGAATAAGATCAGCAGATTCTTAGACAAACCATATCTTTTCAGCTGATGCAGGAAGAACATCCTCTGTTGTGCTTTTCTTATAACAGCATCCACGTTTTTTCCCCCATTTAAGATCATGAGAGATGATAACACCAAGGAATTTGGTCTCTGTGACCCTAAGAACCACTTCGTCATGGATGTAGATTGGAAGTATCTCATGTTGATCTTTCCTAAAATCCACAACCATCTCAGCAGTTTTTTTTAGTGTTGAGTACAATATTATTGGCTTTACACCAGTCACATATTCTTTTCACCTCACTCCGATACAAGTCTTCAGCATTTCCCCTGATGAGACCAATCAGTGTCATATCATCGGCAAATTTCAAGATTTTTACTGAGTCTGCTGAAGAGATGCAATCATTCATATAGAGAGAAAACAGTAACGGGGACAAAGCACACCCCTGAGGTGCCCCGATGTTTGTGACCAAGGTGTCCGAAGTGAATGGTCCAACTTTTACACTCTGTATCCTGGCTGTCAGGAAGTTATAAATCCACAAGCATAAGTTGAGAGGGACTCCAAGAGCTACCATTTTCTTATGAAGTAAATTCGGATCAATGGTATTGAACGCTGAGCTAAAGTCCATGAAAAGAATCCGGACATATGAGTGCAGTTCATCTGTATGATCCAAAAATGTACTTCAGTGCCAGATTGACAGTGTCGTTTGCCAAACGATTCTCCTTATAGGCAAACTGAAGCGGGTCCCATAGCTTCTGCGTGAATTTTATCAGGTAGGACATCATAATTCCCACAAACCCATAATTGTGTGGATGATATGGGGTCGTGGCAGCGCTCACTTGCTCTTGCTGGACTTGCTGCTCTCGGTCTTCTTGGGCAGCAGCACGGCCTGGATGTTGGGCAGGACGCCCCCCTGGGCGATGGTCACCCCACCCAGCAGCCTGTTCAGCTCCTCATCATTGCGCACGGCCAGCTGCAGGTGTCGGGGGATGATGCGGGTCTTCTTGTTGTCTCGGGCGGCATTACCGGCTAATTCCAGGATCTCAGCGGTGAGATACTCCAGCACAGCGGCCAGATAGACCGGAGCCCCGGCGCCCACCCTCTCAGCATAGTTACCCTTGCAAAGAAGCCTGTGCACACGACCAACCGGGAACTGCAGTCCTGCCCGGGATGAGCGGGTCTTGGCTTTAGCACGGACCTTCCCTCCTTGTTTGCCGCGTCCAGACATCACTGCGCTCACAGTTATTAGCAGATAGAGAATGCTCTATCTTGGGTCACACTCCCCTGGCTGAGAGGAACAGAGTCAATTGCCTGGATGGAAATGAGTCTCACCAGCGTCCTACTGATCAGACCGTGGTTCTGAATAAAGCAAGAATTCACCAGATTGACCCCAGCTCCACTATCCACCAACACCGGTATAGTCTCAGTTACCCCTCCAACCACCACTTCAGCCGTAATGATACACTGGGATGAAATGATGGAGAAAATGTACACACCCTGGTCGTCTCCCTCCATATAACCTGGGGAACGCGGCTTTTGTGATGGAGAACGTACTTTGGAGTGAGCTGGGCAGACATTGATGACATTATCTGTAAGATCACAGTAGAAACATGCTCCCATCCCACGGCGAACTTCAGGCAACCAATTTGAGAGGCAACTCCTCCCACCTGTATGGGTTTGTCCATCTGCATTGTAATATGGTGCAACTTCCCTTCTGAGCTTTGTGCTGTGCGTCAAAAGTAGTTTTCGACCACATATGGGGTATCAGTGAACTCAGGAGAAATTGCACAACAAACTTTGTGGTTCATTTTCTCCTTTTGCCCTTGTGAAATACAAAATTTGTAGATAAAAAATATTTTTGTAGGAAAAATGTGCTTTTTTTTTTATTTTCACGGCTTAACATTATAAACTTTCGTGAAGCACCTGTGGGATCAAGGTGCTCAATACACATCTACATATGTTCCCTAAGGGGTCTAGTTTCCAAAATGGTGTCACTTGTTGGGGGTTTCCACTGTTTAGGCACATTAGGGGTTCTCCAAACGTGACATGGCAACCGCTAATTATTCCAGCATATTTTACATTTAAAAAATCACATGGCGCTCCTTTCCTTCCAAGCCCTGCCGTGCACCCAAACAGTTGTTTTCCTCCACATATTGGGTATCTGCACACTCAGGAGAAATTGCACAACAAATTGTATGAAGCAATTTCTCTTGTTATCCTAATGAAAATGCAAAATTTGGAGCTAAAAAAGATTTATCTGGGAAAAATGTTATTTTTTTATTTCCACGACACTACGTTATAAACTTCTGTAAAGCACCTGTGGGTTCAAGGTGCTCAATACACATCTAGATAAGTTCCATAAGGGGTCTAGTTTCCAAAATGGTGTCAACTGATGGGGGTTTCCACTGTTTAGGCACATCAGGTGCTCTCCAAACGTGACATGGAGTCCACTAATTATGTCAGCAAATTTTACATTCAAAAAGTGAAATGACGCCACTTGCCTTCCGAGCCCTGCCGTGTGCCCAAACAGTAGATTTCCCCCACATATGGGGTATCATCATGCTCAGCAGAAATTGTACAACAAAATGTATTGTCCATTTTCATCTGTTACCCATGTAAAAGTAAAAAAAAATAGGTCTAAATGAAATTTTTTCTGAAAGAAAAGCAAATAATATTTTTTTCCTTCCATATTTCAAAAATTCCTGTGAAGCACCTGAAGGGTTAATAAACTTCTTGACTGTGGTTTTGAGTACCTTGAGGGTGTCACTTTTGGGTATTTTCTATCATATAGACCCCTCAAAGTGACTTCAAATGTGATGTGGTCCCTAAAAATAAAATGGTGGTGTAAAAATGAGAAATCGCTGGTCAACTTTTAATCCTTATAACTTCCAAACAAAAAAAAGTTGGTTCCCAAATTTTCTGTCATATAGGCCCCTCAAAGGCACTTCAAATGTGAAGTGGTCCCTAAAAAAAAATGGTTTTGCAAATTTTGGTGTAAAAATGAGAAATCGCTGGTCAAATTTTAACACTTATATCTTCCTAGCAAAAAAAAAATTATGTTTCCAAAATTGTGCTGATGTAAAGTAGACATGTGGGAAATGTTATTTATTAACTATTTTGTGCGATATGATTCTCTACTTTAAGGGCATAAAAATTAAAAGTTTTAAAATTGCTAAATTTTAAAAATTTTCATCAAATTTCCGTTTTTTTGCCACAAATGAACGCAAGTCATATCATAGAAATTTTACCATTATCATAAAGTACAATATGTCATGAGAAAACATTCTCAGAATCACCAGGAGCTGTTGAAGCATTCCAGAGTTATGACCTCATAAAGTGACAGTGGTCAGAATTGTAAAAATTGGCCTTGTCAGGAAGGTGAAAACAGGCTTCGGGGCGAAGGGGTTAAAGGTGGTGGTTTTATCTCATATCAGTCAAACCTGGTGAGAGGTTCCCTTTAAAGGTATTTTATTGGGATTTTATGTTATATACCAACACACTCGTATATGCATATTGTAGGGATTTGTACTCTCTCGGCTGCAGTTGAGGCAGGCACAGGAAGCAGTATTGCTGAAATGTCCAAGCAAGTTTATTGAAACTGCATAATCTCCTATGGATGGTAAAACAAACAAACAGCCATTTCTGGCACAAATTGAAAACAAACAGAAAATAAACAGTCCCTATAGCACTGCAGGTCCGCCCTCTCAGGTCAGCGTCCTGAGCAACACACTGGAGGTCTTCACACCTCCAGCCACAGACACTGAATGAGACATCTGGCATCCATTTTATTAGCCAAACCACGCCCCTGTGGTTGGGATACGTGAACAGTCACTTCCACCTATCTCTTATTACCTCTCACAAAACCCGGCCAAAATTTCCCTCTCAGCACTTTAGGTGCTGGAGCATTCTTCCGAGCTCACATCACCGCAGCTAACACGCGATGACATATATCTCCCCTCAAGGACTTGTCCGGCAGTCATCTTACATACCCCCCCTCTGCCCAAAGCCGGGGGGCTTGGCGTGTTCTGCCAAGAAACAGTGGATCCTTGACAGAGCAACAGCATTGCTATGCATATTCCCTGACCTATGCTCCACATGGAAGTTAAAATCCTGAAGTGCTAGGAACTACCTGGTCACTCGGGTATTGTTCTTTTTTTTCTCCTTCATCCACTTCAGTGGGGCATGGTCGAACACCAGTCTGAACTTCGTGCCCAAGAGGTAGAACCTTAGCGAGTCTAACGCCCATTTGATGGCTAAACATTCCTTCTCCACTATGGAATAGTTTTTCTCGCAGGATGATAACTTCCAGCTAAGATACATGATGGGGTGCTCTTCCCCATTCACCTCTTGAGATATGACAGCACCCAGCTTGACATCCGACACATCCATCTGGATTACAAACTCCTTGGCGAAATCGGGTGCTACCAGCAACGGCTTTTTGCACTGTGCCAGCTTCAGTTCCTCAAAGCTTCTGGAGACCACTTAGCCATAGCCGACTTTGTCCCTTTAAGGAGGTCTGTCAGAGAGGCAGGTACCATGGCAAAGTTTGAGATAAACCGACGGTAATAGCCCACCATGCCCAGGAATGCCTTGACCTACTTCTTGGAGAGGGGTTTTAGCCAGCCCTGGATCGCCTCAACTTTATTTGTCTGGGGCTTTATTTCACCCCTGCCTACAACATAGCCCAAGTATCTTGCCTCCTCCATTCCCAAGGCACATTTTTTCAGGTTTATAGAAAAACCCTGCCTTCCGTAAAGCAACAAGTATCAAGTACTGCCTGGACTTTGCTCAGATGGCTCCCCCAATCCTGGCTGAAGATCACAATGTTGTCCAAGTAGGCCGCCGCATACCTTTTGTGAGGGGGTCAGGATCCCGTCCATGACTCTCTGGAATGTAGCTGTAGTGCCTTGTAACCCAAATGGCATCCTTGTGTAATGGAAGCACTCATCTGGCGTTGAAAAGGCAGTTTTTTCCTTTGCTTCTTGGAACATAGGGATTTGTCAATACCCTTTTGTGAGGTCAAGGGTAGTAATGTACCGAGCCTCTCAATTAACTCATTAACCCGGGGAATTGGGTAAGCAACACAGTTAGAGACTTTGTTCAGCTTCCTATAGTCATTGCAAAACCACCATTCCCCATCTGGTTTCGGCACCAGGACTATTGGACTGGACCAGCCACTCTTGGACTCTTCTATGACTCGTAGGCTCAGCATCCGCGTTACCTCCTTTGAGATTACCTTTTGATGAGCTTCAGGAATCCTATATGGCTTCATGTTGACCCAGACATAAGGCTCCATTAGGACCTCATGCTCTATAACCTTTGTTCACCCTAGAGGTTCTGGAAAGAGGTCTGTGTTCCGCTGCAGCAACTCCCGGCACCGCTGCTTCTGCGAGCGGGATAAGGTGTCTGCCACATTGACATCATCTGCGCTGATATTGGACTTGGCCAGCAGGCAAGTGACTTCCTCAGGTTCTCTGCGCTGCCACGATTTCATTAGGTTCACATGGTACACTTGGTAGGGGTTCCGCCTCGGTGAATTGGTGAATTTTGTAGTTGACCTCCCAAACTTTCTCCACTACCTCATAGGGACCCTGCCACTTGGCAAGGAATTTGGTCTCCACTGTGGGTACCAGCACCAGTACTCAATCGCAAGGGTTGAAGTGTCTCACACTTGCCAACCAATTGTAGGCCCTCAACTGCGCCTCTTGTGCTTTGAGAAGCTGTTCTCTCACAAGGGGCATCACCTTTAAAATCCTCTCTTGCATCTGAGCCACATGCTCGATCACACTCTGGCATGGTGATGACTCAGCCTCCCATGTCTCTTTTGCTATGTCGAGGAGTCCACGGGGGTGTTGGCCATACAACAGTTCAAAATAGGAGAACCCAGCAGAGGCCTGCGGTACTTCTCTGAATAGAATAGAAGGTACGGTAGTAGACAGTCCCGGTCGTCCTTCTCTATGACCTTCTTTAACATGGCCTTCAAGGTTTTATTGAACCTTTCTACCAAGTCATCCATCTGTGGATGGTAGACTGAGGTCCGAAGTTGTGTGATTTGCAGGGCTTTGCACAACTCCTTCATCACCATTGACATAAACAGGGTCCCTTGGTCTGACAGGATCTCTTTAGGCAACCCCGTTCTGGAGAAGACATGGACAAACTCTCGGGCAATACACTTGGCGAAGGAGTTATGTAGTGGACTGGCCTCCGGGTATCACATAGCATAGTACAGTATCACCGGGATGTACTGATGCCCTCTGGCAGACTTGACCAAGGGTCCCACTAGATCCATGGCTATGCGATCAAACGGTACCTCAATAATGGGCAACGGCACCAAGGGGCTACGAAAATGGGCCACTGGGGAAGTTAGTTAGCTGGCAGGTGGGACAGGACCTACAGAAGTTCAAAATATCACAGTGATTACTGGGACAGTAGAACCTCTGCAGTATACGTTCCTGAGTTTTCTCCACGCCCAAGTGACCACCTAACACATGTGTATGGGCCATGTCTTACACTCTGCGTCTGTATGGCCCTGGCACTAGTGACTGCTCAATTACTTCCCCTCTCAGCTTAGTGACATGATATATCACCTCCCCATTCATGGAAAAATGTGGGTATCGAGTGTCAGTCCCGGCTCTAGGGCTACACCATTAAGTACCATTACATTATTAAATGCCCCTTTTTGAGTCAAATTCGTGAGTTGGGCGGTTCCAAAGTTTCCCCTGGACACCTCCAGCTCAGGGAACTTGGCCTCAGTGGATGCTGCCTCATCATCATCGCCAACAAGCACACAAAACTGAAACCTGTCATCTGCAGCCTGTGACAAGATTTCTTTGGGAGCAACCTGGATGTTGTCCGGGCAACCATATGTCTTCCCTTTTCCCCACAAGTCCCAAAATAACAAAAAGTCCAGACCTATTATAATAGGGTGCAATAGGTCTTTGACCACGCCGACCTCATGGGACTCCATGCCACAGTTTGTGTTTATGACCACTTGGACCACAGGGTAGTCCTTCACGTTGCCATGGATACAGCAGATGCCCTCCCTCTATCCAGGAATCAGCCGATGTGAAATTGTGGCCCTCACTAGGGTTACAAAACTTCCTGAAACTAACAGCAGACCTGTCACTTGCACCCTGTTTACTGTCACAGGGCATGCCTGCGGCCCCTCTCCCATTTGGGGAACAGCACTGCAGACTAGATAGGCAAAATACGAGCAGCACTATCCTGTGCTGCAGTCCATTGGCTCTGTGGTCATGGTGCAATGGGCGGCTATGTGGCCAGAGGTATGACACTTCCAACAAATTACACTATGGAAAGGTACTTTGGTGACTAACGCTGGTGCTCTAGTATGCCCCCCAGGTGTGACTCTAGCTTCCCTCTTTTGGGTGTCAGCCCCACTTTGGGAATCCCAGTATGGGGATGCTACAACCCCTTGCTTCCCCAAGGACCTCTCGACTGCCTGGTACCGTACCTCTCCACCAAGCTCACAAGGTCATCGGCATTATGGGGATCTCCCTGGGCAACCCAGGATTGCACTGGCCTGGGTAGGGAGTGTACTAATCTATCCATGACAACCTTCTCCGCCATCTGTGCTGGGGAGGAGGATTTAGGTTGCAACTATTTTTGGACCAGGTGTAGGAGATCAAACATTTGGGACCGGGGAGGTTCGTCACTGTGATGCGCCCACTCATGCACCCATTGCGCCCTGACAGTTAAAGTTACTCCTAAACGTGCCAAAATCTCAGCCTTTAACTTGCATATTCTTTTGCATCCTGCAACGCCAAGTCATAATATGTCTTCTGCGGATCACCTGTCAAATATGGCACCAGAACCCACTGCTCTGAAGGCAATTTCTCCTGCTCTTCTACCCTTTCAAACACCACCAGGAATGACTCAACATCATCTTTTGCAACAGTCTTCTCACCATCTTCCTCACGTAAGAGTCATCAGCCGAACTTTGGGTTGGGGCGCTCGTCCAGCCCTGGATGGCGGTTGACAGAAGCTGCATCTGGTGACGTTGCTTCTGCTGGATTTGCAAGATCTGCTGATGCTGCTCCTGCTGGATCTGCTGTAACAACCTATTGGTCTCTTGCTGTTGCTGCTGCGCCTGGACCAGGTGTTTCAGAAGTTCCTCCATGTTGTCAGATTTCCCTCCTGCAGCTGTTTTCGCCAAGGACATGCAGTATCAGCAGTCACACTACCTCTTGGGATTTGTAACCATGCTTCTACCACCAATTGTAGGGATCTGTACTCACTCGGCAGGTACAGGAAGTGGTATTGGTGAAATGTCCAAAAAAGTTTATTGAAGCTGCATAAACTCCTCTGGATGGCAAAACAAATGAACAGCCTTTTTTGGCACAAAGTGAAAACAAACAGAAAATAAACAGTCCATATAGCACTGTGGGTCCACCCGCTCAGGTCAGTGTCTTTAGCAACACACACTGGAGGTCTTCACACCCCCAGCCACAGACACTGAATGGGATTAGTCATTATTTCCCTCTACTCCTCTTTGGTCAGACCTCATCTGGAATATTGTGTCCAGTTTTGGGCGCCACATTTTAAAAAAGACATCAACAAACTGGAGCAAGTTCAGAAAAGAGCGACCAGAATGGTGACCGGTCTGCAAACCCTGTCTTATGAGGAAAGGTTGCAGGATTTGGGATTGTTTAGTTTGCAAAATAGAAGACTGAGAGGAGACTTAATAGCTGTCTACAAATATCTAAAGGGCTGTCACATTGTAGAAGGATCAACTTTATTCTCATTTGCACAAGGAAAGACTAGAAGCAATGGGATGAAACTGAATGGGAGGAGACACAGATTAGATATTAGAAAAAACTTTTTGACAGTTAGTGATCAATGAGTGGAACAAGCTGCCACGAGAAGTGGTGAGTTCTCCTTCAATGGAAGTCTTCAAACAGAGGCTGGACAGACATCTGACTGGGATGATTTAGCGAATCCTGCTTTGAGCAGGGGGTTGGACCAGATGACCCAGGAGGTCCCTTCCAACTCTACGATTCTATGATTCTATGAGATATCTGGCTTCCATTTCATTAGTCAAACCATGACCCTGGGGTTGGGATATGTGAACGGTCATTCCCACCCATCTCTTATGGTTGCTAGTAAAACCCAGCCCTGGAATGGCCCAAATAACTCAGCACTATAGGTGCTAACAACCACGATGACACTATCTCCCCTCAAGGACTTGTCCGGCGGCCATCTTGCAATGTGTATATATGTATACAGTGTGTGTCCATATATATATATATATATACTGTATATATTAAAAACCTGAACTAGACAATCGATCATTTTGTGATGACAGCTATGAATTTTCACATTCCAATCCCTAATTGGGATATTATTTGCAGGCATTGTACCTTTATGCAATTAGTTTGCTAGATATTTTAAGCAAAACTATGATATTTTATATGAAAAATGTTGACTTTTATTAACAAGGTTCCCGTAATGTCTATTAGATGTGTCGGATACAGTAAATATCAATGAAATTAACTGAAAAAAAAAAAATCCAGAAACACAGACTTGACATTTATGGTTTCCATATCTCATTAAAAGGTCACCTTGCAAAGCAATCATTACAGGGTCTGGAAGAGTTAATTTAGCCAATACCTATAGTGTTATTAATGATTACAGGTTATGCTGATAAGACCCGAGGAGCTCTATACTCTGTGCGTGAGGCCGTTTCGGCCTCTTGCCAAGTCATTTTTTTAATAACCATTTCTAGCATTTAATAGATTGCGGTATCACATTGCTCGTTGCAATTCCGCTCCATTGATAAATTGCATTAGAAATATATTGGCTGGTGTTGTAACGGTGAATGGTTTTTAGTAGACAGAGACTGTTTGTCTGTAATTTCCTACTAATGAGAAAATATATCTAGGTAGTAAAGGATTATAGGATAAGATATATATCCAGTTAATTAAAATTAACAAGATCTAATTTTAGCATTGAGTTATTTAAGTTCCTGCACATGAAACAAAAAAAGGGAAAAAAAAAAATGAGAATAGGAATATTTTCACAACTCCCGTTTCCCTTGGAACATCAGTTGCCATAACAACTTCAAGTGATCCTATATTTTACTTAAAATTTCATTTCATAACAATAATTGTTATAATTATCTGTTTCAGTGCTTTTAGCACACATTTCTCGCGCTCCCATTGTTTCGGATCTCCAGTTGCTGTAACAACGAGGTTGTCCCTGTTTTCTGACAAAGACAAACTTTACCCTTTCGGAAGAATACAGGTCGCCTTTCCTTGTAGTCAGTGAGCTCGTCTGCAGCCAATCTGCTTATGCCACTGAATTTGTGCATCAGAATCAGAATATACAAGACCTCTGGGGTCTAAGCGTATTATTCCAGATAACTGTAAAAGTGGTGTGTGACCTCTGCAAACTAGACATTGTATTTTGTGTACAGCGTAAGTAGATATACTGAGTGTCTGTCTCCATAATGGATAAAAGCTGGCACCATTCATGAATACGACGTCAAGGCATCAATGTTAATGTTCACATTTTCATTAGAGTTACTTGAAATAGCTTAAGCACATTTTCTGACAGTATTTTTAATCTTTTTGAAAGTCGCTTAGCATTTTATAGGCATTTTCTCAACATTGCTTTCCAGTAGTGCACCACTTCCCTACCTCCCAGCTTCCTGCTTGCTTAAGATGATGAGCTCATGATGGTCAGCTTCAGAGCAACACTAACAAGCTCCATTGGAAAGAGCTTGTAAGGCCGGGGTCACACTAGCGATTAAAACGGACGAATGCAATGTGATAAAAAATCGCATTGCATTCGAACCCATGTTATTCTATGGGGCAGCTCCCATCATGCGATTTTTGATTGGATCCGATCCTCGGACTGAGACAATCACAGCATGCTGCGATTGTCACCGATTTTCGGATCGGATTCGACAATGCAAGTCTATGGGGGCCAGAAAAAATGGGACTAAAAACGGACTAGATGTGTGACTTGCGATAAAATCGCACCCGGTGTCCTTTAGCAAAAGCCGGCAATTCTTCCAATACAGTAAAATCACAAAGACCGGTTAAATAAAGAATGAATAGATCTAGACACACACATATATATATATATATATATATGTATATATATTTTATACATGTCATAGAGACACATTAATATATATATTACAAATTCATACAGTTCATTATAGCAGAATAGCCGCAGAAACATTTGCCGGCTTTTGTATAATTATTCTCCTGCCCGACATGAAATGACACATGGTTTACATATAGTTAACCATTTCATTTCATGTTTTTTTTGTTATGTCTATCACTATTAATTAGATGAGGGTTTGTGGTTAAAATTTTGGACTTGTAGGGGTTAATTTAAGGGGTTAATTCGTTGTATGAAATTACGGGGACTCCCTGCAGCCTCAGTGACGTCAGCAGGAGTCCCTGCAATTTAATACAACGAATTAACCCCTTAAAATAACCCCTACAAGTTAAAAATTTTAACCACAAACCCTCATCTAATTAATAGTGATAGACATAACAAAAAAAACATGAAATGAAATGGTTAACTATATGTAAACCATGTGTCATTTCATATCGGGCAGGAGAAAGATTATCCAAAAGCAAATGTTTCTGTGCTTCTGCGGCTATTCTGCTATGATGAACTGTATGAATTTGTAATATATATATATTAATGTGTCTCTATGACATGTATAAAATTTATATATATATATATATATAATGTCTAGATCTATTCATTCTTTGTGTGGGGAAACCTGTCATTGGGCTCCATTATATGTCCATTTAGCTATCCTGCGAGAAAATCTCGCCAGACGGATGTCAAATGGATCCTTACATGCGATTTAAAATCGCATCAATGAAGAAAAATCGCATCAAAAACGGATCAATGGTTAAGATACCTTTGTGCGATTTCGGACCGTTAAAATGGGACCTTTTTTAATGGTTGTGTGTGACTCCAGCCTAAGTGGTGATCTCATTGTTTAGTAGACTACTGAGGTGGCCAGCAGCCTAGGACCTTTTTATGATTTCTTATTCTCTATGGAGTCCACTGCTGCGCACCCACTGTATGCTTCACTTCCCATCTGGGGCAATATTCCATTCTCCTAGCCTACCTTACAGCTTGCCTAGACTTAACTTCTGAACCACCAGGTCCAGCCATCCATCTATTATGCTCTGAGTGTGAGCTACAATCAGGCAGTGGAAAGAAGGCACAGAGCATGACCAGATAATCACACCGTATGCTCAGACAAATTCGACCTCCCATGTAGATGATGTCACTTATGAAACCTTGTAAAAACACATTGTGGCAGATTTATCAAGATGTTCATGCTATACCAGTCTTGATGTAGTAGAGGCACTGAATTTATTAAGAGGCGCAAGCCACTTAATGAATTTGGTGTCTGTTCTGTGTGTATTGCTACTGCATATCTAGCATAAAAAACACTGCCACTTTTCATGACTCTGATGGATGGTGTGGTGTAATGACCACTGTGTCCACGAGGGGGCGCTGTCTGGATGTCCCAAGAGTGTGAGTGGTTGAAGAGCCATTATGTATCTCAAGGTGGGTGACCTTGAGATAGAGACATATGTATGTTTATGAATGCTATTGTAAAGTATATATGTCTGTGTGAAGGACCTGTGGTGAGGTCATAGTCATGTGACCCGGTGGGCGTGGCTATGGACCATATAATGTGGCCAGGTTAGGTCACATGGAGTGAATGCTGGGACCTGATTGGTCCAGTTTGGAAGGTCCCGTGAGGAGAAGGATCTCCTCACTAACAGCAGCCTGTGGAGCGGCTGTGTGTGTAATGGCGGCCAGTATCTGAGAGTCCCTGAGGAGTGAGTGGACTTCTGCGGCCTGGAGAAACAGCCATAGGGGAACCCTGACGTGGGTGAGATAACCCTGGGGCTAAATAGCCTGTATAATGGACGCTCTCCTGTAATGCTGTGTATATTGCTGCTGGAGGTTTATGAAGGATGAATAAACCTCATAGACTATGATTTGTTGGAAAATCCTGTGCCGGATGTGTTTTTCGATCGCTGCAAGCGAGAACCCCTTACTTACATGACAGCGCTACCTCACAGTGGGTAACCCCTTCACTACCGGAGCTTTTTTCGATTTTGTGTTTTAGTTTTTCACTCCTCTTCTTTCCAGAGCCATAACTTTTTTTATTTTTCTGTCTATATGGCCATATGAGGGCTTATTTTTTGTGGGATGAGTTGTACTTTTAAATGACACCATTGGTTTTACTATGTCGTGTACTCGAAAACTGGAAAAAAATTCCAAGTGCGGTGAAATTGCAAAAAAAGTGCAATCCCACACTTTTTTTTGCTTGGCTTTTTTGCTAGGTTCACTAGATGCTAAATCTTACCTGCAATTATGATTCTCCAGGTCATTATGAGTTCATAGACACCAAACATGTCTATGTCCTCTTTTATCTGAGTAGTGAAAAAAAATTCCAAAGTTTGTTAAAAAAAAAAAAAAAAAAAAAAAAAAAAATTGCGCAATTTTCAGAGACCCGTAGCGTCTCCATTTTTCGTGATCTGCGGTCGGGTGACAGCTTATTTTTTCCATGCCAGGCTGAAGTTTTTAATTATACCAAGTTTGTGCAGATACGTTCTTTTGATCGCCCGTTATTGCATTTTAATGCAATGTCGTGGCGACAAAAAAACGTAGTTCTGGTATTTTGAATTTTTTTCTCGCTACGCCGTTTAGCTATCGGGTTAATGCTTTTTTTATTGATTGGGCGATTCTGAACGCGGCGATACCTAATATGTGTATGTGGGATTTTTTTTTTTACTGTTTTATTTTGATTGGGGAGAAAGGGGGGTGATTTGAACTTTTTAGATTTTTTATTTTTTTTACTTTTAAACATTTTTTTTTTACTTTTGGCATGCTTCAATAGCCTCCATATGAGGCTAGAAGCATACGCAACCCGATCAGCTCTGCTACATATGGGCGATGAGCAGATCGCCCATATGTAGCAAATTTACTTATGTGCTTTCAGCGCTGACCACCGGGTGGCGCTGAAAGCCATATGCCTGGAACAACCATAGAGGTCTCATAGAGACCTCTGGTTGTCCAGGCAACATGACGCCGACCCCCGATCACATGACGGGGGTTGGTGATGAGGTCATTTCTGGCCCGGCGGCCGGAAATGCTATTTAAATGCCCGCTGTCAGCTTTGTACTTTGATGATGTACTATTCCGTCATCGGTAAGAAAGGGCATGCCCTGCTCCCATCCCAGTTCTGCCTATTTCGACTAAGCTTATCCTAAGTGGTGTGAAAATGCTAAAAGTCGCAGAGTTTTCAAATCTTTTAGGTCACATTTGTGAAAGCTTTCATGAATCGGCACACTGTTTGCACATCTAATAGATAAAGCTGAATGTGTGTGTGTATGTATGTATATATGTATGTATCTGTGTATGTCCGGGATTGGCATCTGCACCGTCGCAGCTACAGCCACAAAATTTTGCACAGTCACACGTCTGGTCCCCGAGAGCGTCATAGGCTATGTTGTGACGCGCGTTCCAATTCACCAAACAATTTTGCATATTATTCTTATCATTTCTATGGTGTTATTGTCCTTCTGTAAAGCTGGAAATAACACAATTTATTACTGTGCCAACACAGACCACCCTCTGACACAGACTGCAGGGGGAGCCCAGTATCACACAGGATAGGATTAGATACACGGCTCAGCAGTCAGTATCACACAGGATAGGATTAGATACACAGCTCAGCAGTCAGTATCACACAGGAGAGGATTAGACACATGGCTCAGCAGTCAGTATCACACAGGATAGGATTAGATACACAGCTCAGCAGTCAGTATCGCACAGGATAGGATTAGATACACAGCTCAGCAGTCAGTATCACACAGGATAGGAATAGATACATGGCTCAGCATACAGTATCACACAGGATAGGATTAGATACACAGCTCAGCACACAGTATCACACGGAATAGTATTAGATACACAGCTCAGCAGACAGTATCACACAAAATAGGATTAGATACACGGCTCAGCAGTCAGTATCACACAGGATAGGATTAGATACACGGCTGAGCAGTCAGTAACACACTTGATAGGATTAGTACACGGCTCAGCAGTCAGTATCACACAGGATAGTGTTAGATACACGGCTCAGCAGATGGTATCACACAGGATAGGATTAGATACACTGCTCAGCAGTCAGTATCATACAGGATAGCATTAGATACACGGCTCAGCAGTCAGTATCACACAGGATAGGATTAGATACACAGCTCAGCAGTCAGTATCACACAGGATAGGATTAGATACACAGCTCAGCAGACAGTATCACACAGGATAGGATTAGATACATGTGGCGCCCCTGAGGCTCAGTCGCCACAGAGGTACTGCACCTTCTCCTACGGTGTAGTGCCCCACCATCTGGGTAAGTTGGGAGCTCCTTTCCACACTCCAACACTCGCACCCCACACAACAGGGTAGTTCTGCACAACCACATTGCGGCTCAGTGCTTAGAGACAGGCGGAGCACCTCTGGTGGTTCCCTGCTTGGAACACTGGATGTGTTGGGTTGTGGGTGGAGTTTAGATTAATATAAAAGATTGGGAAGGTTTAGAATTACAGGTCAGTCCCTTAGGGGAGAGTCTGACAGAAGGTCAGTCTGGGGTGAGTCCCAGAGGAGGAGGACAGTCAGTCAGGAGAGTCTGAGGACGGGTCTGAGGAGGAGAAAGACGTAGAACTGTAACCTAAGCATCCATAAGAAAGAGAGTAAAGTACAGAACGAAGGAGTAGAGAACAGAGAGAAGTGGGTTGGAAGAGGAACCCTGCCTATAGGTTCTCAGCGCAAGGCCAGGGCCCGGTCCCCGAGGTTGTATGGACACTTATAGTTCTGCAGCAGACACCGGTGGAGTAGTTGGCTGTAAATGCACTACTCCCATCCAAGACTTGAGGCACAACAGCAACAGAGATAGAGAGCCGGGAGTGAGGCATCCCCGAAGCAGGCTACAGCTGTCTGCTGTGCAAGTAAAGTTCTAGGAACATCTAGTTAGGAGGCATTCCAGGGTTACTAAGTACTGGAGTGCTTCACACCACAAGGCGCATTGGAGGAGTCGTTCAGGAAAGGTACATGTTGGCGGAGTGTTGGAAAGGAGAGCCCTGACTTGCCCGGGAGGTTGATTGAGTCTTTGCCCCGGAGGACACGGAACAGAGGCAGGCACCAGTGTGTACCACGAACTGTGAGTAAAGCTTTGAAACTGCAAGCTCTGGTGTCCTCCATTCCTTCGTCGCTAGCACCTTCAGCACTGCTACATCTGAGTTCATTTTTCCCTTCACCATTGAGGTCTGATGAACTCCCTCCTCTGGTGAAGGAAGGTAGTGAGGCTGATTACCAAACACCTGGGCAGCTAGATGATGACTGGGTGGCTGGAATTGAGGACTGGATATAAGGCAGCCGACGCCCTTCTTCCTGGCTGGTGATTTTCCTGCTGGATTCTTGGAGACCAGTCTGATTCCTGCATCTCAAAGCTAAGTTTTTCTGCTCTGCTTTGTACTCTTCAGTTTTGTTTTTGTTTTGCCTTGTTTTTTGGGAGTTCTGCCATCCCCGGCCGGGGGTGAGCTGAATTCCATTTTTGTCTCTGATCTGTTGATCTTTTGCTCTGTCTTCAGAATATACCTGAGTGCTGATATAGTCTTTTGAAGCCTAGCGACTTCAGGGCCTGTTTTTCCTATCAGTCGGTTGGCTCATTTTGATAGGGTTTTTGCGGATGGCAGACAGCAGCTTTCCTATCCTGTCCTATGTAGTTAGCTTGGGCCCCATCATTTGCTCAACCTATCTTTCTATCTGTGTTAGTGTTTTCATCTTGCTTCACCGTCATTATATGTTGGGGGCTGCCTATTGCTTTGGGGTCTGCTCTGGGGCAGTTTAGTTTTTCCCCTTTCTGTCTTTAGGCTATGTAGTTCTCCGGCTGTGATCGAGGGGTCTAGGGCACCGTAGGAACCCCACACGGCTACTGCTAGTTGTTGTGGATATGTCCAGGGGTCTGCAATCCGATAGCTGCCAACCTCTCTGGTTTTTCTGGACTTAGCTGGTATTTTGTTTTTTCCTCCTTCGGGGACTCATCATAACACATCTGGGTACCAGCATCCACACCATCCTGCACTTCTCCAGATCCATTGCACCTACACTGCCCTGGGACTACAGCTCCACTTGTGGGGAGCTGCACCATCTTTGCTGCACCACACCATCAGTCCCAGCGGATCTGCATGCAGCGTCGGCTTAGCACCTCCCTTGCCGAACACCACAGGTGGCATCACGAACTATTCACATAAACTACATTACAAACCACCATTGATTTGGGCGCCCAGGGCCACGGACCTGGTCGCTGCCGCGACACATCCCCCTGACACCGGCCCGGGACCGAGTACCCCCGCTGCCCTGGGAGGGCGACCCATACATGGCTCAGCAGACAGTATTACACAGAATAGGATTAGATACACGGCTCAGCAGTCGGTGTCACACAGGATAGGATTAGATACACGGATCAGCAGTCACTATCACACAGGATAGGATTAGATACACAGCTGAGCAGTCAGTAACACACTTGATAGCATTAGGTACACGGCTCAGCAGTCAGTATCACACAAGATAGGGTTAGATACATTGCTCAGCAGATCGTATCACACAGGAAAGGATTAGATACACGGCTCAGCAGTCAGTATCACACAGGATACGATTAGATACATGGCTCAGCAGTCAGTATCAAACAGGATAGGATTAGATACACGGCTGAGCAGTCAGTAACACACTTGATAGGATTAGGTACACGGCTCAGCAGTCAGTATCACACAGGATAGGGTTAGATACATGACTCAGCAGATAGTATCACACAGGAGAGGAATAGATACAGAGCTCAGCAGTCAGTATCACAGAGGATAGGATTAGATACACCGCTCTGCAGTCAGTATCACACAGGAGAGGATTAGGTACACAGCTCTGCAGACATTATCACACAGGATAGGGTTAGATACACAGATACACATGTTATTTATCAAAATGCTCTTTAATGAGTTGAAAATAAAATACTATCAATACTTGGGTATTCGTTTAGTTAATTTGTGTTGCAAATCTGTAGTGTTGAATATATGATGTGAAATGTTTTTATGTGCAATATAATCATTATAATTTGTTATAACTAACCACAGTTGGTTACTATGCCCAGGCAACGCCGGGCTGTTCAGCTAGTATTTTAATAATTCTTTTATTTTCTCAGCAAATTATGTTTCATCAAATCATCCTCATTTCCAGCAATATTGCAGATATTTGGGATTGCATTCTTTTCACAAGACAATCTCATGCATAAGTTTATCTGTTCTTCCCTTTGGTTTTTATGGAAATTTTTTGTTGAGTGACGGGACCAGTTGTATTATAGAAAGAGTGATAAGGCCACTGAATCCCTGAACTATGAGACAGTAGATGACAGCAGCAAAATAGAATGGAGCAATAAGTCATACTAAAAAAGGGTTTTAGAGCCAAAAGAAAGCAATGGATCCTCTTTGGTGTTATTCATAAATAAAGGCAGCTTTGAAGACATTTTCAGTGGAGAAATTAAGGCTTAAGCTGGCCATACTCATTAGATGGCTACGATTGTTTGGGTGACTGTTCAGCTGACAGCCATCTCGGCCAACACTCCTTTACACGGGAGTGCCTGCTTGGCAATGTAATAGACATTTCTCCTGACTATCATTCGTATGCCGCCCTTATACACCTTAGACTGTACTAGTCGATATCGGCCGGTTAGTCGTTTATCAGTCTAATGTGTATGGGGCCTTTAGGTTGCTCTCACAAACCTGCTAACCAAAACATTTAAATGCTCTAAACACTGAACAGTTGCAGGGACTGCACACATGAAGACTACTAACCTTCAGTGGGAAAGACTGTAATCAAGGTCTGCTTCTGTTATACCTATCCAGGGGTGTATTAAATTGAAACTTCTTTGGTTTAGGTGCTAGTGATCATACTCTAATATTGTGCATTTGTGTAGTTGTAATTTTTTTTAGTAACGAGGCTGTATATCATAATAGTGACTTATAGACTGATGGATGCACCAACGCTCAGAAACCAGTTGCTATTTTTGTAAAAATGCTTTATGATCCCCTAAATTGGACTTGTTAGCTTTCTTGAAATAACAAAGGAACAACACAACAAAAAGATCTAAGAAAAGATACGCCAAAATCTTTAATTTAAGGGTAATGCAAATTTACTTTGATAGTCAAGAGGTAACAGCTCTTTAAAACTATGTTGAGAGGTTGATTAATCACTTGGTGATGCAGCCATTTTTTTTTTATTTTTGTCATCTTCCAAAATGCCAAGAGATCTTTTTTTTATTTTTTCTGTCAACATAGCCATATGAAGACTCATTTCTTGTGGGACAAGTTGTTTAAAATGACACCCTTCACTTTATCATACAACATACTGAAATGCATAAAAAAAATTGAGGGCTTTTTCACTTGTTTTAGAACTCCTGGTGGCCAGAGTACGCTTTCTAAAATAACAAGTAAGACATTAAAATGTAAGTAAATGTTGACAGGAGTGCACAAAAACGCTACAATAGCAGAACTTGAGCAGCACAGAATAGTAAGTCTCTTAAATAAATTGTTATGTTTCAAATGAGCTGGTAACATACAGAATAAATAAAACATTTTGGCACACGTAAATCTTTATTATGGCACACCATTCAGCTTATCTCTCTGATCCTCGTCTTATACAGGTAGAAAGGAAGCTTTTAAAATCTTGTTCATCTGTATTTGTGTTAATGGATTTATTGCAAGCCCAGAACCTGAATTTTCTTTATTCCCTGTGAACCTCAGCTCTCACTTGAGACACTTCATTCTGCTATTTTTCAAAATTGCTGCTACTTTCTTTGTGACAAAAAATAGCTTCAATTCCAAATAATCCATCTATAATTTAATTTATCTATCTATCTATCTATCATTTGTTTGCTTCCCTACTCATGTGAAATACAGACAGACTTAAATACATACCATATAATAAAATTATATAAACAAGCACATACAATAAACTGGAGCTTACTGAATACAGAAGAAGCGAGGTTCCTGCCCATGAGGCTTACAATCAAGTAAGGAATAAAGCAAAGGGTGAGGGTAGACGCTACTGAAATAGTTGTGTACTGCATGGCTTTTCTGTTAAGCTGAAAATTCAGGTAGGTTTTTGCTTTTGACTACTTGATGGAAGAGCATGTTATGATTATTTTTACTGTAATATGCTCCAGAATATGAAAGATTTAAAAAATATTTATGATATTTATGATGAACATGGGAGAAGCAGACAAGGGAGAGTGAAGAAGAAAGTCCTGAAATGAGCAGAAAGTTGGAGTACCGAGATGTAATAGACAGGTAACTTGACTGCATCCACATGGTCAACATTGTAATTTTGTAACGGGAATAAACCCTTTAAATTGGACAGGAATTTTAATTGCAGGTTATGGTTGTATTTGCCTATGGTGCCTGAACTTAGAGGTTATAACTTGATGAAGAGGGAGCGTGACCTTAAACACCTAAGCCTAGATTCTGGAACCTCAAAACAAGGACAAATGGAAACTCCTTCCTCTAACCTTAAAATCATTGTAAGGGAAAAAGGAACTATCAATATTTAGAAACTTTCCTCCATATCACCTCACAATTCATGATTATCTCATTTGCCTAATGAACTAGTGGAAACATGACTCAGAAATTGAAAGTATTAAAATATGGCTAAGACCTCATTTAGACGTCTGATTTTCATGTATGTGTTTTATCAGTATTTTTGACGCATAGAGGTCAATGGGAGTACCAAAATAATAATCCTGTAGTTATGATACCTTTAATGGCTAACAAAAATAAAATAAGTGATGATTCAAAGCAAGCTTTCGAGACTACTTAGGTCCCTTCATCATAGAATCATAGAATGTTAGAGTTGGAAGGGACCTCCAGGGTCATCATGTCCAACCCCCTGCTCAATGCAGGATTCACTAAATCATCTCAGACAGATGTCTGTCCAGCCTCTGTTTGAAGACTTCCATTGAAAGATTCAGGCTAGTGATTCTGCTCTGCTCTCCTCTGCTAACTCTTTCAGTACTCTAGAATGTAATTCATCTGTACCATGAGATTTTAATTCATTTAAATTAGCTAAGTGTTCCCTCACCAACTTTCAGTTTATAGAGAGTGCAGATTATTTTATTCCTTCAGTTGAACCATGAAGATCAATTGATGTTACTATTGCTTTCTTAGAGAACACAGATGCAAAATAGGAATTTAAAAGTTCTTCCTTCTCAACATCATTTTTTACCACTTCACCCTTTTTATCCTGTAAAAATCCTATAGCATCTTTCACTTTTTTTTTAAATTGCTTTTGTTTTCCCTTTCAAGCCTCTCTTCATTACTGGCTTTAGCTCTTCTAATGCTTGCTCTGCATTCCCTGCAGACAGCATTATATTCTTCCTTAGATATGCCCCTTCTTTACATTTAATGTAAATTTCTTTTTTCCTGTTTAAGAAGTGATAAAGTTCTGTGTTCATCCATCCTGGTCTCTTTAAATTCTTCCAATTTTTCCTTCTTTTTGGGGTTGTTAGGCTGGTTTCACATTAGCGCATTTTCAGCGCGCGCACGGCCGGGGGTAGCTCCGCCCCGAGCCGGCTCTCTGCCCGGCGTGCCCGCCCCTTCCTTGTAGCGCCGCCTCCTAGCGCACAGCGGCGCCTGCGATCGGCGCACCCTATCTTTAGCATAGGGTGCGCAGATCGTGCGCAGGCCGTGCGCTAGTTGCGCTTTGACCTGCGCTGCGCACTTTTGACGGTGCGCCGTGCGCGCCAAAATCAAACTTTTCGGATTTTGGCGCGCACGGCGCACCGTCAAAAGTGCGCAGCGCAGGTCAAAGCGCAACTAGCGCACGACCTGCGCACGATCTGCGCACCCTATGCTAAAGATAGGGTGCGCCGATCGCAGGTGCCGCTGTGCGCTAGGAGGCGGCGCTACAAGGAAGGGGCGGGCACGCCGGGCAGAGAGCCGGCTCGGGGGCGGAGCTACCCCCGGCCGTGCGCGCGCTGAAAATGCGCTAATGTGAAACCAGCCTTACCGATTGTGCAATGAGAATTTCATTTATCAAAATCTCCCATCCTTCTTGGACAGTTCTGTCCTTTAGAACATCCCGCCGTTGGACCTTTACTACCCTCTTTCCGAGTACATTAAAATCTGACTTTCTGAAGTTCAACTTTAAAGTCTAAGTCCTCGCTGGTCTTCTTCTTGTAATCCAAAATTAGAGGATAGCGTGATCACTGCCTCCTAAATCCCCGACCACCTTTATTTCCTCAACCATTTCCTCCCTGTTGGTAAGAATTAGCTCCAAGATTACAGATCATCTTGTTCTCTCTTCTACCTTCTGAAACATTAAGTTGTCAGCAAGACAAGATAAACATTTTCTGGACCCATTGCTTTTGCCTGAGAGATACCCTACAAATATCTGGATAGTTAAAATCTCCCATGATCACTATGTCGTACTTTTTTGAGAGCAGAGACATCTGATGTAAAAAGAGTTTATCCATATCTTCAGTCTGTTCAGGTGGCCTATAGTAAACATCTACTATAATGTCCTTTCTGTTCTTCACTCCTTGTATTCTTACACCAAACAGTTTCTGCAGAGCTACCATTCTCTGAAGCTTGTGGAGATACTGAAGTATGTTTTCTTAACATTCAATGCAAGACGGCATAGTATAGCAAAGTATAAACAAGTATCTGAAGAAACACAAACGTATACACAAAAAAGCAGAGACATGACATAATAAATGGACATTAAAAAAACAAACTAAGCTCGGAGAATGAAACCTTCATTAGCTTAGATAAGTGGCATGAAAGTTTTATTGGGACAATGATAGTAAATCATAAATCCTTGTGACAGAGTTAGCCCTGTGTGGAGGGTATCAAAGAATCTCATAACTTTTTGTGTACAGGCTCTTCTGTGTTTTTGTGATTTGAAGTTGCCTTTTCATATAACAACTTTCATATTGTTTATATTGTGTCCTGGACCGCAGGACATGGTACCAAAACCTTTTTTTCATTTACCTTTCATGAACAGGACACGTACCTGTAATAGTCTATAGTGCTATTCACCTGTCCATGTATTTGCAGATGGTGCATAAAAAAAACACATAAATATATGTCTGTTTTTGATCCAAGTCATTGATCTGTCAGGTGGCTTTGTCAGTGTTCTCCTGGCAGATCTAAAATGGCTACTATGAACAGGTTTGGCACAAGCTGCTCTGTTTCCAAGGTTGCCCTGGCCTTCACCCTTTAACCTTTATACAGAGATCTGGGCTTAGAAAGTGGCCCATGGTCAAGGGCCACAGAGTCAGCTGCTATGGTGCATGCTGGCAAGAAGGATAGTAAGGTAACCGCATCAAAACCAAGAGGACCGCAAAGATATCAAATCATCACTGTCCAGAGATTCTGGTTATGACATCTCCTCTTTCACTAGCGCTGCCTGTATAGTGAATATGGTGACACCTGGGGATAGAAGCAGAAGTTGCTTCAGGTTCTAGTGGAGATGTGACAGGATCAAAATCACCCATGCAAGTCTATCCGTTTTTTTACGTTTTAATGGGAAGCAGAAGCTTTGCAATGTTTTCAATTAATGATGGTTAAAATGGAAGCATTCACCAAATACTGATCCACTGAAAATCTGATCAAGTGCACCAATGAAAATCGTTTTTTATAACATACGAAGAAAACAAGAACCATCTGAATGATGCCTTAGGCAAATATTTCAACAAGTTTAGCCACAGTATTTCCTGAAAAAATCCATAGCCTTTCTTATCGTGTATAACCATTCGACTGCTAAAGAGTGGAGTATGTGTTGGTATCATCGCAGAATTTGGTAGGTGGTAGCAGTAATTATAGTGTATGCTGGGAATGTTTGTATGTGACACGAGGTTTAGGATGCAGTTGTATGTGTAGTGCAGACAGCAGGAATGCCTTGCATGACATTTTCAGTATATAGAAGTGTATTGACTAGGTGATGGGTAGCCAATGAAGGGACTGGAAGAAAAATTAGAAGAAGAAAGCAGATGAACAAGGGGAGAAAAAGACTGAACAGCAAAGTTATGGATGGAGAGATGCGGCACTCACCCAATTTGCAGTGTAGTGTTTCTTTATTGGACCATTAAAAGTCACACAATGTCTGCTTTTTCCTCGCATGCCTCATGTAATCTGCCCGTCCTCTATTGTGTGACCTTCAATGGTCGAATAAAGAAACACTACACTGCAAATTGGGTGAGTGCCGCATCTCTTTTTCTTCGTTTAAAAAATTCTACATGTTTTTTCTGATGCAGAGCACCGTTATCCCTAGCAGCGTGTTGCATACTGTGTGCCTGTGATTGATCCTGGACTAGTTGCTGGTGGATTAGTGCCTTGGTGCCGTTCATCTGTGTTTTCTTTGAATTTAAAGTTAAGGATGGATTATGGATTGGATGGGTGTACGTGTAAGCCAATTTCTAGGCAGGATATGATGAGGACATTTTTGATAATGTTTTTTTCCAAGCAGGATGTGTGGCCCTTCTGCTCCACGGGAGGTTTCTGGCCTCCCTGAGCTCGCCTTAGGACACCTGCATTCCTGTTTGACAGGTGCACCGCCACATTCAAACTCCACATAAAGGCAGGGCCAAATCAATGGTTATCCCAAAACACTTAGCTTTTAATACTGTGAAAAAAATGTGAAACCATTATTAGGGATTTATAGTTTTAGTTGGGGAAGAATAGACTGGGAAAAAGATGATGAATTTAGTTTTAGAAAACATTTTTTGAGAATGCTGATGAACGCTCTGTAGAGTTACTGATTACTATTCGCATGTGGCTTCCAATATTCTACCTGGTCATGTTCATAACTGTGCTGCTCGTATGTCACTATTATGGCTGTATACTTTTTTGATTCTGAGTAAATTGTAAATAAAATTATTTTTCTGTTTTGCAAATTGAACTTTTTAATACATGGTACCACGACATTTGATTACTGTTTTTGCAGCTGGGAAAAGGATGGTTTCAATCATATGTGAAATTCAGAATGGACACATAAGATTGAACTTTGGAAGAATATTAATTAATTTGTGTGTACAGCATTTGTCAGTATATGTAAATTACATTGGCTGGCGAGCATTTATTAAAATCCAGTTCTAAACTAATCCCCACATGAACTGGAGTCACTGTACTCAATACTTCTTATCACTAATGTCCTCGCCTATCACTGTCTAACACTCTCTTAGAGCTTGTTGTTAATACTCAATTTACAAGTATTTTAATAACATGAAAACACTAATCAATATAATTTCCTTTCGCCAAATGACATTAATTATTTCTTTCCCACGCGCTGGGATTACCTGTGTTTATCTAATCTTGTCTTATGCACAAAATGAGTCATCAGGAAACAACCTATTGCTTAAATCAGGGTTTTGTGTTAAATGTATTTTATAAAAATAAAAAGTAGATATCTTGAAATTTTCACAATTGCCACTGGAGCCTTTTTTTTAGACCCATACTTCCTGTTCTTTCAGTAAATTCATGCACACATTAAGAGCAATGTATAGAATCTTTTGTATTGAAGAATTTACTGAGCATGTGCCAATGTCATTGTGAAGAAAGGGTCAGCTATAACTAGAGATGAGCCAATAAATTTCATAAATGGGCATAAAAAGGTTAAAGGTTAAAGAATTAAAAAAAATCCTTATACTCCCCTTACTGCTCACCTCTCTGGCCCCCTCCACTCCTCACCACCATCCGTCCATTCCTCGCCATATCTTCTGCTGCAGGACACCGACCACAAACACAGTAAAGGCCCCGTTACACATAACGATGTCCCAGTGATCCCACCAACGATCTGACATGATGGGATCACTGGGACATCGTTAGGCTGATTGCTGGTGAGCTGTCACAAGACAGCCCCTCCAGCGATCAGGACCAGCGACGCTAGACGCTGGTTTCTAATGTAAACATCGGGTATTCAGGAGCCGCGGTTCTTGGATGCCCGATGTTTTCCTTGGAAACCGGCGTACACGCTGGTTTCCAAGGTAAACATCGGGTATCTAAGAGCCGCGCGACTCCTGGATACCCGATGTTTACATTAGAAACCAGCGTCCAGCGTCGCTGATCGCTGGTCTCTCGCTGCCACACGCAGCGATGCATGCTGGCCAGCGGGAGACCAGCGATCAAAAAACGGCCCAGGCCGATCGAGCATGATCAGCAATAACCGGCAGGGGGGCCGGTCGCTGATCCCCGTCACACCCAGCGATCTCTCTGGCGAGATCGCTGTGGCGTCACAAAATCAGGGATCTCACTAGCGAGATCGCTGTGTGTGACAGGGCCTTAAGTGTCATTAAGAATTACCTTCAGGGTAAAGATGAACAAGGAGCCCTAGAAGTGATGATATGGTCTCCACAGAGCCATGATCGTAACATCATAGATTCTATATTGGATTAGATGAAGACACAGAAGGATTTGAACAAGTCTACAGAGAAGATCTGTGGTTAGTTCTGCAAGATGCTTGGAACAACCAAGGCAAGTTCCTTCAAAAATTGTGTACAAGTACAAGTGTATCTAGGCGAATTGATGCTTTGATGTTATTTTCAATGCAACGGGTGAGACACCAAAAATTGCTTTGATGTAGACTTCTCTTTTGTTCATTTGCTTTTTGCATTTTACTATTATTATAAACTATTATACCATTAACTCTTCTATTGTTTAAAGTATTCTTACATTGCGGCATTTTTTGCACACCTGCCTAAAACTTTTGCACACTAATATACATGTGGAGAAAGTGTAATGTTTTCTAATAATGTAGTATAGTATCTGTTATCTTCTGTAACTGTTCTATAGAGTTTATCACAGGGTAAGCAGCAGGGGAGAATGGAATTGAAGGATTTTAGTTGTAGGTTGTAGACATGATTTGGATGGAAGGCATCTCAATGAACATGACGGCCAGGATTTGATTGTCATATGCCTGTCAGAACAGCTTTTTCAGACCGATGTGTATATATTATATATGTCACTGAATAATCCAGTTTCGAAAGACTGCACACAGGTATGGAACTTAAAGCATAACAAAAGATTCATATATTTTGTGTTTTCTCTTCTATTTTGAAAACAAAGTATGAAACCTGAGAAAATTATGCTTCAAAAATATCTTTTGGACCATATAAAATTAGGTAGTTGAAGGAATTTAACTAAGGAATTTTTCTTGTTCTAAAGCCTTTCATTATCTCTTGTGTTATCACCATGTAATTCCTTCTGGAAATATAATGTATGAGTAATCTAAATTATATTCCCTCATTCCCTTGTTTATAGGATGTGTACTTACATGCTTTGACATTGCCCTGTCATTGCTGGCAGTGGAAAAGGACAATATGAACAAATTACGTCAGATTAGATTGCTAACAGGCTGCTAAGAAAGGTGTAAAATGGATATTTTTGTAGAGGATGTGCCTGAGACATTACTATATACTCATGGGCAAGTCATGAGGCTGGGTAGTCAAGATGTCCTGGGTCAGATACCAAAAGGGCTTTTCATAAACAAAAGGAGTGTGGCAAAAGTGTAGTCAGATCCCAGTCCGAGATCAAGATTCCAGGAAAGTAGCAAAGACAAAAGAGTTAAACAAAAGGTCAGGGGCAAGCTCCAAGGTCAGGCAGCAATAGAGACAGAACACTGAAGAACAAAGCAAACTTTCACCTCTGAGCTAAGGCTACAATTGGCAGTAATCAGAGGCAGCCAGCTAAAAAGCCAGGGAATCACTCAGAACAGGAGTCATCTGTAGAAAACCCAGCATGTCCCCACCCAGATTGGTTGACTTGACTTTCACTCAAAACATTGACAGCTCAGCACACCCCAGCCTCATATTGGAAGTGTGAACTGTCTATCACAATACTGACAGCTCAGCATGTCCCTGCCCTAGATTAGATGGCTGATCTGATATTCACCGCACTGATTGGTGGAATAGTGACAGTACCACTTCCCTAAAGATGACAACACAGTAAACAATTACTAAATTTTATTTAATTATGGACTAGTCTTTACCTTTTCTCCCAAATTACATGATGCAGTGCTGTTTTAACTGCCAAGTTTTAGCATTTTAAGTAGGGTTGAGCAGATCAATCCATGGAGGATTAAGATTGAATCGAATTTTCTGAAATTTGCTGTTTCATGAAAATTTGAATATTTTGAGATGCGTGGTTCACAAAAAAAACACTTTCTTACACTGCTGACACATCAGAAAGCAGTTTAACTCCATAACACCCTGCATCTATGACATCTAGCAGATTATAATACTTGTAGTCATGGGCTATCACAGATCAGTGGTTCCCAGTGGAGCATAGTTTTTATGCAGAGTGGTTTGCTATCTCCATAGACACTGGATAAATATCTCTTAGCAGTAGAATGCAATTTCTTATGGTCAATGGGGTCCTCTCTCTTCTGTAGAGTGTAATTTCTAATGGTCAGTAAACCTGGGCTATCACAGATCAATGGTTCTCAGTGAAGCATAGTTTTCATGCAGAGTGGTTTGCCATCTCCAGAGTCACTGCATAAGTACCTCTCTGCAGTAGAGTGTAAGCTCTTATGATCAGCAGGATACTCTCTCTTTCTCCTGTAGAGTGTAAGCTCTTATGGTCTGCATGGTTCTCTCCCTCCTCTCCCCCTTGTGTATCTTCTGAGCAATCAGTATTCATATTCATGTAAATGTATTCACTGTGAATAAAAGTTTTTTGGAATTTAAATTTTAAAAGATCCACTCATCTGAATTTCTTGCTGCTTATCAAGAGTCCATTCTCGGGGAAGAGGCTCAGACAGGGAAAGTTACACTCTCTGACTGAAAATAGAGAATAGATTCTTGCTGAGTAAACCATGTTTGATAAACTTTTTGTCAAATAGTTGAATGAAAGGTCTTTAATTCTTATGAAATAATTTTTGTCCATGTACAACCTGTTTATTTAAAGAAACTTCTCTGAATGATCTTTTCTACATCCCATGTCAATGAAAATGGAAGGCCAGTTTAAACAATTGTAATTGCCAACGTAGAATGGAATGTGTATCTCTACCGATGGCAACCAATTGTTAACTAGACGATCATTCATTCAATCAATCAATCATTGTTAAATCATCAGTCTACATCTACAATATCTAAGGTGAAAATTCATCACCTTAACTCTATTAGTACATAACTATGTGGTAATGTTAGCCTCCTTATTAGATTTTTGAAGATCCATTTTGCCAGTGAAATGAAGATGCAGCATGAGCAGCTATCAAACTTTCTTACATCTTCTAAAAATACTGTAAACTAATTTGCACAATACATCATATCATCTCCTGTCAGAGTTACCTTGTCACTATAAGTAAATGTAATAATTATTTTTGCAGATTTAAGGTAAATATCTTATTTTATAAATAAAACTGCAACAACTGATCAAAGATATATGGTTAAAAAAAGACATAGGTCTGTAATGGCCAACCTACCGTGTTTCTCCAAAATAAGACAAGATCTAATATTATTTTTTGCTCCTAAAGATGGGTTAGGGTTTATTTTAATGGAATATCTTTTTTTTCCCCATGAACAACAATCTAGATTTAGTTTTGAGCAGAAAAAAGAACAACATTTATTCAAATATAATCATGTCATCACAGTCTCGAACATCAACATAACTCACGAAATTTTGAATTCCATCATGAAATTCTTAAGATCCTATTTCCTTTTTCCATGTACAACAATCAAAACTTTCCACGCACTGATGAAGAATGATGAAGCTAGAATGATCACTAATAGGCCATTCTGTCTCCACCATGTTATCCTCAGCACATCTCCTGTTTACACCTGGCAATGTGCTAACAAGAGCAATAGCCCTGATTCATTAAAGCTGGAGTCACACATAGCGACTTACCAGAGATCCTGACAACGATATCAACGTGTCAGGATCGCTGGTAAGTCGCTATGTGATCGCTGGTGAGCTGTCAAACAGACAGCTTCACCAGCGATCAGCACAGCAATGCCGAGCGCTCAGCATCGCTGTGTTCGTTAGCGCTGATGCCATATTCCTGTAAAAAAATAGAATTAAAATAAAAAATATTGTTATTCTCACCTTCCAACGTCCCGCTCAGCCATCCTGCCTCTCTCCACGCTCCAGTCCCAGTAATCCCTTGCGAGAATGACCGCGAGAATGTCGCAGTCTCGCTGCAGCGCGAGTCTCGTGGTCATTCGTGTAAAAGATTACTGGGATCGGGAGCGAGGAGAGAGGCAGGATGGCTGTGCGGGACGTCGGAAGGTGAGAATTACAATATTTTTTATTTTTTTTATTATTTTTTACTGCTGATCGCTGGTCTCCCGCCTGTCACACGCAGCAATGCATGCTGGCCAGCGGGAGACCAGCAACGAAAAATATGTCCAGAGGTTTCTTGCAGCGATCAGCAATACCGGCAGAGGGGCCGGTCGCTGATCGCTGTCACACACAGCAATCTCGCTGGTGAGATCGCTGTTGTGTCACAAAAGTTGTGACTCAGCAGCGATCTCGCTAGCGAGATTGCTATGTGTGACTCCCGCTTAAGACTGGCATTGTGCAGGCCAATCTTAATAGGGCCGTTTGATTAAGATGTCACTAATTCATTATAAGGCATAACACTTACTAAATTAGGAAACTTATTAATTGTAAGTGCCGTGCACCTCTGGCAGAAGTGTAAATACACACACTGTACATGCATACATATATACTGTATACACAGACACACTGCACATACACATGCAACTATACACTCACACATACACTCACACACTGCACATATGCTGCATATCAACCTCTGTCCTCTTCTGCTCTTGACTCCTGTAGTTAAGAGACCCTTGATGACATCATGGTCACATGAACGTGATGTCACCAAAAGTTCCTTAAGAAGTCTTAACCTTGGAATAGAAATGGAGGGGGGCCCAAGTAGAGTAGGAGTCATGAGAAATTGCCCAGTTTTCTCTCCTTTACCATTAACGCCGGCTACACATACCAGCCTATATCCTGTTCAGTTCCTCTAGACTGCTGTAGTTAAGAGACCTTTGGTAACATATTGGTCACATGACTGAACACACCAAAGGTCCTTAAGCAGTCTTAACCTCAAAATAGATATATTGGGGGCCTTTGCCTGTAATTGGGGCTTTTTTTTAAAGTAGGGCTCATATTTCAAGCATGCTCTAAAAATCCTGTAAAATCATGTTAGGACTTTTTTCGGGGAAACATGGTATATTCTGGCATTGTTAAAAAACTCAATGGAGATGTTATTTGGCATATGTTATGCTAATAATTCCTTCTCCAAACAGAATAAATCCTTGGATTAAGGTCTAGACATCTAGTGCTCCTAACCTTTTAATATTGTATTCTTCAAGGCAGGTATCTAAGACTTTATCAATGAATAGAGTTTTATAGTCTCATTGCTCTTACAAAAAAACTGTCTATGAAAATGATGGAACCTTCTTTCCTTTAGACTTAAAGGTTGCCCCCTTCTCATCATTGCAATCCCAAAAAGGTCATTCATAGGCATGAAATTCTACTCTGCAAATGTTGTATAAGTTAAAACAGAGGTTATTCCAAAGGAGTGCTCTACTGAGCATCCAATATTGTTACACACAGATTATGAAACACACTACTGGATATTAATATATCACAAAGAAAACTAACAACATAAATTATAAGAAACCTATGTTAGTTTTACAATTCAGCCCATACTTTAATCGTTTATCAAACATTATCAATAAATACTTACCCATGATGAATGAGTCCATCAATAAAAAACAATTTGTCATAAAACATTTTTTGAATTGTAGAATTGCAACTCTGACAATGTTTTATAAATAATCAAATATCCTCAATGTAATGTAAAGGATGTTTTTTACACAACAAGACAATTAAAATTCACAATTAGAGAATATGTAAACATTATATCATAATCATCTAACCACCATATTTCCAATACGGCTAAAGATTTTCTCCAAACACCTAACAGACGTTCTTCCATGTTCAGGACATAAACGATAAAGAAAACACCTATTCACATTCAGGTGGAAACAATGAACAGAATTTATGTAACAGAGAAGCATTTTGGATTTTTACCCTCAATAGTAAAGTCCGATAAGGCTTTAAAAGGAACTGTACTTTCAACAAACTTTGCAAAAATCAACAGTACAGCCGATTATAAGAAGGTTTGCAATTATTACTATTAATAATTTTTAGCGCACCATTGATGGTGCTATACATGAGAAGGGGTTACATAAAAAATACAGATATAAATTACAATGAACAAACTAACAGTAACAGACTGGTACTGACGGGAGAAGGACCTGCCCTTTTGGGCTTACAGTCTACAGGAGAACGGGGAAGGAGACAGTAGGTTAGGGGATGTTGCAGCAGCTCCTTTGGTGGTGTGGCGGCAGCAGAGTCCTTACAGACTGTAAGCTTCTTTGAAGAGATCAGTTTTCAAATTCCGTGTGAAGGTTCCAAATGTGGGGGATAAATGAACATGTTGGGGTATGGAATTCCAGAGGATGGGGGAAACTGGGAAGAAGTCTTGGAGGTGATTAGCTTAGGAATGTACAAGTGAAGAGGAGAGAAGGGGGTTTTGTGAGAGCTGGAAAGTATGTTTGTGTAGGTATTGTGAGGTAGCACTGTAATTTACTTGGGGAATTCTCGCTTGGCAGTGAACAAAACACATCCGTCACGGGTTTTCCATCAAACATAGCAGTCCATGCGGTTTATTATGCAGCATAAACCGATAGAAGCAATCAACAAAACTTCACATAAACAGCAGAGCGTCCGTTATAACTTCCCTCTGTAAACCCAGTGTTCACACAGATTGCTCAATGTCCAGCATACAGGTTCTCTTAGCCTCATTTATCTCACCCACGTCAGGGTCTCCACATGGTTCCGTCACTCATGCGGCAGACATCCATATTGCTCCAGGGAACTTTCAGGCTCTGGCAGCCATTACACACAGCCACACACAGGCTGTTAGCCAGGAGACAATCCTGCGCATGGGACCTTCCGCTCTGGACGAACCAGGTCCCTGCATTCACCACATGTGACCTACCCTGGCCACATTATATGGTCTATAGCCACGCTCACCAGGTCACGTGACTATGACCTCATCACAGGTCCTTCACACACTCACATAGCCTTTTACTACAGGCATTTTCAGACACACCCCTGGGTGGGTTTGTAGGTAACCAGACCACCCAACTCTCTAGTTACCTGGAGACGTCTCCCTCTCATATTAAATCAGCATCTCAGCAAAGACCTTGCTGATCACACACACATAAGTCTCCATCTCAAAGCCACCCACTTGCCGCACGGCACTTAGAAACCCGCTGTTTACCTTGGTTACCAGCTCCCTGCATCAGCGTGCTGGTAACTAAGGTACACAGATGGTTTCTAAGCGCCGCGTATCGCTTAGAAACCCACTGTTTACCTTGGTTACAAGCTCCTACTCGCTAGTCGCTGGTCTCCCGCCTGCCACATGCAGCGATGCGTGCTGGCCAGCGGGAGACCAGCGACCAAAAAAATGTCCTTGCCATTCCAGCTCGATCAGCGATACCCGGCAGGGGGGCCAGTCGCTGATAAGTGTCACACACAGCGATCTTGCTGGTGAGATCGCTGTTGCACCACAAAACTTGTGACTCAGCAGCGAACTTGCTAGCAAGATCGCTGTGTGTGACGGGGGCTTTAGAGCCACAGTATCTTATCAGAAAAATCAGCTTCCTTCATCACTTATCAGATACTTCTACCCCTCCCTCTGCCTCCTCAATTTGTCATATACTGTGAAAAATCAGCTCACCCAGTCTTTCTCAGAGGGGCGGACTGTAGGTGTCATGTGACACAGCCCATTATAAACTATGGAGCAGGCAGAGCTTTGGAACATGGAAAGGAATAGTGAGAAGTGGACAGAAAATTGTTGTGCCAAGCTCTGAAATAAGTCTTTTATCTCACATCAGAGCTTGGACAGCAGAATAAGACAGCTCAGATCCTCCACTATATTAGATACAAAAGGAAGCCCAATACTTGACACAGAAATAAAGGTGGCAACCCAAAGAAATAAACCGCCATAATAGTAAATGGTTACACTCCATAAGCATATAGAAACAGGAGAAAAAAGGAGTAATTGGATCCAAACAATGCAGTATAAAAAAAATTACAATCTTTTTTGTTATATCATGCACAGACAATATATAAATAGCAAAATTGCAATGACAATTTGACACCAAACATAGACAAGACTGAGAAGGGGATGTTAAATGAACCAAAGGCACCAATGATCACAGCCAAAATAGTATGTGTAACGAATGGAAGCGGAGGCAGAGATGGTGAAGCTCACATTCATTTTATTTTTTTAAGTCGAACCTCGGGACCACGGTCCGGGGGGCTCCAAAGGGGGCGTGACTAATGAGTCCCGGGCACCCGTGGTAAAGCCCCTCAGGCAGGGCCAGAATGGAATACCTGGAGGACACAGGTGCTACCTCCAGTTAGACCCCAAACACGTGGCAGCTGTCCCAGTGGGACCAAAAGGGATAACAAAAATTACAGCAGAGTCTGTAATGCGCTGGGTCCTGAATCTGGTTAGTTGGTAAGGAGTCGGTTCCAGTGACCTTCACACAGTCCTTGGACTGGCTGTAGGCAGACCGGGATGGCTTAGGCCCAGATGGTTGCTGATATAACCAGGTAACACAGGATACTGATATGATGTGGAAACAGAGAGCATTAGACAATGCACAGAGACTGCAGATGCAGCGCAGACAGGTTAGCATGAGAACCGGATGTAGCAATGATAGATACTCGTTGATCTGGCAATCTCCCTATGGAGGAGAGGCCAGAAATAGCAGCCAGTGCGCTGCCATTGGTTAATTGCACTTTTTGAATAATGCACGCCACCCCTTTAAGAAGGCAAGAGAGCGGGCGGGCTTGCCCTAATAGCCTTAGCTACAGATCTCCTCACAGGACGCCAGGAGGAGGAGGCAGGAGGGAGGACAGAACGCTGAGCAGCAGCATGAGAGGCTCGAGGTGAGTGCCCAGTACGGAGAGCAGCGGCAGGCCTGGACACAGCGCCAGGACAGGGGCCAGGTGTAACTGTGGCAGACCTGGGCACAGCACCAGGACAGGGACCGGGTGTAACAGTATCACCCTCTTTACACCCCCTCTTCTTCAAGCCTGAGTAGAACCATTTAAGGAGAAGAGGAGCCTGGATGTTCTCCCTAGGCTCCCAAGATCTCTCCTCAGGACCAAAACCCTTCCAGTCCACCAGGTAGTAGGTCTTACCCCTTACTTTTTTTACGGCCAGGATATGTTTTACCTCAAAAACATCATCCTCCGAGACAGGGTCAGTAGTGGTACCCGGATCCTTAAAGAAGGGACTCAAAACTACTGGTTTGAGGAGAGAAACATGAAAGGAGTTAGGCACACATAGGGAAGTGGGCAACTTCAGCTTGTACGAGACTGGATTGATCTGTCTCAAGATCTCAAATGGTCCGATGAACCGGGGACCCAATTTGTAGGATGGCATCTTTAACCGGATGTACTTAGAGGAGAGCCATACCTTGTCTCCGGGGCGAAAGATAGGTGCATCCAAACGTCTCTTGTCCGCATGCTTTTTCATACGCTGGGAGGCTTTCTCCAGAGCAGTTTTGGTATCCCTCCAGACCTTAGAAAAATCTTCGGAGAAAGTATCGGCAGCTGGAACGCCTGATGATCCGGAGATGGGAAGAGGTATTCCGGGTTGCAATCCGAAGACAATCTGAAAGGGAGACTTTCCAGAAGATTCACTTACTTGATTGTTGTAAGAAAATTCGGCCCAGGAGAGTAAGTCTACCCAGTCGTCATGATGGGCGTTGACAAAGTGATGCAGGAATCCAGCCAGGATTTGATTTGTCCTTTCCACTTGTCCATTGGGCTGGGGATGGTACTCTGAGGAAAATTTCAGTTAAATTCTTACCAGTTTACAAACTGCTCTCCAGAATCTTGAGGTGAACTGGACTCCTCTGTCGGACACGATGTGGAGAGGGAAACCATGGTGATGGAAGATGTGCCAGATGAACAGATCCGCCAACTCAGGAGTAGTTGGAAGACCGGGTAGTGGAACGAAGTCAGCCATTTTAGAGAAGCAATCCACCACTACCCACACCACAGAACAGCCAGATGAGATTGGGAGATCTGTGATGAAGTCCATCGTGATATGTTGCCAGGGAGCAGACGGAATTGGAAGAGGCTGAAGCCTACCTACGGGTAGATGCTTGGCCGTCTTGTTACGAGCACAGGAAGGACAGGCTGTGACGTACTCCAGAATGTCCTTAGCCATGGCAGGCCACCAGTAGTACCGGGAGATGAGTTGCAGACTCTTTCTCTGGCCGGCGTGACCAGCCAACTTGGGCGAGTGACCCCACGGAAGGACACGAGTACGCTCAGAAGCTGACACGAAAGTCTTCCCAGTAGGCAGCCGGGCAAGATCAGTAGAAGCAACCGCGACTAACCTTGAGGGTTCAATGATGTGCTGCGGTTCTTCTTCTTGATCAGGAGGTAGAAAGGCTCTGGAAAGTGCATCTGCTTTGACATTTTTGTCAGCTGGGCGAAAATGAAGAACAAAGTTAAAACGAGCAAAAAACAAAGCCCAGCAGGCTTGACGAGGATTCAGCCTTTGTGCAGTTTGGAGGTAAGCAAGGTTTTTGTGATCGGTGTATACGACTACCTGATGAAGAGCTCCTTCTAGAAGATGCCTCCACTCCTGCAGAGCCAATTTGATAGCCAACAATTCCCGATCTCCAACAGTATAATTCCTCTCTGCGGAAGAAAAAACCTTGGAAAAAAAAACCACAGGAATGCATTCGCCCGGAGGACGATTTCTGAGTTAGTACAGCTCCCAAACCTACTGAAGAGGCATCGACCTCAAGGAAAAATTGTTCATTGGAGTTAGGACGATGAAGAACAGGTGCGACAGCACAGCAAAGGCCTTTTTGAGAGAAACAAAGGCCTCCTCAGCCTCAGGAGGCCAATCCTTCGGATTTGTACCTTTTCGGGTTAGAGCTGAGATGGGCGCCACTCGGGTGGAGAAGTTAGGAAGGAATTGCCTGTAGTAGTTGGTGAAGCCCAGGAATCACTGTATGGCCTTCAACCCAGACGGACGAGGCCACTTGAGTACAGCCGATAACTTCTCTGGATCCATTTTTAATCCTGTGGAGGAAACAATGTAACCGAGGAAAGGCAAAGAGGATTGTTCAAAGAGGTTTTTTTTAAACTTGGCGTACAGTCTGTTCTCCCTGAGCCTCTGTAAGACCAGGCGCACTTGTCTGCGATGCGAGACCAAGTCAGTAGAAAAAATCAGAGTGTCATCTAGGTAGACAACAACACAGGTGTAAAGCAGATCCCTGAAAATGTAATTGATGAACTCTTGGAAAACAGCGGGAGCATTGCTTAGACCAAATGGCATTACCAGGTACTTGTAGTGGCCGTCACGGGTGTTGAAGGCTGTTTTCCATTCGTCTCCATCTCTGATTCGGATCAAATTGTAAGCCCCTCTGAGATCCAGCTTGGTGAAGATCCTGGCCCCTCAGAGACCGTCAAACAGCTCTGAAATTAGAGACAAATGGTACCTGTTTTTTACCGTGATCTGGTTAAGTCCTCGGTAGTCGTTACAGGGCCGCAGGGATCCGTCCTTTTTCTTCACGAAGAAGAAGCCTGCTCCTGCCGGTGACGATGATTTTCGGATAAACCCTCTGGCCAAGTTCTCCTGGATGTAGTCCGACATAGCCTGAGTCTCTGCCTGGGAAAGAGGGTAAACTCTCCCACGGGGAGGAGATGTTCCAGGAAGAAGGTCTATTGGACAGTCATGCGACCTGTGGGGAGGAAGTTTTTCAGCCTCCTTTTTCCCGAAGACATCCGAGAAGGACCAGTAAGCGGATGGTAATCCAGGCAGGGTAGCAGGTTGGACCGGGGGTGAAGCTGGTTCAATCTGGGTTAAACAATGGTCCGAGCAGGAATCTCCCCAACGTAGAATTTCGCCTCTTCTCCAATTAAGGACTGGTTCTGAAACCAAGACAAACCTAGAAGCAAGGGGTGAGACAAACCAGGGTACACATAAAAATGGATTCTTTCAGAATGCATAAGACCTACCCGGAGTTCCACTGGCTCAGTCTGGAACTGGACGGGTTCGGTCAGAGTCTGGCCATCGACAGCGGTTTCCCGCAACGGGTTTGGAAGAGCCTGAACTGGTAAGTGGTAGCGATCCACAAGCGTCTGCTGGATAAAGCTTCCTGCGGCTCCGGAGTCCAACAGACAGAGTCCAGAAAATTTTATTGCTCCGCTGGTCACAGAGACTGAGATCTGCAACGAAGGAGAGCAACTTTCTCTACCTAGGGTGGCCTCTCCTACCGAGCCTAGGCACAGGAGTTTTCTGACTTCTTTGGACAGGAGCGGATCAGGTGTTCGGAACTACCACAGTACAGACAGCTTCCGTTTTTGTGACGCGCCTCCTGGCGGCGGCTGGCCAGACATACTTGATCTACCTCCATAGCTTCGGGAGAAGAGGATGAGGTAGACATCTTGGAAGAATTAGAGTCCAGGTGGTAGGACTTCCTGTAACGCTTAATCTCCATGGAACGCTCCTGAAAACGCCGGTCAATCCGGGTCGCCAAGGAAATCAGGTCATCCAAGATGGTAGGCCTGTCCCGTCCCACCAGCTCATCCTTAATTTTTCCAGATAGGCCCTCCCAGAAGGTAGCCAGCAAGGCCTCATTGTTCCAGGATAACTCAGTCGAGAGGGTACGGAACTGAACAGCATACTGAACCACCGTGAGGGTTCCTTGGCGTAAGCGAAGCAGGGCAGAAGTGGTCGACGTGACCCGGCCAGGTTCATCAAAGGTCCTGTGAAAAGTTTCTAGGAAAGATTGAAGATCATTAACCAGTGGGTCTCCTCTCTCCCATAACGGATTCAGCCAGGTGAGAGCCTCTCCTGCTAGATGTGACATAATGAAGCCCACTTTGGCACGGTCAGAAGCAAACATATGCCCCAAGATATTGAAGTGTGGGGTACAATGATTGACAAAACCCCGACACTGAGTGGGATCACCATGGAAGCGGGTAGGAGCTGCCAGGCGGGAGCCCTTGCTTGTCATGATAGCAGGTACCTGGGTGTTGCTAGGTGAATCAGGAGCAGCCGGGTTCTGCAGAGAATCCATGCGGGTGGACAGGTTATGTAGATACGTTGTGATCTTATCATGTTGATCTCTTAAACGGGTCACCTCTTGGCACAACTCCAACGTCGGAGGCCTCTGGGGTCCAGCGGATTCCATGGCCGTAGCAATCTGTAACGAATGGAAGCGGAGGCAGAGATGGTGAAGTTCACATTCGTTTTATTTTTTTAAGTGGAACCTCGGGACCACGGTCCGGGGGGCTCCAAAGGGGGCGTGACTAGTGAGCCCCGGGCACCCTTAGTAAAGCCCCTCAGGCAGGGCCAGAATGGAATACCCGGAGGACACAGGTGCTCCCTCCAGTTAGACCCCAAACACGTGGCAGCTGTCCCAGCGGGACTAAAAGGGATAACAAAAGTTACAGCAGAGTCTGTAATGCGCTGGGTCCTGGATCCGGTTAGTTGGTAAGGAGTCGGTTCCAGTGACCTTCACACAGTCCTTGGACTTGGATGGCTGTAGGCAGAACGGGATGGCTTAGGCCCAGATGGTTGCTGATATAACCAGGTAACACAGGATACTGATATGCTGTGGAAACAGAGAGCATTAGACAATGCACAGAGACTGCAGCTGCAGCGCAGACAGGTTAGCATGAGAACCGGATGTAGCAATGATAGATACTCATTGCTCCGGCGCTCTCCCTATGTAGGAGAGGCCAGAAATAGCAGCCAGTGCCCTGCCATTGGTTAATTGAACTTTTTGAATAATGCACGCTGCCCCTTTAAGAAGGCAAGAGAGCGGGTGGGCGTGCCCTAATAGCCTTAGCTACAGATCTCCTCACAGGAAGCCAGGAGGAGGAGGCAGGAGGGAGGACAGAACGCTGAGCAGCAGCATGAGAGGCTCGAGGTGAGTGCCCAGAACGGAGAGCAGCGGCAGGCCTGGAGGCAGTGCCAGGACGGGGGCAAGGTGTAACTGCGGCAGACCTGGGCACAGCACCAGGACGAGGACCGGGTGTAACAGTATGTAACATGCACTAACGTCACCAACGGCCAATAAACATGCCCATATTAATTTCAAAATGGTGCCTAAATTGGCTAAAAAATACTCCCTAGGGGCAAATAGGCCGATATGAAGTGAGGCAATAATGTCTGGAGCGGTAAGCTGCATCCATGAAAAGTGCAGATAGCGTCATGTAAGACGCAAAATTGTAAAAGGGAGATGCTTACCAAGGTGGTGCACAGGTACCCAGGACTGTGGAGTGACCCCAAGTGGCTACAGCTTGCTTTGTGAGTTCAAAAGTGAATGAAGACCATGCATTCCCATCTCTGTGTTGTGATGTCTATGGGGGAAATAATTGCAGATCATATCCTCCTTTCTCCCAGCTCCAAGTGGATTGTAGATTACAGATATAGCATGCAGAATGGCCAGTTATACTATTATTCTTCATGTACTCACACAGGACAGTTTATTCTGAAAAGTTCCTGAAAATCCCAGTTAGCCTTTAAATCTCAAAAGGAAGTTATGTTGAACTACTAATGTCTCCTTGACCTCCTTTTTTTCTGGATCGTTATTGTTTTTTACAATGTTATTAACTAGATATTTAATACCATAACCTATAAGTTTCTCATCAAAAATCTTTTGTGTCTTAGGCCCCTTCACACATCAGAGTCTCCAGTGTGTGTGGTGACAGTTTTCACACCTACTGGAGGCGCTTACACACACGGACCTATTTAAATCTATGGGGCCGCGCATATGTCCGCGTGTTCATACGGACCCCGCGTCCGTGTGACCCATTGGTGAACATGTCCATTTTTTCCCTGCAGCACAGACCTCAATACTTCCCGCACATGTGAACACTGATGACATTGCATCTAAAAAGCCTTTTTGGTATCCTTTTTTACTGATTATATGGTATAATGGTTAGCCATTTGTTGTAATGGTGGCTTTCAAAGTGGACATAGCCGTTGGCATCCACTTTTTTAAGAATGTTTTAGTTGAAATTTGGTTTTCATAGAGGAAAATAGTGAGGTCGCGGAAATCTATGCTGGAATTGTTTATGCAAGGGGCAAAAATGAGACCCCAGTTACTGGAATTAATCCATGAAATGAAGTGATGGATATCGATATCATCTTTTGTATAAGATAATATTCTTGGAAAATGGTGTATCAGAAATGAAAATACTTTAAAAAACCCCCATAAAAATGCTAGCATAGGAACATGCTACTTTAGAGCCCATTGGTGTACTTTTAATCTGATGGTAATATTTGTTGAAGAAAGTCCATCCATCTATCTATCTATCTATCTATCTATCTATTCTCTATCTTTGCACATTTTTCACCTAAACATTTGTAATTTCTGTTATGCATTCTATTCCAGTACGTGTCACATTGATGGTGTATGCAGACGGCACATGAATGTCACATGGAGAGTACACATGGACACATGGATAGCACATGGATATGCACAGACATACGGTCATGGATAGCACCAGTACTGTTTTTTCCAGTACCAGAAATATAACGACGTGTGAAGGGGGCCTTAAAGGGAATCTGTCACCCCTTTTTTTGAATATGAGCTGCCGACACCGTCATCAGGGGCTTAACTACAGCATTCTGGAATGCTGTAGATAAGCCCCCAATGTAACCTGAAAGATAAGAAAAAAGAGTTAGATTACACTCATCCCGGCGTCCGGTCCAATGGGTGTCGCTGTCGGGTCCGGCACCTCCCATCTTCATACAATGCCATCCTCTCCTTTCCTTCCCGTCGTGGCTCCTGCGCAGGGGCGCCTGGCGCCCGCCCACTGCAGTATTCTGCTCTGCCCTCAACAGGGTAGAGCAGTGCGCTTGCTCCGGAGCCACGACAGGAAGGAAAGAAGAAGAGGACGGCATCGTATGAAGATGGGAGGCGCCGGACTGCAACACCCATCGGACCAAGACCGGACCGCCCCCCTTGAGTATAATCTAACTCTTTTTTCTTCTCTTTCAGGTTACATTGGGGGGCTTATCTACAGCATTACAGAATGCTGTAGATAAGCCCCTGATGTCGGTGCCGGCAGCTCATATTCGAAAAAAGGGGTGACAGATTCCCTTTAATGATGTTTCCTCTGCCCTCTTACCGAAAGGTGTGCTCTACCCGTTAGTCACTAATGCACAATACCAGATGCGGGTATTTTGGAACAATTCCTTATTAACTTTGCAGGCTAGGATAAAAGCATATATTACATTTGAAAAGTGTTTTTGGCTGGAAATCGCTGTTGCACTGTAAGAATAGGTTTTAAGCAGATTTCAATTACTGTTGGATTTTAACTTTCTACTTCAAGCTGGAAGCTGGACCATTTTTTGATTAATTTGCATGTTCAAAGACACACCAGGCAGAGACAAGGTTCTGTGCTTCCCATTGTTTCTACAGCAGATTAGCTGAGCTGGGCTTTTATCTTTACGTGTGGTTGACCGCAGATCCATTCAATTCATTTTATTGGACACATTCCACAGATGCATTTTTCGACATATTCCATGGACAGGTGTTACGCAGTTCATAGAAGAAAACAGGTAGGTTTATCAAATCTTATACAACCCCTTTCAGCATAGCACAGTTTTAGCTTAATACTTCTGGGTTTCCTTTCTTTAATTTTACAATTAACAAAAGGAATTCATACATTCTAGTGATTTGACTTAATTATATTTGCACATTTTTAGTAATTCTTTTTTTTCAAATGCCAGAAAGTCATCCGGGGACATTCCTGGTCTAATCTGTTTCATGAGTGTTTATAGAATTGTTTCCTTGAAGTCTATCAGAGGCAACCTCATCAATGTTTCATGATGTTCTTGAAGAAGAAAGATTATGATGTGACTGAACAAGAAAGTAATGCAAAAACCTCTACTTCGCAATAATATTTTTTAAAAACTTGTTAATATCAAAACAATCAATACTGTCTGATTTATATGGAATGCTCTAAATAGGTTTAATTGGTTGATGTAGAGTTTCTAACAGTATGCTGAAATGTTGTAATTGAGTCAAGGGTTGAAACCACTGCTTGGCCTGAAAATTACAAACACTTGTGTAAACTCTTCTTACTATTGTATTATGTATTTCATCTTCCGGTGTAAGAATGAAGACTTCATGCTGACAATTATTAGTTCACGGAAACTACAGAATGTTGCGTTTAGTCTCTTTGTATTCACTATGGCACCCACTAATATTATTATTCAAAAATGAAAAAATAATTTTTAACAACCAACGGCGCTGTGTGGGGGTATAACAGCTGCAAATTAGCAGACTATGCCACCTATTTGTCTGAATATTAAAAAAATTTAAAATAAAGCAGGAATTTGCGCTAGTAATACCCATATAAAACCACTCTCTCCAAGGAAAGCAAAATTGATGCCAAAAAATTTTGATATGCGTCTATGTGAAACAATAATAATAACACCCCTTAATAACTGTGGGGGTGTGATATAAATATATATCTCACTGTAAAAGGTGAGTAACAGTCTAAAAAGTGCAACCAGTCTCACTGCCCAATATACATAAATGCATCTGTCACCAGAGGGAGAAAATCATACTAACCGTCCAGGTTACTGTTCATACCATGGGCGATAATAGTGGTCTTGTATTCAGCACATAGCAACTCCTCTCCTGATAGGCTTTGATGAATTCCAATGGTGGTATATTGCTCAGTCCGAAAAAATGCAGGCTAGTAATGGGTAAGATCCAAAAATGTCACCTCTACTATAGTCGCGGGCGATGCTCCGGCCGGTAGCAATCACCCAATTCCCCCGATGTTGCGCTGCCCGTTATCAATGGGACATGCAGCGGGAGACGCGGTTAGTGCCGGCAAGGTACAGGACCTTGCGTGACGTCACAGTCACGTGTTGAGTCACGTGACCGGCTTAGAAAGACTGACAGAATCAACAACCAATCCTACGCGTTTCGGAGGCTTACTGCTTCCTTCCTGTCACCGCAGAGGTGACATTTTTGGATCTTACCCATTACTAGCCTGCATTTTTTCGGACTGAGCAATATACCACCATTGGAATTCATCAAAGCCTATCAGGAGAGGAGTTGCTATGTGCTGAATACAAGACCGCTATTATCGCCCATGGTATGAACAGTAACCTGGACGGTTAGTATGATTTTCTCCCTCTGGTGACAGACGCATTTATGTATATTGGGCAATGAGACTGGTTGCACTTTTTAGACTGTTACTCACCTTTTACAGTGAGATATATATTTATAACACCCCCCCACAGTTATTAAGGGGTTTTATTATTATTGTTTCACATAGACGCATGTCAAAATTTTTTGGCATCAATTTTGCTTTCCTTGGAGAGAGTGGTTTTATGTGGGTATTACTAGTGCAAATTCCTGCTTTATTTTAAATATTATTATTCATTCAGCTTTATCTAATTTTTCAGTTTCTTTTCTTTTAGGATGGTTCACATGCTTGTACACCTTAGATAGAATTGGATGTACTATCAGGCTTGCCAACTTTCCAGAAATTCCTGGACAGGTCATAAAAATAGGGCAGGTTTTTTAGTTTTAGGTTAAGTGGGACTAGCCACTCATCAGGATGTTGTTTGATCCCTGTCCACAGCTCCTGCATGGTGTCGGATTATTCCCCAAAACAGATGAGTTTCAGAACAGCGTGTTGTCATTTCCCCCTGGCTGAAGTCGGTGGTGCGAATGTTATGATGACCAGATGAGGTGGTGGAGGAAGGGGAGTTGGAGGAGGAGGTAACATGGATAGAGAATTATCCAGCAATCTAGTGGTAGTAGGACATGTGCAAGAACACTTTCCACCTCAGGCCCAGCCACCACTACACTTACTCAGTGGACAGTTAGAGAGATATAACATCCCTGCCAGTGCTTACTGGTCCACATATCGGTGGTTATGTGAAACGTTGCCTCTGATGGTGTTGTGCAGTGCACACCTGATTTTGTCGGCAAAATATTTGTGCAGGCAGGGATTGTCCGTCTGGAAAAGTAGTGGCAGTTGGGAACAACGTACTGTGAAACAGCCACCGCCATACGTTTTTTAAAAGTGTCCATCTCCATCAGTCGGAATTGAAGCATTTCAAGGGTCAGAAATTTTGATATGCTGTCATTCAGGAACTGGGTTTGTGGGTGCATAAGTGGTACTTCGTCTTTCTCTCCAGTGTTTGGGGGATAGACAGCTGAAAGCTTCCTTGGCACAGTGTGTAGATACTTGATGATACTGCTGATGCTCTCTTTGTGGGGAGCTAGGTGGCCCTGTTGCTTGGGAGTGGGAGGAAGAGGCTGAGACCACAGCAGAAGAGGAAGCAGGAGAAGCCTCAGATCTTTCCTGGGTTTTACTCCATCGCAGCTCGTGCTTTGCAATCAGATGCCTTTTGATGCCGGCGGTGCTCAGCCTTTCAACAAACTTTATTCAGCATCCCAACTCCAAATTAGAATACGGACTTCTGCTAGAAGTCCAACTTTGGGTTTGACCACTGGACACCTATGTCCGGTACGAACCCCAAACTATGCAGTTCGGGTTCACTCAATCTCACAACACTCAGCATACTTTTTTGTATAGTTTTCTCATGTCTAGGTGTCTGCTCTACATTAATTCACTTCAGCTACTGATGCAGCAATTGAAGCAAGATGGCTGTCCTTATAATAATTTAATAGAATGACAACATTAACAATAAAATATCAAGGAATATTAGAAAAAGAGGTAGGTTCTTTAACCCAATAGTAATGACCCCATTGCAGCTTGTATTCTTGCTTCAGCCACCATTCATAGGAGCTTCATAGAAGAACAGCAATTTCTCAATATAAGGCAATGCTGTGGTGTTGGTAAAAATAAATAAAAATTGTAGTATGTGCAATCAAATTAATGTGTGTTCATGCCCCCTAGAGAGATTAACAAATATAGTTAAAACTAACAAGTGTTTTAAAAATATATATAAAAAATATTTTAAAAAAGGTTTAAATTATCCTCTTTTTTTCCTTCAAAAACAAACAATTTTAAACTTTATAACAACTAAAAAGTCAAAAAGTCCAGTCTATCAAAATCCAAAATTATTTAAAACGAGCTTTAAACACTGAAAAAAAGAAAAATAAATTGAAACTCAAGAAGATCCATTTTTGGTTCCTTCCCTTCCCAAAAATGGCAATAAAAAGTGATCAAAATGTCATATGTTCCCCAAAATGATATTAACAAAAATGTTGACTCACAAAAAACAGGCCTTCACCCAGTTCTCTGGATTGAAAAATAAAAAGTTACAGGGCTCACAAATGGTGACACAAACAGTTTTTTATTGCTAGGTTAGGATTTTTTTTAATCACTAAAGTGTAAAAAAGAGACCTTTCTAAGTTTGATATTGCAGCAATCATTCTGATCTGGGGAATTATGTTGTTTGTCTATTTATGTAGCAGAATAAACAACGTAAAAACAAAAATTAAAAAATCATGGTGGATTATATTTTTTTGCATTCCCCATACGGAATAATTGCTTTTCAGTACATTGTATGGTAAAAAGAATTTTGTCATTCAAAATTACAACAGATTCGACAATAAACAAGATGTCATATGGCTATGTTGATGGAAAAAATAAAAAGATAAAAAGGGTTAAAGGAAAAGCCAAACAATGGATAACGGTATATTCGCATGGGCCAATTTGTTGTCGAAATCTTTGCAAGTGACTGTTCAAATAAATGGAATGTACTGTATTTTTTCTTGAAGAAATTTTTGCAAGAAATCTGCTTGTCATTCCTTACATCCATTATTTGGTTTGCTTTTAATGTTTGTGACGTTTTACTTACTTGATGGGTATGTTTTGTAGTCCTGGAATGTAATCTTCATGATTATCAACCAATACCTGTGATTAAAACTGAAAGATTATTATTGATATAGAGCACGCATAAGTTTTAGCTCCAAGCCAAGTTATGTTTTTCACCTGTACTCCAAATTATTCAGGATGTCTCTAGGTTTTGTGTGTTATTAGATCATTAGATTAACCTTTCTCATGGTTTTAATGTCAAACTAGGATGTAACTGTAATCGATCTAGGATGTAACAAGAAAAAGAACAATCACTTTTGCCTTAGTATAACCATCACTAATGACAAGAGGCAACCCCCCCATCGCATATGGACAAAGTATTGGGACACATACACATTACAATTACAGGAGCTGTTATGACAGCTCATGCTTAACCCACATACATTGATGGGGAGTCAGTTTCCCCCCTTACAGCTATAACAGCTTACTCTCTTTTGGGAAGGCTTTCTATGAGATTTTGGACCGTGGATTATGAAATGTATGCCCATTCATTTAGAAGTGCATTTGTGATTTCCGAAATAACATGTCTCCTTGTGGAGAGTGGCATGCTTAAGGTACTGTCACACTTAGCGATGCACCAGCGATCCCGACCAGCAAGATGACGCGGTCAGGATCGCTGGTGCATCGCTAATGGTCGCTAGTGAGCTGCCACACAGGCAGATCTCACCAGCGACATAGCAGCGGTCGGGGGTCGCTACTTACCTGTCAGACGCGGCGATCCTGACATCCTCCCGCCCGCGTCCACATGTCGCTCGTCTCCTCAGCAGGAAGCCCAGCAGGAAGCTGACGACGAGAAACTGCCCATGACGTTCTCGCTCAATCAGCGATAATCAGCGGGGGAGCGGTCGGAGGTAAGCATCAGACATAGCGATATCGCTATAACGTCACAAAAAACAGTGACGTTATAGCGATATATTGCTAGCGATATCGCTTAGTGTGACAGGCCCTTTAGTCTGGCATGCCAATATGAGCAGGAGGCTTAAAAGCCTTGCAATTCACTTCAGGGAAATTAAATATACATTGTTTTCTGTATTGCTTCTCCTGCGATTATCTTTGCATTTTCTCCTTCTCAGCACTTTTCCATTTTGGTACATTTTGTGTCTGGTGGTTTTTACGTATACCAAAGGTCTTTTTGGGTTTCTTTCCTTGTCGTCTGTCTTTCATGTAAGACTGTGTGAATACGTCTTTAACCTTGTGTCTCACTCTCTGCTTGTGTGCACTGTATTCTGTTTTTGTTGTTTTGGGTTACATTCTGCATAGTTAAGGTGCAGTTAAGGACACTCAGGGTCAGTCGATATTGAGTAGGACTGGCATTGCGTAATTTTAGGGTGCCAACCACTTAGGTCAGGCAGAGACACATCAGGCTCGGGATAGGGATTTGCCTAGTCTATAAACCTACTGGGTGCAGGTTTAACATCTCCAATGGTTTGTTCATCCCCGTGTGAGTGTTAGAGCTCAGTCCTAACATTCTGCTTGCATTCCAGCACAGTGATTATTGAGAGTTTTTTCTGAGGCTCTCCCAAACGCTGCTGTCACAGCTCATCCACTCAATGCCGACTTTTATTCCCAATTGACTTGCATTGGGGTCAGGTTTTGGATGAAACTCCGACTTTTTTTTGCCATAGTCGGACCAGTTTCATCTGAAACAAATTTTGTTTCATGAAACCTGATCCGACCAAAGTTGCTCAACTCTACTGAGCAGCACTTGCAGTATGAAGAAGCTGCATAACATAAACCATAATGAGTTTTCTCTGCAGGTTGTATTGCTAATTATTATCACAACATGCAAGTTTTCCTACAAGGCAATATATACAAAGTAGAACAGTCACAGAAGGAAATTGTTTATGATTTTAACTACAAAAGAAACAACGCATGATTCCTGATACTAAAGAATATAACACAAAGATCTAAACTTTTCTAAACCTTAGTAGGCAGTTTATATAGATTATGGTTTAATGCAAGTTTAGCATTATGTTTTCATGAAAAATAAACCAGGACAACATTAAAAACTGAGTTCCATGCTGAAGCAGAAGAAAAAAATATTAATTCCTTGCTTACTTTCTCAAATCGTGTAGGCATTTTTAGCAGTGATTTGCTATGTTTTTTAATTGACAATTTTTGGTAGCTATATTTGTTTCAAGACATATATCCAAATTATAAAATGATCTCTTTACTTTATCTCTATCAATGAGTAAGCAGCTTTTCTATTATGATAAAGAGCATACAGCATATGCCATAGCTAAGATATATCAAGGGAAGGTGTGATGACAAGTGAAAGTTGCCAAACTTCTGTACTGGAATAAAAATAGCAAAAAAAATAAAACCAGGATGAAACAGAACCCACAGTGGTCAAAACCTCACTATTTATGTGAGAACCATCTAGTGGTGAAATATGTAATTTTTTTTTTGGACACTTTGAGTGAAATATTTATGTCATCCTTCTACTTCTACAGTCAGGGTCGGCATCAGCACCCTGGACCTCGGAGAACTAATGGGACCCTGAGCAGGTGGGGAGCCCACATGCCGTTGGGTACACTGATGCACCATGGATGCCACGTGCCAGCACCCGCGAAGGCGCACCCCCGGTTGCTCAGGGGCCCGGCACTTCCAATACTTACCTCTCCCTGTTACTGACTGTGATGTTTCAGATCAGAGGATGCAATGATGTGACTAGTGTGCGCCCTCTGCCTCAACAGTCACGGCGCAGACAGCCGAAATACGGCGACGCTGAGGAGTTCAGAGCAGAGCAGTGGTCAGCGAGGAGAGGTGAGTATTTCTTTTTCTTATTGTTTGGAGTGTTACATGGGGCCCATAATTCACTGGAGCATTATATAGGGTCCATAATATACTGGAGCATTATATGGGACCCATCATATACTGGAGCATTATATGGGGCCCAGCATGTACTGGAGCATTATATGAAGCCCAGCATACCCAGCATGTACAGGAGCATTAAGTGAAATCTTTGGCATTGTACTACACCTATATTTCTTTGTAGTATCTGTGCATCGTCGTATGTGCTAAAGGGACCTACTGAGACTCGTTCGCTCGGGGCCCACGAAAACCTTTATCCAGACCTGCCTATAGTGACAAGTAAACAGTTGGGGCCCACAGGTCAAAATTACTTTTATTGTGAACAGTTAAGCAAGTTGAATATTAAATGATCTCTAAAAGGCCTAAAGTTAAAGATGACACATTTCCTATTTATTTTAGTCAAAAAATATATATTGTCATTGTTTACATTTTAAAAATTACAAAAAGGAAAGTGGGCAGATGCAAAAGTTTGTGCACCCTTAGAGATTTATATGCTCAGATAACGTTGACCAAGGTTTCAGATCTTAATTAGCCTGTTAGAGTTATGGCTTGCTCACTATCATCGTTAGGAAAAGCCAGGTAATGCAAAATTTCCCAGCTTTATAAAAATCCAGCCTCCTCTAATCTTGTGCCTAAAAATAGCAGCCACGGGTTCTTCTAAGCAGCTGCCTAGCACTCTTAAAATGAAAAAAAAAGGCAAGCCACAAAGCAGGAGAAGGCTATAAGAAGATAGCAAGGCATTTTCAAGTTGTCCTTTCCTGAGTTCGGAATGTAATTAAGAAATGGCAGTTAAAAGGATCAGTGGAGGTCAACATAAGGTCTCGAAGATCAAGCAAAATTTCTGTAAATGCTGCTCATAGGATTGCTAGAGAAGCAAATCAAACCCCCTCTTGACTACAAAAGAAAGATTTAGCAGACTCTGGAGTTGTGGTACATTGCTCTTCTGTTCAGAGATACCTGCACAAATATTGTCTTCATGAAAGAGTCATCAGAAGAAAACCTCTTCTTAGTCCTCACCATGAAATGCAGTGCCTGAAGTATGCAAATCAACATCTAAACAAGCCTAATGCATTTTGGAAACAAGTCTGTGGACCGGTAAAAATAGACCTATTTGGCCACAATGATCAAATATTGGAGAAAAAAGGGCACAGAATTCCTGAAAAAGAATATCTTGTCAACCAGTTTTTTTTGTTAGTAAGTTATAAAGGTTAAAAGTTGACCATCGATTTCTCCTTTTTCCAGCAAAATTTACAAAAGCATTTTTTATACAGACCACCTCCCATTTGAAGTGACTTTGAGGGGTCTAGATGTTAGAAAATACCCAAAAGTAACACCATTCTAAAAACTGTACCCTCAAGATGCTCAAAACCACATGCAAGAAGTTTATTAACCCTTCAGGTGCTTCACAGGAATTTTTGGAATGTGGAAAAAATGAACATTTAACTTTTTTCAGAAAAAATTACTTTAAACGCCAATTTTTTATTTTCACAAGAGTATCATGAGGAAATAAACCTCAAAATTTGTTATACAATTTCTCCTGAGCATGGAATAGGCCATATGTGGGGAAAAAACACTGTTTGGAAGCACGGCAGAGCTCGCAAGGGAAGAAGCGCCATTTGACTTTTTAAATGCAACATTTGCTGAAATTAGCAGACGTCATTCATCATCAACTTGCTTAATTGTTCTCAACAACAGTAAATTTTACCAGGGGTGCACACATTTTTACATGCCGCTGTATATCACCCTTGACAAATTTAAGGAAAGAACCTTTTGGAGGACACAGCATGTGGAGCACGATGCTTGGCACTGAAAGTTTCTCACATAGCAAATTCAATCTATTCTTCTGTAATGTCCACTCCGTGGGGATGATCTCCATGAGATTTTGGGAGGATTTACCAAAGACTAGGAATCTTAAAGGGAACCTGTCAGTAGGATTGTGCTGAGTAATTTACAGACAGTGTCAGGTTGGCGCCATTATACTGATTAAAATTATACCTTGATTAAAGAAATCCGTCTTGTGGCTATTGTTTAATCTTTATTTTCAGTTTTCAGTTAATGAGATTGTGCTCAGGGGCGTCTTGTGGGCAGGGCTTTAGGTGGGCATGTGGGGGGTCTTTTTGTGGTGCTCTGCTTAGGTATTCATGCTGATGGCAGCACATGCGCTGCAGCATGATAGCATGTATAATATGCATTTAATTATTTTATTTGTCGATTTATTAAAAAAAAATGGTGTAGGCTGCGCCTGTGCAGCAGCATCTATTGGTGATCCGTCATCTTGCTAGATGAAAATTTTTTTACATCTCAACCGGATCGCCGATAGATGCTACTGCGCAGGCGCGGCCAGGTCCATTTTGAGAGAATCCACACATTCCTCAACCAAGACTCTGCAGAAACACTAGTGAATGCCCTCATCATCTCCTGCCTCGACTACTGCTTTGTGGTCTACCCTCTAAAACTCTTGCACCCCTACAATCTATCTTAAAATCTGCTGCTTGATTAATCCACCTATCCCCCCGTTATTCTCTGGCCTCTCCTCTCTGTCAATCCCTTCACAGGCTCCCCATTACCCAGAGACTCCAGTTCAAAACCCTAACCATGGCATACGAAGCTGTCCACAACCTGTTTCCTCCATCTATCTATGAGTTTCCTGGTACTTACCTGCACGCAACCTCCGATCCTCTCATATGGTCTCCTTCTCGACTCCCCTCTTATCTCCTCTTCCTGCAATCACATACAAGATTTTTCCTGTGCATCGCCCCTACTTTGGAACTCTCTACCCCAACAGACTCTCGCCTACTCTGGAAACCTTCAAAAGGATCCTGAAGACCGACCTCTTTTGATAAGCCTACAACCTACCATAACCCCCTAACCACCATACTACTGGACGACCAGCTCCACCCTCGCCTACTGTATCCTCACCCATCCCTTATAGATTGTGAGCCCTAATAGGCAGGGCCCTCTCTCCTCCTCTACCACTCGGTGACTTGTTCTTGTTGAAGATTATTGTATTTGTTTTTGTATTTTCCTTTTCACATGTAAAGCTCCATGGAATAGATGGTGCTATAATAATACATAATAATAAATATATATATATATATATATATATATATATGTGTAAATATTTTAGGACGGGGAATTTAAATCTTTGCTTTGGGACCCATTTAATTTATTAATTTTTTGTATGTTTTTAATGAAAGGGGTAAAGGGCTTTGAAACCTCTCCAAATGACAACCCTTTGGAGAAGACCACTGACTTATCCAGGCCAGATGAGCAACAGAATTATGGCATTTTGATCTGCTCCATTGTGTTAGGAATTGTATGACTTTTTATCTAAATAACACTATGGTCAAACAAACATCTGACTTTGTTATCATAGTTTATTATTCTCCAGTCTCCTGTTGACACTATAAGTGTATATGTGATGGAAACTATAACCAGTGTGTAGATAGCATTCTGTAATTATCAGTATGCCAATGTTAGTGACCATTTACCACAACCAGCTACAAAAGCAGATAAATGCCTTCCATTACGTTGTATTGATTCCTCCACCATGAATGTTGTGGAGTATATACATTGCTTTCTTCTTTAAAGACAAAGAATGTAAAACATATATATAGTCCCCTTTCAAGGGTCATAAATAAGGGTCAGGAGAGGTGCACTGGGCGGTGAAGAAAGAAACTTTTAATCACTTTCCCATTTAGTGTTACCATGGATTTCTTCCAGATAGGAAATGTTGCATACTGACTTAATTACCTGTGCAAGCCATTAGAAGCAGAAGCACACTTAAATATCATCACTATTGGGTCTCATATGCAGAGCATCAATTAACCATAAACGTAAAGGCGATATCTTTTAATGCCAGAAGTAATGGAGAGCTCTATAAATGTCAAACAAAGTGAAATAATTGAAGAAGGAAAAAAAAAACAATAAAAATGGTATTATATCTAAAGGTAAATCATAACTTCATAAAAACGGTACAACTAACATACTGATATCCTATGGCTAGTTTAGGTCAGTTAAAAATCAGAGTAATTATTAGACCTTAAAGGGGTTTTCTAGGCTTAGGCTGCAAGTCTGCAGTCACTCTTTGTGATTTCAGATTTATGAATCCTCACATCATGCGCACTGCATGCTGTGAGGATTCTCCGGTGCCAGCGCTAGGAACGGTGGGCGAATGACCGCAAATATTTGCATACATGTGGTCATGTGCCGACTAGCATTGAGCGAGGCTGGACACGTCTAGTCAGAATATGGACAGAAGAATGCAAATCTCATACTTGCGGTCACATGACCGCCCACTACCGGCATCAGAGAATCTTCACATCGTTCAGTGCTGACAAAAAATGGACAGTGGTTGACAAAAAAATTACCAAACTGCATTAGAAAAAGAGCCACACACTAAAATTATTACCCTTGTAGACACAATGTAAAAACAGTAGATGGGAACAGATGAGGACATCATCAGAACAGCTATAATTAAACAAATCAAAATAAAATCTATGACAGTGCACATACTGTATAGTTCCATGCTTACTGGATAAAGCTTTGAGAGTAAATAACAGAAATGACAATGTACTGTATAATGATAATGTATATAGATTATACCCACAGGATAGTAATTAATAATACACACCAACCAACTCTTAATGCATACTACTGATAGCAAGTGTCCCTGTTAGAATCTACTATATAATCGCCTAATTCTGTCTGTCTGTAACGGAAATCTCGCGGCTCTGATTGGTCGCGCCCGGCCGGCCGCAACCAATCAGCGTATTCGAACGATGAATGCCTCCGTCGGGAGATCTGTGAGAGAGCAAGAGATTCTAGAATACCTGATGCGCTAGAATCGGGCCACCATCTAGTACAATTATAAATGTTCAATGAATTAGGTATCCACAATGCAGGGGTATAATGGTGGCAAAAAACAAGTGCCCACAAATATAAAATATCTCTTCCAAATTTTTAGTATACTCCATAGCTATGAAATTATGTACATTAATGATACATTTGGTGCAAATCACACCAATGCATTTTTTAAGGCATGGTTTCACACTTTTGAATATTAGAGGAAAGCTTGAAACGGAGACCAGTACATCAAAGGTCACATATTAATGTCAAATTTTGCTAAAATCGTCAGTTTCCACTAATAATAAAAATTATAAATGCACTTGTTCCACAACTTTTTAGGACATCTATGACCTGTCTAGAAAATGCAACTTTTTTGTAACTTTTTTCATAGAAATTCATTCACAAACATGTTGCTCTTCACAACAAAAGTCGTACCATGCCTCCTTTTATAATTGGATTTTTTGCAAAGATTCCAAAAACAGTGTAATAAATGGAATAAAGCCTTGATAAATGACCCCCAGTATCTGGCACCTGCGGTGTATATTCTTGAAGATGTGAATTCTTCACTTAAGATAGTGTTCTTCTCACGCATTCCAATACCTTTCAAAACTTGATGATCACTCCCTGAGAAAATGAAATATGGGTCTAATATTCGGCTTAGTGGTCAGTGTGAAAATGGCAAGATTTTTTTATTTATTAAATATAGATCATGATGTGAAAAAGCAAATAGTACATTATGATAAATGAACACAATACTTTTTGTATAAACCTGCTTAAGCAATAGTTTTTTTTCTGATGACACATTCCTGGGTAATGACTTTTTGGAAGACCACATTTTAAAGTGAATCTGTCCGTAGGATGACCCCTACTAAGTTGATTGTCTGAGGAGACTGCAGGCATGTAGGATGCAGTAACGGACTGTACATAGACCAAGGGTGAAAGGGGTTTATTATACAGTAGAAACTCAATGAAGGGAGAAAACGGAGGGATAATATTCCCTAATACCGCAAAAGGCTAATGGGGATAACTTAAGGAACATGGACAAGTAAAGCCGACAATACATTAAAATATAACTTATCAATCTGGCACCAGACATGGTTGAATTTCTATCTGTGACTGGTGCTGCCTAGATTGTGTCGCAGTGGGGGACTGTCACAATCCTGAGGTAAATTATGTAGTATCTTTTGACGTTGGTGGTGTCCTACTGTGATCCTGACGATGGCGGCAAATCCTTGGGATCCTGATGCGGGTCTTGGGTCCAGCAGAAGAGGTGACGAAGACGGATACGCCCTTATCCTCAGCGGTGAGTGTCCCCACACTACGGAGATTTGCAGCACTGCCCAAACACAGCTTACAATGAGCAGCCCGGTTCGCTGTGCCGAATCAACACACACCTAAGTCCAGTTCACAGTCCTTGTCTCTCACGGTCAGTACTGTCAGCGGGGGCGGCTCTGGCAGCGTTGTCAGCTGTGTCAGCAGTCTCAGTGAGGGCAGTGATGTCGGCTGGGACAGCGGTGTCTGAGCGGTACTCAGTCAAAGGTCTCTTGTCAAAGCGCTCTGTCGTCCCAGGCTCTGCTCTGCCCAGACGCCTCTCAGCTGCCTTTACCTCACAGGCATCCCGTGCGCCCGAAGTTCCCACCCAAACTGACTGGTCACTCGCGCGCTGCAGCTCTGTTCGCTTAGCCATGCCCCCTTTTCTCAAACACAGAGTACGGTTTGGAGTCTCAAGCTTTCTACCCCGCAATATAGGTGACAGCCCCGATGTTCCAGACCCTTCACGGAGGAGACATGCCTAGTGAGTTCCTTCCCCTTACAACTACATGAGCATGCAGGTCATAGGAAAAAACATGAATATCTTTGGAATAACATATCAAATCACAGATATCAATATATCATTTTATTCAGCCTCCTAATAACTGCATGCCCGTATAGATGTTTTAGGATGGTTGATCCTACTGACAGATTCCCATCAAGTCATCTTGTAGTCTGAAATCCCCATTAGGTTCTTCACGACCATTATGGAAGCATAACATTTCTTTTTGTTTTATTCTGCTTTGGAAGAGCACAGGTGTGTGGTGACGTGCTGGAGGTTCGCCCTAAAACATTTTTTTAAGGCGTAAATAAGGACAACTTGAAGGAAATGCTTAATGATTTGACATTTACACTTGTGCAAGGCATGCTTCTTTTATTCTCTTCTGAAAAATGTCAAGCACATTGGGAATGCAAACTGATCATGATGAACACATTGGAGTATAAGTCCAACCTCCTATTTACAGACTTATAGCTTAAGCAGTACATAATATATACTGCTCAAAGAAATAAAGGGAACGCAAACAGCCTGTTGCAAATGGAATAGTGTTTTTTTTAGCAGTATATATATATAGCTATATTCACATATGCAATGTACATTATTTATGTCATGATGTATATCTAATAATTCAAAAGTTGGCAACCTTATAAAACAGGGATGAAACAAGACACGCAGTAGATAGGAACATTGACTGGTATAGTTAATGGAAAAGAACACTCTGATGTGCGATCTATAAGTGATTTGTCTAGATCCCACTGTTTTCTCTAACATCCCCCTTAGCCAAGACACAGGACCCTTGCTTGTTCTGTAAACATGACAAAGATTCCCTTGGTTTCAATTGCTGAGAAGACGTTGGCAGAGCCAGGATTGAAGCCTCGGATCAATGCCACAAACTCATTTTCGGACACGCAGCACTAAGTCCTGCAGAGAAAGAGGATTAAGACGCAATTATTTATCTCAGCCTCCCTACCCCTTTAGACAGTTGTTATTTCAATGGCAGTGTTGGTATTTAACTAATGAGCACAGCAGTCCCTGAAGTATTCACTTAAGAAGAATAAGCAGCAGGGGAAAGTTGCTGCCCTTTCTTTCAGGATTTAACTTCCACCTTCTCTCAGAAGGGCGTGTTAAAGGTACATCCTCCAGCCCTTGGAAAATATACATTTCAATGAAACTTTCTAATTACCTTAAGTTTTTAAAACTAGGTGACTTACAGGGTGTCTTCATTAAAAAGTAGAGTCTGCTCCACATTAACATTGGAGACATGTACTCTGGTTTCCCGTTGAAGCTCTCCTCCATATGTATTAATGTAATGACTTTATTTTGTTAGCGAATGTGCAGTTTATGCTTTTAATGACCCTGATTATATGCCAAGATGAAAATCACACCAATGTTAAAGTAGATCTAAATGGCAAACATCTAAGGCTATGTTATATTTATTAGTATTCATATTTCCGCATTAAAACTAGAGCGGCCTTTTCATTTCCTGAGATATTCTTCAGCTTTAATGAGGATTTATATGAATTGTGGGTTAAGGATGCATATGTGGCTGAAACTGACTTCTAACTAGTACAGGCCTAAATAAAACTATAGAGGGACCCCTATAATTTAAATAATTGATAAATATTATTCACTTCTAGGTTTGGAGCATATTCACACAGATTAATTACAGAGACTTCAACAAATTTTCTATTCATCTGAATGGAGCTTGCAGAACTGAATATGTTTACTGCCAAAATAACACCATACAGATGTATAAAACTAATCAAGGGCAGACAAGTATGCAACTATACTGCTTTGTTAGTATATACAAGTGCTTCTCAAGAAATTAAGATATCATCAAAAAGTTAATTTATTTTAGTTCAACCCAAAAAGTGAAACTCATATATCATATAGAGTCATTACATACAGAGTGATCTATTTCACGTGTTTATTTATGTTAATGTTGATGATTATGACTTACAGCCAATGAAATCCCAAAAGTCATTATCTCAGTAAATTAGAATAATTAACAAAAACTTCCCACCACACTCCCGCTGATGTCAGTTAGGTGAAGTGAGTTCATTGGCTGTGAACTTGCAGGATCTGTCTGATGGCACCGCGAGCAGGACAACTTTCTCATGCTCATATTACCCTTAGATAGGTAATAGGAGTTCACAGGGAGACACTTAGCACACGCTGCTCAGTCTCTCTGCTGGATGACAGGTTGTATGGTTGCATCATACAACCATGCAGCCTGCCATCTAGATGTAGCTGAGCTAGACCCATCGTGGGACAAATAGATTAGCAGCATCTCTGTAGAAAGGTGGGGAATATTGTTGTTTTTTATTTTGAACTCTTTTGCAGATGACAAGGGCATCGGTGGAATGGGTGAGGTCATAAGTATAGCTTAATTAAGATTTATTAAATAAGTCTGTGTCATTCTTTCAATTAAAGGACTTTATTCTGGGTGTCTGTGTTTTCAAACAATGTGATTATGGGGTTAGTAATGGGGCATCTTATTGACGTCTCTCCATTACTAACTTTGGGGCTTGATGTCATCTGACAATACAAAGGTGACATCAACCCCCCTTAACAATCACCCCACTTGCCAACGTTACAGGGAAGTAGCGCAAGTGGGAAGAGCGAGACTAAGTGCCAGAATTACCACATCTTTGAGTTATGAGCAGTGGGTGCAGAACGTATTCAGACCCCATTACAATTTTCACTCTTTGTTTCATTGCAGCGATTTGGTAAATTCAGAAAAGTTCTTTTTTTCTCATTAATGTACACTCTGCACCCCATCTTGACTGAAAAAAACAAATGTAGAAATTTTTGCTAATTTATTAAAAAAGAAAAACTGAAATATCACATGGTCATAAGTATTCAGACCCTTTGCTCAGTATTGAGTAGAAGCACCCTTTTGAGGTAGTACAGCCATGAGTTTGCTTGGGAATGATGCAACAAGTTTTCCACACCTGGATTTGTGGATCCTCTGCCATTCTTCTTGCAGATCCTCTCCAGTTCCATCAGGTTGGATAATAAACTTTGGTGGGCAGCCATTTTCAGTTCTCTCCAGAGATGCTCAATTGGGTTTATGTCAGGGCTCTGGCTGGGCCAGTCAAGAATGGTCACAAAGTTGTTGAGAAGCCACTCCTTTGTTATTTTAGTTGTGTGTTTAGGGTCATTGTCTTGTTGCAAGGTGAACCTTAGCTAAGTCTGAGGTCCAGAGCACTCTGGAAGAGGTTTTCATCCAAGATATCTCTGTACTTGTCGGCATTCATGTTTCCTTCAATTACAACCAGTCGTCCTGTGCCTGCAGCTGAAAAACACCCCTATAGCATGATTCTGCCACCACCATGTTTCACTGTTGGGTTTGTATTGGGCAGGTGATGAGCAGTGCCTGGTTTACTCCAGACATACTGCTTAGAATTATCACCAAAAAGTTATATCTTCATCTCATCAGACCAGAGAATCTTATTTCTCAAAGTCTGGGAGTCCTTCGTATGTTTTTTAGCAAACTCTATGCAGGCTTTCATATGTCTTGCACTGAGGAGAGGCTTCCGTTGGGCCACTCTGCTATAAAGGCCTGACTGGTGGAGGGCTGCAATGATAGTTGACTTTGTGAAACTTTCTTCCATCTCCCTACTGCATCTGTGGAACTCAGCCACAGTGATCTTTGGGTTCTTCTTTACCTCTCTCACCAAGGCTCTTCTCCCACCATTGCTCAGTTTGGCTGGATAGCCAGATCTAGGTACACTTCTGGTGGTCCCTATCTTCTTCCATTTAAGGATTATGGAGGCCACTGTGCTCTTAGGAACCTTAAGTACTGCAGAAATTCTTTTGTAACCTTGGCCAGATCTGTGCCTTGCCACAATTCTGTCTCTGAGCTCCTTGGCCAGTTTCTTTGACCTCACGATTCTCATTTGGTCTGACGTGCACTGTGAGCTGTGAGGTCTTATATAGACAGGTATGTGCCTTTACAAATTAAGTCCTATCAAGGAGGATCACAAGTAAATGGACAGCATGTGACTTAAATATGAGTGTCTAAGCAAATGAATACTTATGACCATGTGATATTTCAGTTTTTCTTTTTTAATAAATTTGCAAAAATTTCTACATTTCTGTTTTTTTTCAGTCAAGATGGGGTGCAGAGTGTACATTAATTTGAAAAAATGAACTTTTTAAAAATTAACGGCTAATTAACGATTAATGGCTGCAATGAAACAAAGAGTGAAAAATTTAAGGGGTCTGAATACTTTCCGTACCCACTGTATTCTATTTATAAGCCAAAAATGGTTATATAGGACAATAACCAAGAAGAAGTATAACCAATAAAAATATTTTTATTGTAATCAATAAATATTAAATACTTTTTTACAGTGCATAAATACTACTGGGCATTTGACAAAATATGGGGATCAACATCATATATCATAATAAGTAGTGTATTAAGGCCTTATCTAGCATGTTATATCCAAAAACACATACAGTAGCACAAATATCAGGGATCATATTTCCCACATACTAAAAGCTTGTGCAATAAAAACAAGCAAGATGGCAACACTTACATGGATGTACAATAAGACAGGTCCCCTCCGCCCCAATGCACGTTTCGTATCAAAACTTCATCACGCCTCCTGCTGAAGGTTCTGGAAAAAAAACTCAGATGAACACACAACGATAGAATAACATTGGTTGAAATGCAATTCGATTTTTTATCGGATTGTTTTCTTCCGATTTCATCGCAAGTGGGAATCAGCCATAAAGAAAAAATCAGTGGTTCATTATTAAAACATGCATTGATTAGTCAGCTACAACCCACGTGGTCAAAATTCTTGGTACCCCTCATTTAATGACAGAAAAACCCACAATAATCACAGAAATAACTTGAATCTGACAAATAACTTGAATCTGACAAAAGTAATAATAAATAAAAAATCTATGAAAATGAACAAATGAAAGCCAGACATTGCTTTTCAATCACGCTTCCACAGAATTTTTAAAAAATAAAACTCATGAAATAGGTCTGGACAGAATTGATGGTACCCTTAACTAATATTTTGTTGCACAACCTTTTGAGGCAATCACTGCAATCAAACGATTCCTGAAACTGTCAAAGTGACTTCTGCACCTCTCGACGGTATTTTGGCCCACTCAAGAGCAAACTGTTCCAGTTGTCTCATGTTTGAAGGTTTCCTTTTCCAGATGGCATGTTTCAGCTCTTTCCAAAGATGCTCAATAGGATTTAGGTCAGGGCTCAGAGAAAGCCACTTCAGAATAGTCCAATGTTTTCCTCTTAGCCATTCTTGGATGTTTTTAGCTGTGTGTTTTGGGTCATTATCCTGTTACAAGACCCATGACCTGCGACTGAAACCAAGCTTTCTGATACTGGGCAGCACATTTCTCTCTAGAACCCCTTGATAGTCTTGAGATTTCATTGTACCCTGCACAGATTCTAGACACCCTGTGCCAGATGCAGCAAATCAGCCTGAGAACATGACAGAGCCTCCTCCATGTTTCACAGTAGGGACAGTGTTCTTTCTTGATATGCTTCATTTTTCCGTCTGTGAGCATAGAGCTGATGTGCCTTGCCAAAAAGTTCCATTTTTGTCTCATCTGTCCATAGGACATTCTCCCAGAAGCTTTGTGGCTTGTTAAAATGTAGTTTGGCAAATTCCAATCTGGCTTTTTTATGATTTTTTTTCATCAATGGTGTCCATCTTGGTCGTCTCCCATGAAGTCCACTTTGGCTCATACAATGACAGATGGAGCGATCTGTCACTGATGTTCCTTGAGCTTGAAGTTCACCTTTAATCTGTTTAGTTTTTCTGGGCTCTTTTGTTACCATTCGTATTATCCGTTTCTTTGAATTGTCATCAATTTTCCTCCTGTGGCCACATCCAGGGAGGTTGGCTACAGTCCCAAGGATCTAAAATTTCTGAATAATATGTGTAACTGTAGTCACAGAAGTATCAAGCTGTTTGGAGATGGTCTTATAACTTTTACAGTTAATATGTTTGTCTATAATTTTCTTTCCTCTCTCCTGAGACAACTCTTTTCTTCGCTTCCTCTGGTCCATGTTGAGTGTGAGACACACCATGTCACCAAACAGCACAGTGAGTATCTGTAACCCTATATACAGGCCCACTCACTGATTCCAAGATAACATGTCCCTTAACATGTCCCTTAACATAATTTAACATGTCCCTTTTGTCACATTATTTTCACGGGGACCATCATTTCTATCCAGGCCTATTTCATGAGTTTTATTTTTTTTTTAATTCTATGGAAGCATGGTTGAAAAGCAATGTCTGACTTTCATTTATTCATTTTCATAGATTTTTTTATTTATTATTACTTTTGTCAGATGCAAGTTACTTCTGTGACCATTGTGAGTTTTTCTATCATAAAATGAAGATACATTTCGAAAGGCAAAGCCTTCGTTACTCTATGTGCTGCTACATGATGTCTTTGTACGACACAGCATAACATAGATATTCTGATGTAGAAGCATTGCTTGGAGAAGACAACCCCTTTGTAATTTACCATTTGATGGAGCACCAACGATCACAATTTCCACTTATAAGGTTGGTGTAAAACAATGATATGTGTAGAATCCAAACTTGCAAGGAATTGCATACATTTTTTACTGTGATACCATAAAACATATCTAATATGTAATACTTTTCCATAAACTGGCAAAACAAATAAAGTCAGCCATTACCTACAGTACATTCACTCAGTGCAGTAAAAGGACACAGTATGATATACAGTATTTATTTTTTGTTTTATAGGGATATGATCAGAAATATTTTTTATGGGGCTGCTATAACACTGACATAAAACACAAATGTCATTTTTATGCTATCAGATGATTTGGGTTAATACAGTAAAAGTCCAGAAAACAGTCACAGTGGGAATGAAAGTGTGCTGGATTATCAATTTTTTAGATTATTATTTTACTGTAGGTAAAGATGGCAATAAACGTAGGGGTGGAAAGTAATATTTCTTATGGGATCATCCAGACTATAGACATTAGGGCAATAGCTCTGTTGCTCCTACACTTGCTACTACTGTAGCTAAACTGTATATGCATTTTTTACAGATGCTAACTGAAATTCAGTAAGGAAATATTAGTGTGTTTGTGCCTTTTGGTACACTTTTAAAACAATTTTTGGTGGGTCTTTGCTATTTTTGTCAGAATGTTCTACATATGCTTTAGATCTGAATTTTTTTAGGTGTTATAAAATTCTGAACACCTTAGATAGCTAAATTAAAACCATTATCCAAAATTGCTTGTAATAATGCATGAATTTAATGTTTTGTTTTTTTTACATCCATGCATGAAGGAAGCTAATTGTCACGCTGTGACAGTCTCCTGTAAGGAAGGGGGACCTATAACTGTCCTGGAACTATGGCCCTAACTATCCCTGCCCGGGGATACTTTTGATGGTAGAGAGGCCTGAGTCTCTGACCTTACTATGCTCCTGTTATTCCTTGTGATGTCCCTGCTCCCTCCCTCAGGAGGCCTGGAACAGATATTGTAGTGTATCAACACCTAAGACAGAAATGGGTAAAAGAAAGCAACAAACATACAAACACTTACAAAAGGTAGAGAGGTATAAAGGGAAGGATAGGAATGTACCAACCAAATGGGATAATGTGGAAAGCATATACAAAAACAGCACGCAATAATTTCCAGTAGCAACACGATCTCCAGTACAGCACAGTGCCTCCAAGGAGCAAGGAAGCAGAGTTTTCACTGGCATGACATAGAGGGTCTGGCCAGGTTTTATAGGAAGAGTTAATGACCAGATAAAAAGCAGCTGAAATGGAGCTGGATGTTTCTGACCACCATAGAAAGGGTCGCTAACCTCTTCAGCACCAAAGGAAACAAAATTCATTTACTATGGGATCCAAACACACAGGCTAAATGGAAGATCTGCGATTCACAATACACAGTGATCTTCTACCCCCAGATCTCCCAAGTCGGCATGACACACCCGTGACACTAATAGAGCCTATGTGTTACTTTTTCTTGTAAACCTAAAGAGGCATTTACTCTATAATATAACTGTAAACGAGAGTTATTAAAAATGCTCATTCATAGGGTTAAATGATCATTTATGTACTAAAAAATAAAAAGGAAAAATGCTGGCCATGCTACCATCCCCACATCTCTTTGAAAATTAGAAAGCAAATCAAACAATAAAGTTTGGAATAAATCAGATCATGCAATGTTCAGTTTTAAGAAAATAGTCATTGGTAATTGATGAGTAGATGAAGGGAACTGTAGGAAGCTGACCTCACCACTGGCATGTAGGTAGGATGGCAACTTTATTCAGTTATCAAATGTAGAGCATAGACATGAACAAACAAACAAACGAGCAACAGCTGTTTCATATGACTACAGGAGCCAGAAGAAGCATGTACTCAGGCGAAACAATTGTTGCTCATTTGGTCCTGTCTTTGCTTTCCATTTGATAAACAAATATGGTTGCCATTTTACCTACATGCCAGTGGTGAGTTCTACTTTTTACAACTTCCTTAATCTACTCATCTATTCGGAAATTATCTTTTATGCAGCATATTGCAGTCATATAAAGTCATAGTGTAAACAGGTTTTGAAACGATCACGATTGGCAAAAGTTTATCTGTAATTTCGTGTTGCCCGTCTGTTGCCAGTCAGTCTGTATAAATGAATCCTTAGGATATGTCATCAGTATCAGGTGGGGGGTCTGAAAACCACAATCTAGAGAATTAGTACAAGCACAGTTCTGTATGTTATGTAGTGACCGCTCTTGGGTAATGTAGCTCAGCTCCTATTGAAGTTAATAAGAGATGAGCAGCAGTAGGTGAGGACAGCCAATACACAGTGTTTGGAGCTGTGGTATCCCTTTTCTGTATGCTATGTGCATCCAGCCACAGTGGGAGACAGTGATTGGTAGGTGGGCTGTGTGTCAGATTGCCACCAATCGGATACTGTTGGTCTATCCTAAAGATGCTCATCAATATTTAGAGGGGTTTTCCCACTAACAAAAGTACATTTTAATCAATAGATCATGGAATAATAATAATTTCCACAATTGGATGTGTTTAAATTAAATATTTCTGTGCTGAGATAATCTTATAAATGTGCCCCTGCTGTGTACTGTGTAATGACTGTGTCTGACCGTACAGGAACATGGTCTGATCATACCACAGAAACCCTGTCTAAAAATAGGCAGCAGGGAAATGTCTTACCTCGCAAAAATAATCAGTTGTGCTCTGATGCTTGTACACTCTCCATTGCTTCCCTCCCTGCCCAGGAGATGTGGTATGATCAGACCATGTTCTTGTGTCTTATATGGTCACACACAGCCTTACACAGTACACATACACATACATCTCAACACAGGAACATTTTTTTAATACATCCGATTGAGGAACTTAACCCCTTTCTGACATCTGACGTAATATCCCGTCCACGGTACCCGGACCCCTATGACCGGGGACGGGATAGTACGTCATCGCGATCAGCTGACACCCAGCACTATGCGTCAGGGGCGGTCACGGACCGCCCCCGGCACATTAACCCCTGGCACACTGCGATCAAACATGATCGCAGTGTACCGGGGGATTAGAGAAGCATCGGCAGGTAGGGGGCTCCCTCCGTGCTTCCCTGAGACCCCCAGCTCAGCGCCATGTGCTGTGCTGCTCTAGGGGCCTCCTTCCCTGCAGGGAAGGCGGCTTCCTCAGTGCCTGCTGAGAGCAGGCTCTGAGAAAGCCTGCAGGACTGCTGTGCAAACTGTCAGATAAGCGATCTAACACAAGACAGTGATGTCTCCCCCCCGGGAAAAAGTAATAAAGTAAAAAAAAAAAAAGTGTAAAAGTAATTTATAAAAAAATCACTAAATAAATAATAAAAAAACAATAAAAGTACACATATTTAGTATCACCATGTCTGTAAAGACCTGCCCTATAAAACTATCCCACTAGTTAACCCCTTTAGTGAACCCCTTAAAAAATAAAATTAAAAAACAAAGCAAAAAATAATGTTTTATCATCATACCGCCGAACAAAAAGTGCAATAACGCGCGATCAAAAAGACGGATATAAATAATCATAGTACCACTGAAAACGTCATCTTGTCCTGCAAAAGACGAGCCACCATACAGCATCATCAGTGAAAGAATAAAAAAGTCATAGCTCGCAGAATAAAGCAATGAAAAATAATTATTTTTTACATAAAATTGTTTTTATTGCATAAAAGCGCCAAAACATAAAAAAATTACATAAATGAGGTATCTCTGTAATCATACTGACCCGAGGAATGAAACCGCTTTATCAGTTTTACCACACGCAGAACGGTGTAAACGCACCCCCCAAAAGAAATTCATGAAATGCTGGTTTTAGTTCATTCTGTGTCCCAAAAATCAGAATAAAAAGCGATCAAAAAATGTCATGCGCCTGAAAATGGTACCTATAAAAACGTCAACTCGTCCCGCAAAAAATAAGACCTCACATGTCTCGGTGGGTCAAAATATGGAAAAATTATAGCCCTGAAAATGTGGTGATGCAAAAACTATTTTTACAATAAAAAGCGTCTTTTAGCGTGTGACAGCTGACAAACATAAAAACCCACTATAAATGGTAAATCAAACCTCCCTTTATCATGCCCCTTAGTTAGGGAAAAATAATAAAATTAAAAATAAATGTATTTATTTCCATTTTCCCATTGGGGTTAAGATTTGGGGTCTAATTTCTCCTGTTATCCTTGGTAAAATAAAAAATTGGGGGCAAAAATATAATTTTTGTGGAAAAAAAATGATTTTTTTTATTTTTATGGCTCTACGTTATAAACTTCTGTGACGCACTTGGGGGTTCAAAGTGCTCACCACACATCTAAATAAGTTTCTCGGGGGGTCTAGTTTCCAAAATTGGGTCACTTGTGGGGGTTTCAACAGATTAGGCACAACAGAGGCTCTCCAAACGCGACATGACACCCGCAGACCATTGTTGTGGATTCTCTTTCTGGGCTCCCTCTGGTGGTTACTGGAGGTAGTGGAGCTGGTCAGACTGACAGAGGCTTGCCACCTAATAATGATAATGACGATTGGAGATCTGGGGTTTCTGACTGGAGTATTTAAGACAGCTACTTCCTTCAATCCCTGCTGGTGATTTTCTTCCTGTGCCTTCTGAGGTCTGATGTCTCCTGCTCTGTTCCTGCATGGTTCAGCTACGTGGTTCATTTGCTAATCTTTTTGCATTTGATCTGGTTTTGTCTATCTCTGCTTTGTGTGGGTCAGCTTGCTCCTGCTGGGGCTGTGCTGGATCACCGCCCATTTGTTACTGCTTGTGTCAGTTTGTTCTGTCCCCTGTTATATTGGTCTCTTTTTGCTTTGCTTTCAGTATATACCAGAGTGCTGATATAGTGGGGGCGAAGTCGTGTGACTTCAGTGTTTTTTTGAGCATCAGATGTGTTGGATTTTTCAGGGCTTTTTGCGTGGTTGCAGACAGTGTCTTTCCTTTCCTGTCCTGTCTAGTCAGTTTGGGCCCCATCAATTGCTCAGTCTATTTTTCTACCTGCATTTGTGTTTTCATCTTGTCTCACCAACAATATATGTTTGGGGGCTATCTATTCCTTTGGGGTCTGCTCCGGGGCAGTTTAGATTTCACCTTTCTTGCTTTAGGCTGAGTTAGCTCTCTGGCTGTGCCAAGGCGTCTAGGGCATTGTAGGTACGCTCCACGGCTACTGCTAGTTATGTGGATAGGATCAGGGGTCTGCAATCCGCTTAGTTACCAACCTCTCTGGTTTTCTGGTGGCTTAGCCTTGTCCTGCTAGATTCCTCAGTGACCCATTCATAACAGACCATTCCATCAAAGTCTGCATTCCAAAACGTCACTACTTCCCTTCCGTGCCCCGACGTGTGCCCATACAGTAGTTTTCTCCCACATATGGGATATCAGCGTACTCAGGACAAATTGGACAACAACTTTTGGGGTTCAATTTCTACTGTTACCCTTGGGAAAATTAAAAAATTGGGGACTAAAAGATCATGTTTGTGGAAAAAATATAATTTTTTTTATTTTCACACCCGGAAGTTTATAAACTTCTGTGAAGCACTTGGGGGTTCAAAGTGCTCACCACACATCTAGATCAGTTCCTTGGGGTGTCTAGTTTCCAAAATGGTGTTACTTGTAGGGGTTTCCACAGTTTAGGCACACCAGGGGCTCTCCAAAGGCAACATGACACCCGCAAACCATTCCATCAAAGTCTGTATTCCAAAACGTCACTACTTCCTTTACGAGCCCCGACGTGTGCCCATACAGTAGTTTTCTCCCACATATGGGAAATTAGCGTACTCAGGACAAATTGGACAACAATGTGGTCCAATTTCTCCTGTTACCCTTGGAAAAATAAAAAAATTGGGGACTAAAACATCATGTTTGTGGAAAAAATATGATTTTTTTATTTTCATGCTCGGGCGTTATAAACTTCTGTGAAGCCCTTGGGGGTTCATAGTTCTCACCACACATCTAGATAAGTTCCTTGGGGTGTCTAGTTTCCAAAATGGTGTCAATTGTGGGGGGTTTTCACTGTTTTGGCACATCAGGTGCTTTCGAAACGCGACATGGCGTCCGATCTCAATTCCAGCCAAAAAACGTCAAATGGCGCTGCTTCCCTTCCGAGCTCTGCCATGTGCCCAAATAGTGGTTTACCCCCACATGTTGGGTATCAGCATACTCAGGACAAATTGCACAATAACTTTTGGGTCCTGTTACCCTTGGGAAAATAAAAATTGGGGGTAAAAAGATAATTTTTTCAGAAAAAAATATGATTTGTTAATTGTACGGCTGTACGTTATAAACTTCTGTGAAGCCCTTGGGGGTTCAAAGTGCTCACCACATATCTAGATAAGTTCCTTGGGGGGTCTAGTTTCCAAAATGGGGTCACTTGTGGGGGGTTTCAACTGTTTGGGCACATCAGGAGCTCTCCAAAAGTGACATGGCGTCCGATCTGAATTCCAGCCAATTTTGGAGTAAAAAAGTCAAACGGCGCTCCTTCCCTTCTGAGCTCTGCCTTGCGCCGAATCAGTGGTTCCCCCCACATATCAAGTATCAGCTTACTCAGGACAAATTGCACAATAACTTTTGCAGCCCAATTTCTCCTGTTACCCTTGGTAAAATAAAAAATTAGGACCTGAAGTAATTTTTTTTAAACATTCAAAAAATTCCTGTGAAGCACCTGGAGGGTTAATAAACTTCTTGAATGTGGTTTTGAGCACCTTAAGGGGTTTAGTTTTTAGAATGGTGTCACTTTTGGGTATTTTCTATCATATAGACCCCTCAAAGTGACTTCAAATGTGATGTGGTCCCTAAAAATAAAATGGTGGTGTAAAAATGAGAAATCGCTGGTCAACTTTTAGCCCTTATAACTTCCTAACAAAAAAGTTGGTTCCCAAATTGTGCTGATGTAAAGTAAACATATGGGAAATGTTACTTATTAAGTTATTTGTGTGCCATATCTCTGTGATTTAAGGGCATAAAAATTCAAAGTTGGAAAATTGCAAAATTTTCTAAATTTTCACCAAATTTCCATTTTTTTCACAAATAAATGCAAGTTATATCAATGAAATTTTACCACTAACATGAAGTACTATATGTCACGAGAAAACAATGTCAGAATCACCGGGATCCATGGAAGCGTTCCAGAGTTATTAAAGGGACAGTGGTCAGAATTGTAAAAATTGGCCCGGTCATGAACGTGCAAACCACCCTTGAAGGTAAAGGGGTTGATTTTATTCCAAGATCTCTTTATTAAAATGTACTTTGTTTTTGCGAAAATCCCGTTAAGCAAACTTTTAATTGTGGTTTACGCTGACCATGGAATTCAGTCAATGTCACGGTATATGATACTCCCTATTTTCTTTGTACTTCTTTGTAAATATATTTTCTACCAATGTCAGGAAAGAACAAAAACCTAAACAGGAGCCAGGCATGTAATGTCTCTCCTGAGCGCATCCTGGTGAAAGAGCTTGCAATCTGAATAAAAGCATCATGCTGCTTGAACGATTTCTCCGCAATGCTCTATTCTCATTCTTCTCATGTCTTGCTTTCTTATTAAAAAGCAGCCTGAGGTGTAAGGGAGAGCTACCTGTTAAAAAGATGCTTTATGCTGCCTACACCGACCCCAGCATCAGCGTGCGCTGGACAGCTCCCTCCTGACACAAAGAAATACTGCTGCCTGGCCGATAATTGGATGTACAACCGCCGGATGACAAACTAACTCCACAGGTTTCAGGATTTCCACTGTCAGAAAAAAAACTTGGTAGAGTTGAAAATAATGCAGTTGCTCAGATCTAACAAAATTTACCTTTCCCAGAAAGGAAAAAAAAAAATCTGATCATAAAAAAAACTTCTATTCAACCCTTCAAGTGATCACATCATTCCACAATATCGCAGTACAAAAAAAGGCTGCTTACACCACTGGAGTTGAAGAGCTTTAATGCCACAAGATAATTTGGGGATAATTTACGGCAGACAAGTTTTGTGTGACCCTCGTGTTTTCATTTACTGTCACCGTTTTCCATCCACAGATTGAATGAATATTGTGTTATGTTTGATGTGCGGGATAAGAGCAATATTTTCTGTGTATCTGTCATAATAAATGCTATTATCACAATGCACTAACAGCATTTAGCAGAATCAGTGGGAGACATCTGAATCTCTTATTTCCTGGCGGAAAATGGCAATCACAGTTCTCTCAGATGAAAATTATTTAATAAAGAAAGTGTTAGTTCACTCCGCTGTATCTTGTTAGGCAGGGGCTGAATATGTGCTTTATCTTTTATTTTGCAACATTAAAGGGGTGGAGAGCATGTCTAGAAAGCTTTGAAACGGCTACGACCTTTCGTAACGACCTTTGGATCTTGTGGACATCTCATCCCACAGGCTGTGTAAGAACAAGGCACCAGTTACTTTGCAGTTTAGACTTTGCTTCAGTCACCTCCTGTTCTGTATAATAATCTGTTTTCAATTCCGACCTCCAAGCCCTAGGATCATAGCAATCTGAATTACTGTAACTCCCTAGACCCAACAGCTTCCTCCCGTCTTCTAGGCAACTAATAAAAGTTTGATGGAATATAAGTGAGAGCAGACAATATCGCTACTTCTTGAAATTATCACTTTCAAGTTGACACCTTTTTGCTGTCTGGATACAAAGGTGTACATTGCTAAAAATGAATTCCTGGAAAATATACGCAACCATATGGTAATTGGAAATTAATAAATGAAATGGAAAATCAATTTCAACCTTATTCTGTCATTTTTCTATGGTATTTATTTTCAAGAATGGTTTAGTTAGCTTAATGTGTTTGATGTTCATCATTTGCCTTTTTTATTTTAAGTCACCTTTTTTTGTCTTTTGGCAATAATTGCTGTTTTTTTGTGTCAAATTCTTCCAAATAGCAATTCATGAATTTGACAGAAAGTCAAAAATTGGCTCTTTCTTTCTGTCTTGAACTCTTTTGGCGACTTTATAGCGCAAAAAGTTTCTTGTTCCGTTAAATTTCTCAAAAATACATCTGGGGAAACTAGAGAATACTGGTGTCAAATTTAGCGACTTAAAAAAAACAAAAAGGTGAGAACAGATATAAAATAGACAAAGATGAATAAGGAGCAAACAATATACCTAATTTGACCTTAATTTCATGAAAAATGTTATGAAATGGTTTAAGATATATTTTCTATTTCTTAATGATAACAGTAGTGTTAAAGATAGATCAAAACTATTTAACGCTTGGAGGCATATTGAGTGCATTGGTGAGCTCTAGTACCCCAAAAAATTTGCATAAAAACTTGACATGCCAGCACTGAAAACATCCCTCTTGCTTGTCTTATACAATACATTTTATTAGGTTAAAACAAACATCCATACAGGACTATACTACAGAAATGAAAAGGAAAAGAAACTGTAATATTTCACATAAAATTATATATATTGTATATAACATAAAGCAGTAAAATATTCTTAAGCAATCAACATATTCCAGGAGCTATGACATAGTCACTGTGAATAACCAAAACACAATTGCATTTTAGATGCATTTTTACCTACAGTATATGTGTGAAATCATCATATACTTAAAGTATAGCAACTAATATCAACAATTGAATCCAGCCATTGTCCTTGTTGTTAGTAGCTATGTATTATTTGCATTATATAATTATATAATGATATCTTATGTTACAGTGTAGTTTAGCTGGTATTTTTCTGTTTTGAGTTGTTGGTCATCAGTTAAATGGTTTTTATAAGGTATCCCTGGTTACTCGCATTCAGAATGTCCAATCTAGCCAAACACTGTACTTTAACATTTTAAATTGTTTGGATTTTGAACTGTTACAATTCCTGGCAGAATAATGGAAATGTTTTATGCAGTATATATAATTTTGCAATCAATACTACAGTTTTTTTTCCTCTCGTCATTTCTGTAATCAAGTCTTACAGTAAAAATATGCTTGTTTTTCCTACTAAATATCAAACGTTTAAGAAAAACGAGCATCATATTTTGAAAGCAGGTAGATAAAGTTTATATTTTCTAATTCTATTCTCTACCTCAATAGTTTCATGATTTACTATATCCTCCCTGTGAATCACCATATTAGTAATTGATGACATATTTATCATCTTATTTATTCAATTCTCTTTGTAGAGCTGATTTTGGAAGGTGTAGTCATGTTTCTCCTTATAATTACCCTTTTTTTTACCAGTAATGAAAGCTGCAGATGAAATGTACAGAGTGCTGTATCCAAGCATATTAATGGAAAGTTGAGGGGAAGGAAAAAGTGTGGTAGAAAAAGGTGCAAAAGCAACCGGGATAACCGCAGCCTGGAAAGGATTGTTAAGAAAAGGCCATTCAAAAATTTGTGGGAGATTCACAAGGAGTGGACTGCTGCTGGAGTCATTGCTTCAAGAGTCACCACACACAGACGTATCCAGGACATGGGCTACAAGTGTCACATTCCTTGTGTCAAGCCACTCATGACCAATAGACAACGCCAGAAGCGTCTTACCTGGTCCAAGGAGAAAAAGAACTGGACTGTTGCTCAGTGGTCCAAGGTGATGTTTTCAGATGTTTTGTTAATTATTCTAATTTACTGAGATAATGACTTTTGGGTTTTCATTGGCTGTAAGCCATAATCATCAACATTAACAGAAATAAACATTTGAAATAGATCACTCTGTTTGTAATGACTCTATATAATTTAGGAGTTTCACTTTTTGCATTGAAGAACTGAAGTAAATGAACTTTTTAATGATATTCTAATTTTGTGAGAAGCACCTGTTTATCTCACTGACATATTTCTTACTAGGCATAGGTGCCAGCTGGTGAATACTTTCATCAGTTTCGTCTGCATTCGCTGCTATCAGTGAGACTAGGCATGAACTGTTGAGAGTAGTAGTCATCAGTCTATGCCTGACCTTCAGTAACCTTTTCACTGCTGGTCACAGCTGCTGTCCTCTGTGTGTCATCATGGGAACTGCAGCGCTATGACCCGGCAGTAATGTTAGTTAGGATACCGTCTGTCAGTGCCAGTGTTTCTCACGTTGTCACACATACTGTATATTCGGGACACCCATTCACTTGAATAGGGTCCAGGATCAAGTTTGGCTACCCTTCTGGTACCCGAACTGCTCGTCCCTATTTACAACCCCATACATTTGTTAAGACGCATGCATGAACAGAGCATGTACATAAACTAACCGTATATGTAATTTTAGGAAAACTGGCAGCAGAATATCTTTGTCTTCCTCTAGATCCTTCCTTCTCCTCCTCCCCTTATCATAGAACTTTATGAGTACAAACTGTCATCTCCTATCTCAATAATGGGATAGTTTGCATTCACTGATGAGAGAATATTGAGAATAAAAGATCAGACCAGGAGGAGAAAGAAACAAATTTCTCAAAAAAGATAAATTACAAAGTTTCTTAGCTTCATGTGTACTATTGACTTATGAAAAACAATTAAAGTAATAAATCAAAGCTGTTAAAGCAAACTAAACTATAAAACGTAAAATTCAAATTCTCAATTATTGCAATTATTTTCTATCCATACTGAAATATTACTTAATAGTATACTATGTTATTTTATTGCTATAGTCATCACTAGTGTTGAGCGATACCACCCGATACTGAAAAATATCGTATCGGAATGGATCGGCCGATCTAAAAAAGTATCGGGTATCGCCGATTCCGATCCCGGATTCTCATTCAAGTCAATGGAACAGAAATATTGGAATTAAAAAAAACCCTTTCTTTCCCTGTTGGTTAATTCTACATGGAGAAAAACAACTAATAATAATGTAGAATGCATTGTGGGAGGTGTAGGAGACATCAAAGCCATAGAGCTTTAGCCCAATCAAATGGAATAGCAGGATTTTTTTTTTTAAAGACGTTCGTAGTTACAAAGATATTGACTATGTTAAAGTCTTTAATTTTTTGTCAGATATGTATGTTTCACTACTTCCATGCTCTTCACCTTCTTTTTTTACTTCTCCCACACTTTCTCCTTCATCATCTTCAGCAGCAGCAGCAGTATCTTCTTCTTCTTCTTCTTCTTCTATTCTTCTTCTTTTCTTCTTCTTCTTTTCTTCTTCTTTTATTCTTCTTCATATTCTACTTCTTCATCTTCTTCCTATTCTTCTTCATCATATTCTTATTTATGTCAGGCATTCCTGTAGTTGTTATCTATAAAAGTTTGAAGATTACACCTTCCGTTCAGCCTGTCACAAAAGATTTACAACAGGATTTGTCCACGTTCAGTTTGGCCTGCAGCAGCAGGCCTTTTCCAGGGGCACCACGAGGAGGAATGGACTCACCCCCATACACTGCTTAGTCTTCTTCTGCTTATAAATTAGATAATATCATTTGCTCTGATTTTTAGTGTTATGCTTCATGTTCTTCAGCTTTTGGTTTTTATGCTTCTTGGTCTTCTGTCTCTTGTTGTTCTGCATCTTGGTGGTTGTCTTCCTGTTCTTTGTCCTCTTGGTAATCTTCTTCAGGGTCATCTTTTAGGTATTCTTCTGTGTGGTCTTCAGGGTCGTCGTCTTCAGGGTCATTGTCAGGGAGATCCAGAGTGAGAATCAAAAACCATTTCCACAAGCTTGAACTTGGAAAAGTAGCAGAAGGTACAAGAAGGCTGAGAAACTGCCGAGAACCAGCTGACGGTACTGGAACCCGGAGGGGCAGCAGAATGAACAAGAGCCAATGGCACAACCGTGGACCAGCTGACGTTGCTGGAACACGGTTACTAAGCAGGAGGTGCCTGTGCTCCAAAGCACTACCAAGGACCAGCAGACGTTGCTGGAACTCGGATACCAAGAAGGAGGCACCTAGGCCAAAGGCACTGCCGAGAACCAGCTGACGGTGCTGGAACCCGGATGGGTAGCAGAAGCTGCAAGAGCAAATGACACTAGCGATGACCAGCTGACGGTGCTGGAGCCCGGTGGGGAAGCAGAAGGAACAAGAGCCAATGGGAGAACCGTGGACCAACTGACAGTGCGGTAACACGCTTTCTAAGCAGGAGGTACCTGTGCTACAAAGCACTACCAAGGACCAGGAGACGTTGCTGGAACTCGGATACCAAGAAGGAGGCACCTAGGCCAAAGGCACTGCCGAGAAACAGCTGACGGTGCTGGAACCCGGATGGGTAGCAGAAGGTACCCAGGAAGAAAACAAAGTTGCAAGGCCGTGAGCCGGCCGCAGTTACCGAAACCCACAGTCCTACAGGGGGTGCTTGTTGCTTGTCCTATTGGCACTACGGAACCAGCCTTTATTACCAGAACCCGCAGCCCACATAGTAATCACCGAAACTGCAGGCACCATAGACTCGGCTAACCTGACCGCAACACGACAGGACAACGTATTGGTGGCAAAGTGACGTTGACACTACCCGGAAACAGCAGGCATGCTGGAACCAGGCTGGGCAGGAGGGAGTGCCCGTGCCAAAGACACTTCCGAGAACCAGCTGATGGTGCTGGAACCCGGATGGGTAGCATTAGCTACAAGAGTCAATGGAACTACCTAGAACCAGCTGACGGTGCTGTAAACCGGAGGGGCAGCAGAAGGAACAAGAGCCAATGGCACAACCGTGGACCAGCTGACGGTGCTGGAACATGGTTGCTAAGCAGGAGGTACCTGTGCTAAAAAGCACTACCAAGGACCAGCAGACGTTGCTTGAACTCGGATACCAACAAGGAGGCACCTCAGCCAAAGGCACTGCCGAGAAACAGCTGACGGTGCTGGAACCCGGATAGGTAGCAGAAGGTACCCATGAAAAACAAAGTTGCAAGGCCGCGAGCCTGCCACAGTTATTGAAACCCACATGCGATGTTCCGGAAGGCGTAATCGGCGCTGCAGAGCAGCAAGGCGCGATCTTGCCGTGCTGGAACGACGCAAGTGAGCGCACTCTATGCGGACCTTGTGCAGCAGTGCATCAAGATCCGGATAGTCCCTCAGAAAGCTCTGCACGACCAAGTTCAGCACATGTGCCAGACATGGGATGTGAGTGAGGTTGCCTAGGCCAAGAGCTGCCACCAGATTTCGGCCATTGTCACACACTACCAAGCCCGGCTGGAGATTCGCTGGCACAAACCACACGTCGCTCTCCTGATTGATGGCATTCCTGAGCTCCTGCGCTGTGTGGCTTCGATTCCCCAATGAAATTAATTTCAGTACGGCCTGTTGACGTTTGGCCACGGCTGTGCTCATATCGGTCGTAACAGGCTCCTGCTGCGCTGTTTCCGAGGAACTGGAGTAGGAGGAGGAGTCAATATGTACAGACTGGATTCCTGCAATCCGTGGAGTTGGCAGAACACGTAGAGCGCCACTCTCCAGATCTGTACCCGGCTCCACAACATTGACCCAATGGGCAGTGAGGGAAAGGTATCGTCCCTATCTATGGTTACTGGTCCACGCATCAGTGGTCAGGTGGACCTTGCTACTGACGGCGTTTAGTAGTGCATGTTTTATGTTTGCCTCCACATGTTTCTGCAGGGCAGGGACAGCTCGCCTGCTGAAATAAAAGCGGCTGGGCACGGTGTATTGTGGGACTGCCAATGCCATGAAGTCCCGGAAGGTGTCAGTCTCCACCAGCCTGAATGACAGCATTTCAAGGGCCAGTAGTTTGGCAATGCCAGCATTCAGAGCCTGTGCTCGGGGATGGTTTGCCGAGTATGGCCGCCTTTTCTCCCATGCCTGTGCTACCGATGGCTGCTGAGTGGCCTGGGAGTGTGAGGATGACTTGGAACATGGTGCTGTGGGTGGAATGTCACAGGGTCTCCGGACAACAGTGCCAGAGGTTCTTCCTTGGCGATCCTGTGAGGAAGCCGAACCAGATGTGTGTGAGCTGGAGGAAGAGGCCCCAACATGAGCTGAAGAGGTGGTAGGTGGTGCTGTACGTTGGCCTATGTCTTCAGTGTGTCTGTGTAACTCCAGCTCGTGCTTGGTCCGCACATGTTTCCACATATTAGTGGTATTGAGGTTGCTGACATTTTTCCCTCTTTTGACTCTCTGATGACACAGCTTGCATTTGACAAAGAAAATGTCATCTGCAACTGTGTCAAAAAAGGACCACGCACTGCAAGTCTTGGGAGCACCCTTTTTGCCTTTTGAAAGTGGAATGCTCCTAATGGGTGCCGAAGTGGAGGCTACAGGCAACCAAGTCTGCCCCCTCCCTCTCCCTCCGGTTTTGGCCGTTCGGGGAATCTCTTCCTCAGAGCTGCTCCCACCACCTTCCTGTTCCTCACGCCATGATGGGTCAAGGACCTCATCATCTACACTCCCCTCTTCAAACACCTGCTTCTCCTGGGTTGTCTCGCCAGCACCGTACGCACCAGAAAGTGGTAACTGAGTCTCGTCATCATCTGATGCGTACTGAGGTGTGCTGACCATAGGCACTAGCCCACCCGCCTCTTCAGATTCAGAGGGACAAAGAAGTTGTGCATCACTGCATACTCCCTCTTCTTCACATTCTGGAATGCTGCTTGGCTGGCCCCCTCTTTCCAAACTAACAGATTCCGAGAACAGAAGTAGAGACTGTGATGGCTCCTGTCCAGGGCTCTCTGAAGACACAAAATGTTCACAAAAAAGTACAGGCTCAAATAGCTAATTGTACATATCAAAGCCAGCAACATGTGAAAAGGACATATGTCTCCCTATACAAGGTATATACCTTTGATATGTACTTTGAGCCTGTACTTTTTTGTGAACATTTTGTGCATTTATTTGCTGTGCGTCAGCACACGGCTGTATATTTAGGACATATATTTTCTCCTTGTCTTGGTTATTTATGATAACTCTATACATATTTTCACTGTCCTGTGTCTTGTTTGCTCTCATGTTGTCACTATTTATGCATAATGTTTAAATAAAAATTATCCTTTTTAGGCTAACTATTTATCGTGTATGGAGCCTCTATTGTATCAAGGAGTAATGTTATTATACATCTATACTCATGGTTATGAATCAGTGAAGGATATTTATTTTTGAGATTCCATTAATAATTCTTGATAGATATATGTGTCCTTCTCCCTTATCATAATCCCTTGATTCTCTTTTTGACCTCTTTGGTCTTCTTTTTTGGTCTTCATGTCTGTGGTCTAGAGGCCTCCTTCCACTTGACCATGTGGAATTTTGTTTTGGTTATATAATTATTTTATTGTGTTTACAGACCTCCCTATTGGGTTAATGGATTACAAGAAACGTGACAAAACGTGGGTAGCTCAACTTGGGGCTGTGTTTGGTGAGAATCAACCAAAGGACAGGGAAACGGTTGATATAAAGGATTTGAAGCTGAGGATCAGAGAGCTCATCAAAAAAAGAGCAAAAACCTGGTGGAATAAGGCTGCACTAGAGAATTATCTACAAAAGGACATTATCCCGAGAGGTTTACGGGTGCAACTGTTTCCAACACTAGACACAGATGACTCATCCTTTGTTAATAAGTGGGAAGATACACTCACTAAATGTTCACGAACATTACTAGAACTGCTTATAGGTGCTGATAAAAAGACACTTGAATTTTTTGAAAAAGAAATTGAACTATCACGCGAAAAAATCCATGAATTGATTTCAGGTGATGAAATTAAAAAATTTGATACAGCCCTAGAGGATGATCTGAATAAGTGGGAGTTAGAAATTCAGAACAATAAGACTAAAAAATATCAGCGCGATCTTGAGGATTACCAGCTTAAAAGAGTATATCGCTGGCAATCTAGACAATCTAATAAACGAATCAAACCACAATCTAGATCTCAGTCTATTTCCAGTCTTTCAACTACTTCTGAAGGGGTATGTGGAGATCATTTTTTAGAAAAAAGAGGTGGGCCCAATGAAAACAATGGCCCACCAAACAACCACTATCAGCATCCTTATACACCAGCAGCAAAGAGAAAACAATATCCGTACAACATGAGGACCAAAAGAGTCAAGAAACCTTAAAGGTAATCAATTTATCGCAATATACACTCTCGCCCTCACAAATTGAGGTGCTTTCCTTAGGCTTATCCTTTGCACCGGTGATGGGTTCTGATCAATTTACATTGTTAAAAGACCTTGAACTATTTGCACGAAAACTAATTCTAAAAAAACAATTCTCCCCTAAATTAGACCCTACATTATCAATGACTGAACTACGGGCACTGTGTGATTTGGAATCATTAGCAGCTGAAAGTACAGGGTCTCAGGAATCTTCTCTCCCTGTACATCTTTATTCTCGGTCAACTATCTTTCCTCCCTTGTCTGCCTGCCCTCCAGTTGAAATCTTTGTTAAAATGGTTAAAAAAGATCTACTCAAATTGAATAATCATCCCTCTTACGATAATTTAAGTCATTCCCAGCGACTAGTACTAGAATCTCTGAGAGAGATGAGGGATGTTGTATTAAAAAGGGCAGACAAGGGCGGCAACGTAGTTATTTGGCCGACAGTTATGTATGAGGCAGAAGCTTTTAAACAACTAAATAGGAAGGATTATTATAGAAGGTTGGAATCAATACCTCTATCAGGCTTTAAGCATGAATTGACCCACCTTCTTGATGAGGGGGTGGATAATTTGGCTATTTCCAAGAAAATGAAGGAAGCATTATTGCCTGAATATCCTATTGTTCCAACCTTTTACTTGCTTCCGAAGGTTCACAAAGACCCCCACTGCCCGCCGGGCAGGCCCATTGTGTCGGGCATTGGGGGTCTTTGTGAATCAGCCTGTAAGTTCATTGACTTTTATTTGAAGCAATGTGTGGAAACCCTTCCTTCCTTCATTCAAGATACCACAGATGTCCTTAGACGACTCAATGGTCTCGTTTTGGAAAGTGACATGTGGTTGGTAACGTGCGACGTGGAGTCCCTTTATACATCGATTGACCATAGCCACGGGGTGAAGGCCGCCAGATTTTTTCTCCAGATGACTAATTTGGAACCTAGTCTGATCCAATTCATTCGAGATCTCTTACTGTTTATTTTGACACATAATTTTTTTGTGTTCAAGGACCGCCCCTTCCTACAGCTCCAGGGTACAGCCATGGGAGCGGCCTGTGCGCCCTCCTATGCTAATCTGTTCCTGGGGCTGTGGGAGAGGGACACGGTCCTTGACACATCAGGCCATTGCCATATCACCTCGTGGCTTCGTTATATCGATGATATTCTTTTTATCTGGCAGGGCTCCACGTCGCACCTAGAAACCTTCTTGAACCGCCTTAATACTAACGAATTCAACATAAAGCTGACATGGAAATATAGTCAAAGATCTGTTGACTTTCTGGATCTCCTTATATCAAAAAACTCGGATGGAATAATTTGTACGGATATTTTTCGAAAGAATACAGCCACAAATGCACTTTTACATCACTCATCCTCTCATCCTCCCCAATTAAAAAGTTCAATTCCTGTTGGACAGTTTCTAAGAGCACGTCGGATTTGCTCAGATGATAATACCTTCTTTAAACAAGCAAAGGAACTGTCCAACCGGTTTCAAGATAGGGGTTACAATAAAAAAAATATTCATAGAGGATTTATGCGAGCAGTTCATTCTGAGAGACAATTCTTACTAAACAAACCCTCAAAAGGTAGACAAAAAACTAATGATCCCAAACCACGCTTTGTTACAAAGTTTAATTCAAACTGGGTGGAAATTAATGATATCTTTAAAAAACATTGGCCAATACTGTTGACGGACAGAGATCTAAACTATCAGTTGACCCCCCATCCCTCAATTACGTGGCAAAAATCACAATCTCTAGGAGATATCCTCTGTCACAGCCATTACATTCCACCACAGGCGAAATCACCATTCACTCTGAGCAAAGGCCCTCCTTGGGGTAGTTTCCCATGTGGGGATTGTTCAATCTGTTATAATATATTACGGACTAAAGAATTCTGGGATTCCTCTAAGTCTAAAAAATTTAAAATTGTTCATCATATCACATGTAAAACAGAAGCAGTGATATATCATGCCTGTTGTCCTTGTGACTTTATATACATCGGCATGACCACTAGGTCCCTTAAAGTTCGTATTCAAGAACATATTAGGGACATTAAGAATGCTCTAGATTGTACTGAACCTCATCTTTTGAAAACTATCCCTAAACACTTCTTTGAGACCCACAAATGCGATCCGAAAGGCCTGAAGGTATGTGGCATTGACCGCATATACATGGGAATTCGCGGCGGAAATCTCAAACAGAAACTACTTTAAAAGGAGACTCGGTGGATTACAATTCTTGATACTGTGGCCCCTAAGGGTCTCAATGAATCCGTCAACTTCAAATCCTTCTTATAAATTACCTTTTAATTAATATATTTTTAACAGTGGTATGTGGTTTTCTTTTCTTTTTCTTTTTTCTGTTATGTTTATCCTATTGTTAACTTATTTTTCTTGTATTATAGATGCTTTTTGTCCTCGTCTTTTGCATCCAGTATTTCTAGGATCATCTCAGCAAGGCTACATACAATAATATATCGTAAAGTTGGATGAAGATCATCTCCGCTCGTGGTTATTATGGGGATGCTGATGCCCCTGATCCCTATATACAATCTGCATAGATATTTATTCAATAATATTTGATACTATCTTCTGTTCCTATGTAGTGATTGTGGTATCTTTCGCTGTTTATAGTATGGGAATCAGTCCTTTTTGATATCTTTATGGGTGAACATTATGGCATAGAGAAACTGGGGATATGTGCTGGTATAGGCAAGTTATAAATTTATCCTTTGTCCTCATATTTTGAATAATCTTATCTGTTTACCCTTCATATGTGCCTTTATAATATGCCATACCTATATTTTATCAAATTTACAGGATGGACAGTATATCCATCCAGTTCGTCCTCTATTCTGAACCTAATATATGGGTATAAGCTTTGTCACCAGATTTTCATTCCGTTGGTGTAGACGCGCTTTATGTGTGCCTGCGCCCGTTCCGTGGTGTTTGGGTGGCGTGCGCGTTGCCTTGGCGATGGATGGGGATGACGATTGTCCTCCCCTCTATTGCTGAGGCGCGCGCTCGCCGCCTTGCACCGCGGACGGGCGCACCACACAGGACGCGCGCCGATATGCCGGACTTGTTCTCATACCTGGGCCACTGCGGTGAGATATCTTTGCGCCGCCCTTCTGGGGGATGGGCACGTCGCTGTGACACTGCTCAGCGACGTCACTGCCCTCCTCCTTATTGGTTGGGGCGCGTTTTGCCACCTCCCTTTACTGGGCGGACTTCCACACATGACGTTTCATGATTGGCTGAAGTTTCAGCCTATGTATTTAAAAAGCCCATGCCTCCTCGAATTGGCCACGCCTCCCGACGAAGCCATAGGCGAAACACGCGTCGAGGCTCCCGGTGTCCCACACGTGCCTGCTGCTCCCACTCTCTGCTATACCATGACTGAAGGTATTTAATATATGAGTATACTTACTCATTTGCTGCTATCTATGCTACCTATGCCATATTACTTATGACACAGCCATCACTTTATTTACCTATATGTTTTTTACAATGGCTATGTCAGAGATGTTAAAGGGGAGTACTTTACCCTATTGAGAGTGGTTGCAGTGATTATGTTAGGCAGTGTGAGACAGTTTCCCTCCCTCTTCTATATACCTTGTATAGGGAGACATATGTCCTTTTCACATGTTGCTGGCTTTGATATGTACAATTAGCTATTTGAGCCTGTACTTTTTTGTGAACATTTTGTGCATTTATTTGCTGTGCGTCAGCACACGGCTGTATATTTAGGACATATATTTTCTCCTTGTCTTGGTTATTTACGATAACTCTATACATATTTTCACTGTCCTGTGTCTTGTTTGCTCTCATGTTGTCACTATTTATGCATAATGTTTAAATAAAAATTATCCTTTTTATGCTATTTATCGTGTATGGAGCTTCTATTGTATCAAGGAGTAATGTTATTATACATCTATACTCATGGTTATGAATCGGTGAAGGATATTTATTTTTGAGATTCCATTAATAATTCTTGATAGATATATGTGTTCTTCTCCCTTATCATAATCCCTTGATTCTCTTTTTGACCTCTTTGGTCTTCTTTTTTGGTCTTCATGTCTGTGGTCTAGAGGCCTCCTTCCACTTGACCATGTGGAATTTTGTTTTGGTTGCATAAAGGACTGTTGCCTGCTACAACTGGGGGATGCTGACTCACTGGTGCCAACAGCAGGCACAGAATCCCCACGTCCTCTCCCTGCAGAATTCCCACGTCCTCTCCCTGCAGAATCCCCACGTCCTCTCCCTGCTGAAACTCCACGCCCACGGCCACGTGCCTTACTCCCTGCCTTCTTCATATTGCTAGACTGAGAAAGATAGGCAGAAAAGTACAAAGGGGGGCCTTAGTGTGCTTATTCCTGAACAGCTGGTTACAGGTATAAGAAACACTAATTTTATGAAGTGTGTGTGTCGACTACACTTTAATGGGAGCTAATGTGGCCTACACAACTTTCAAATGTAGTGTTTAGTGAACTTTGTTGTTTGTTTTGGGGGAAAAAGACTAAAAGGATGTGACCAAAGATTTGAAAGTCAGAGTATCACCAACTTTCTGGAGCTATTACAATGCAGGCAGGTAACCTACAATGCAAAAGATGAGGCTCCAAAAAAATTGGGTAATACTAATCTGGCTGCAGCTGAAGGGCACAAGCCAGAAAAAAGGCTCCTCTATCTACTCCTATATAGTGTTTGCAACCAACCAATGTAGATGGATATGGATGGATGCACACTAATAGGAGAAGAAAAAATGAGCTGCAATTAAAGAAAAATATGTGTGAGGCAGTGACGCACGCTGAGCCGCCTACAACCAGACGTAGCTGCAGGACACACTACTCAGCGTGAGCTGCACTCACACACAGTCAGAGACCTCTCAGACAGCCATGAACAGTGCAGCTAAGTGGGCACTAGCACTGACAGGCTGCAGAAAGGCTCCGCTGTGTACTCCTAGAGTGTTTGCAACCACCGTATATGGATACGGATGGATGCACACTAATAGGAGGAAAAATGAGCTGCAATAAAAGAAAAATGTGTGAGGCAGTGACGCACGCTGAGCGGCCTACGACCAGACGTAGCTGCAGGACACACTGCTCAGCGTGAGCTGCACTCACACACAGTCAGAGACCTCTCAGACAGCCATGAACAGTGCAGCTAAGTGGGCACTAGCACTGAAAGGCTGCAGAAAGGCTCTGCTGTCTACTACTAGTGTTTGCAACCAATGTATATGGATAAGGATGGAAGCACACTAGATAGAATTTTTTAAAAATAAGCAGCTCAAAAAGAAAAATATGTATGAGGCAGCAGTGAGGCACGCTGGGCGGCCTACAACCAGACGTGGCTGCAGGACCCACTCCACAGCGTGAGCTGCACTCACACAGCCCTTGCAGACAGCTGTGAACACTGCTGCTAGGGAAAAGCAAGCTACAGTGGTGGTTTATGTAGCCTGGGTAAAGCACAATATTGTTTTGAGAATCGCTATTTCTAACTGTCCCTCACAGTCTTCAACAGCAGCCTGTCCCCAACTGAATTCACAGCAGAGTGACCAGAAATGGCAGCGGCAGTGGCATTTATAGTGCATTATGACATCATTTCAGCAGCCAATCACAGCCATGCCAATAGTTAACATGCCTACATGCCTAACAGGATGTGCCCACACTTCTGAGGATTCCCATTGGCTGAATTAAAGTGAGCGGGCTGATAGCATTATGGTAACTTCCGATTCCGGTATCTGATATGAAAAAAGTATCGGAAGTCAGTATCGGAATTCCGATACCGCTAATATCGGCTGATACCCGATACTTGCGGTATCGGAAAGCTCAACACTAGTCATCACCATTTGAACAATGCTGGAATATCAGTGTTTGTTAGATAGATATTCTCATTCAGAAGACAACAAGCAGTGAAAAGCTTTGCAAAAGCCAGAAGTGGGTTTATGTGCCAGAGACTGCATTTTCTTGCTTACAAGTGATTAAGACTCATATTTCACCCCAAGTAAAGATGAAATATCTGAATCAGTGAGAGGTGAATGCTAAGAGAACTGATGGCCCATTGATTTCCCACTGTTTCTTTCAGAAGCACTGCTATGTGAAAAGGACTTTTTTTTCAGACCAAAGACACAGCATTTAAACTGTTCTCTGAAGGTGGCAACTATGAGGTTTATTTATCAAGCGTGAGAATTAGAGCTAAAAGCAAAAGTCACGTAATTGGACTGGAAATTTTATTTTCTGTATTTGTCAAAAGCACTTTGCTAATGGTATCCATCGCAGTTTTTTTTCAACAGAATTATATGCACTGTATGCCACTAGAGGCTATGAAAGAAAAAGGAATTAAGAGGCCTGTTTGTATAGCTGGATAGAAGCAGCTGGATGTGGCGCCACTCATTGACTCTGCGTGGGAGTAACAAATTTCAAGTCAACCTTACAGAATTTCTCAATCTTAAACTTTATGAATGTTCCTACCCGTGAAGTCATTCTCATGACATACCACTTACAAGTGACATTTAGGTAATAATAGTGATCAAGGCGGTATTTTATTGTAGCTAATAAATGAAATATGTGAAGAAGGTATATTTGAATATTCAACTAGTTTTTGTCTTTACTTGAACAAATCTGTGTTGCTCTTACTTTCCTAGCTAGAATGACTAGATAAAGAAGCCAACATGTCAAAGCTCTTATATTTTAAGGTCATGGCAATGCTATGACCATAACTGGAGGCAGGTCATGCAGCTTGAATGGCAAGATGCAACTCTTTTTCCTATTCATATTGTGTTATTACACAAAAGAATAACAAAAAGTTATGCAGAAAGCAGGCATCTTGACCATAGGTAGAATTTAGTCTGAATAAGAACCCAAAAGTATTGCCTGTTGTGGTGTTCTTCCTACCAAATACAGAGCGGCAGAGCTTACATAATTCTGACATTTTTATTTTAGTGCAACTAATATTGGTGTACCATCACTTTGTTATTTATGTCCAAAGAACATAAGTAAATAAAATAGTACATGTAAATAACAGAGTACATGTAAATAACAGAGTAATTAGTTAACACTGTTTTGAACACAAAGGTTTCAAAGCCATTCCTCCGCAACAAGTTGTACCCAATCGGAACGGTACCTAACTCTGGTAGTTCATTTCACTATGAGTCAGCAGACATCAAAATAGAAAAGGGCAGAGCAGGACCAGGTCCTGACTGTTCAGACACCTGGTCGCGAAAAGCTAAATAACCAAAATGAATAGTCCAAAAAGGGGCTACCACAGACAGACTTGGCCCAAGCCACTCCGTCTGACAGACTACAGAGGAACCCCAATAACCTTTAGCCCCTATACAGGGAACTGGTTTTCTTACTGGATACAGTGGATGTGTAACATGGCGTTGGGCAGTGGTTGTCGGTGAGGAACTCGTCTCTTACAGCCCAGCACATTATATGAAGGTGGGGTTCCTGGCTGGGTGTGTGGACTTGTACTATGGGGGGGCGCTATGCCTTTACAGGCCGTATGTTACAGGTGACTTGGGTTGGCCAGAACCAGATGTTGATCAGCTCAATATGTGAGACCACCAATCAAAAATAAACTTTCTACTGAATGATAATTTAGTGGGGATTATTGTGATGACATGGGAGGTCAGTAGGTGCCCTGTAGAGAGTCTCTGGTTTTTTGGATCTTTGGATTTCTTGGCTGTCTAGATATCTGAAGGCATATATGCTTTTTATAGCTAACAAATATTCAAGCCATCATTCACAGTTAAATGGGAAGAATGATGATGAGACCAACTCGCATTGTTTGATTATGTAAAATATTTGCATAGTTTTTCCTCCACTGTTTTGCAAGTCAACAAACTGGTTGGCCTGGACAATGTGTTATCAACATATCAGCATATCTCATTGTTCAATGACTCTGTATCACTGTCTTGCAAAGATAGTAGACAAATAAGTTGTAGGAACTGATATAAGATGTAGAACATTAGCCGTTCATAAAATTAGAAATACCAATTTAACCTACAACAAGAGTCAACATTTCAGACTTTGACCAACAAGAAAAAAAACACATAAATTCAAAAGTCAACATATACAGCTCTGGCAAAAATTAAGGGACCACTGCAAAATTTTCAGTTTGTTTGATTTTTCTCTTTATAGGTATATTTTTGAGTAAAATGTAAATTGCTCTTTTAATCTATAAACTACTGACAACATGTCTTCGAATTTCCAAGCACTAAATTTTATATTTATTTTCAGAAAATGAGAAATGGTCAAAATAACAAAAAAAAATGCAGTGCTTGCAGACTAAAACAAGTTCATAATCATTTAGAAACAACAATAGTAATGTTTTAACTCAGGAAGAGTTCAGAAATCAATATTTTGTGGAATAACCATGATTTTTAATCACAGCTTTCATGCGTCTTGGTATGCTTTCCACCAGTCTTTCACACTTCTTTTGGGTGACCTTATGCCATTCCTGGTACAAAAATGTAAACAGTTCTTTTTTGTTTGATGGATTGTGACTATCCATCTTCCACTTGATTACATTCCAGAGGTTTTCAATGGGGTTCAGGTCTGGAGATTGGCATGGCCATGACAGTGGATTTGATGTGGTGGTCCTTCATCCACACATTGAATGACCTAGCTGTGTGGCATGGCACATTGCCCTGCTGGAAAAAAAAACAGTCCTCAGAGTTGGGGAACATTCCCTGAGCAGAAGGAATGAACTGTTTTTCCAGGATAACCTTGTATGCAGCTTGATTCATGCGTCCTTCGCAAAGATTAACCTGCCCAATTCCAGCCTTGGTGAAGCATCCCCAGATCATCACCGATCCTCCACCAAATTTCACAGTGGGTGCAAGACACTGTGGCTTGTACGCCTCTCCAGGTCTCCGTCTAACCATTAGACGACCAGGTGTTGGGAAAAACTGAAAATTGGACTCATCAGAGAAGATTACCTTTCTCCAATCATCTATGGTCCAATCCTTATGGTCTTTGGCAAGGTTCAGCCTGCCTCTACTTTGCTTCTCATTAATGAAAGACTTTTTTCTAGCTTTACATGACTTGAACCCTGCCTCTAAGAGCCTGATATGAACTGTTATTGCTGTGCACTTTACCCCAGCTGCCATTTGCCATTCCTTTTGTAGGTTACTTGATGTCATCCTGTGGTTGCTGAGTGACATTCGAATAAGATGACGATCATCCCGGTCAGTGTAGAGTCATTTTTTCCCCTCTGTCAGTCTGTAAATTTGTTGTCCCCAATGTCTGCTGCTTGACCTTGCTGTAATGGACTGCCGTCTTAGAAATTTTTTAGGATGGAGACAACATGACGCTCACTGTATTCCTCTGCTAGTAAAGCCAGAACTGAACCCTTCTTTTCCTCACTCAAGAATTTTCTTTTCAACTCCTTTGGCATGGTTAAAAGTTATTTTTTCATTCCTATTACTTTTGGGATATTACTACCACTTGTTTTGCCATCCAGCTTGTCCTATTGCAAGAGGATTGTGAACACCACAGAAGGGTTTTTTATACTTTCTTTTGTTAAATAAGATTTGGTTCAGGTGATCACCTAATCAGAAGCACATTAAGTAGAATGAGGTGTACTCTGGTTGGAATTCAACTGACACTTGAATGGAATGGCTGCCAGACATGTAGAGAAGCTGATTTTTATAAAACTGTGCAGTGATCTCTTAATTTTTGCCAGAGCTATAGATAACATTTTATTTCTCCTGGCTTGCTGAAAATAGACGTCTGGTTAATTAAGATAAAATGCTGTGTCGTCACAATTATATATAACAGTTAGTGAGCACACAGCTTGATGAATGTTTCCTTCACAATAGGGAGCATTTTTATACATAGTCTCAATTCCTTTCTCCTAATGCAATAGTTCTCCCCTTTGACTGGTTTACCTTCCTTCACCACAACCCAATTCAGTACTACAGTCCAGTTACTTAGAGTCCTATTCTCAACCTGTGGTTCTATGTTCTCTTCCCTCTCAAGTGGGAAGAGTGGGAAGTGGCCAATATGGCCGGTTCAAAGCTTCTCTGCTCCTGATTCTTTGCAACTCCCACCGAGGGCACTCTGTTCATCTCACATTCTCTGTCCTGTTGTAAAGGTTAAAAACCATTTACTGTATTGTTGGAGATTTGTGATGTAATATCTGATCTGGCCAGTAGAGGGTAGCGGAGTGAGGCCTGAGTTAGAGCATGGGGGGAAGTGGAGGTGCTAATCTGGTAGATATGGATAGAGCAGTGCAACTCTGGGTCTGTTGTTGATGACGTTGGGACACTTTGTTCAGCTTGACATGCTGAGGATAACCAAGTACACAGCATCTTGGGCTAGGTCATGGGAGACCTCATCTCTAAGGACTTAGGGAGGCCCGGCATTAGCGAGATCGGTATTCCCTAAGAGATTCAAGACGGCGTTTCTGATTATTCGGGACTCAGCTCAGCAAGGATCTTTCTACTTCAATCTCGGGACATTCCGGTACCAGCTTACATCTGAATATATGCGCATATATAAATAGCTTTCTAAAGGTCTAGTTAGGAAGGAAAAAGGCCTCTCCTGTAGGAAGAATTTCCAAAACATCTCTGAATAGGTGATTACTAAAGTAATGGCACAACACTGTTGTTTTATTGATTTATGCATAGAACCAGTTAATTGTGCTGTATTTTGCTTGCATATAACTGTTAACTCTGTTTAAGCGTACCTGCGTATATTCTTAGTTGGTGTCATTGAGTGTAACTGCTGTAATTGTATTTGATACTTTTACATTGTTTACCTACCTTTCCTTTGTTTTTTATAAACTGTTTAGTAAATATTTATATTATATTAACTAATCTTTGTGCAAGTCTGCTAATTGTTGCTCTATCTCTTGTCATGTGGCAGTCTCTCATCCATGTTTCACCATCCTGGCCTGTTACCTCTCTAAGTTATAAACTAGGGGTCATACTGCTAGGCGTTCTCTCCCAGGACCTGGAGGTCCTGGACCTCTCCTGGAGGCCAATTGACAACTCTTTCCTTCTGTCACTTCTCCTTACTCTGGATTACCCTTTACACTGGCTCGGTCTCTTCTTGCTTCAGGACACCCACGGCATGCGACACTGATTACTGTCCAGACCTTAGGTCTGCTTCTGGTGCACACAGAGCCCTATCTAATGCCCTGACAGGAAACTGTCTCTGTCCTTTCACCTTACACCCTACTACTCTGGGCTAGTCCCAAACCCTAACTCTCCCAATTGTAGGACAGAACACAACACGATCACCAATAAGACATATCACAATTCACATTATACACTACAACAATACACATTATGCATCTTAACAGTACTTATGTCTTTAATGTCTTAAATGGGGAACATGAGCAGTATGTTTGGAGCACCCCACGGGGCCTGGGGGTACTCGGTACCGGGCCCGTCGACTTCCATGGGGGACGGTGTCATGGCGGCGGCGACCCGGTCCGTGGCCCAGAGGTGTCCAGTAATAAAATAGGGGAAAGTTGCGTGGTATTTATATTGGGAAAAATGAAAATAAAGTTATTAGATGGTGAAATACATGACGCCACCTGTGGTATTCTAGTCAGAGGTGGCCAGCGCTGCGGTGTTGCTTCTTTGGGATGGATGTTAGGCGCAGCTATGATGTTGTAGCCCTCCACAGGTAGGGCTGTAGTCCCAGGGCAAAGATGTTAAATAAATAGTAAAAATGGCTATAAACGTTGGGGTGCAGATAAATGAGAGAAAGACACAGAGAGGTGCAGTTTCTTTACCTTTTACTGCAAATAGGTTGCAGTCCGGAGTACCACATGCAGGTGATGGAATGAGTCCGGCTCGCCTGGAGGCATTCAGGGGATCCACCTTGCCAGGTGGGGATTTAGGACCTTCCTTTCTGTGCTTTGTGTGTGGGTCTCCGCTGTATATAACTATGCTGCGAACCTCAATTCGTGATGGTTTCACTAACCTGTACGGCTGTCAGCGTGAGCCTATTCCACGGGTACCATTCTCTTCACCGTTGGCCCTGGGCTCCTTATCCGCTGCTCTGCCCTCAGGTGTTCAATGTGCACAGCAATTTACAATCCCCTGTACTTTCAGATTCGGCTATCAGGGCGTACAGCTCCTGTCAGCCTAGGACTCTGATGTCCCTTTTCTCTTTATTAGCGCTTTACTCAGGGGTCTGCTATATGCAGTATTTCAGCTTCCCTGGAGTCTCTTAGTCTCTGCTCTTGTCCTTTCCTCTTGTCAGATCAGCTGCCTGTCTTGAACTGACAGGATCTTCCAGAAAGATCCTTTTACCTCACGTCCTCACGTTTAACTGTCGTCATTTTTCCACGTAGCTCACAGCTGTTTCGTTTCCATGACAACTCCCTCAGCTGACTTCTAGTTGACTCACCAACCTCCTCTGCTGGCCAGAATTTATAAGTTATCTCCCTTTTCTGACTTGCAGCAGGAAATTGTAATTAAATTTATTACCTGGCATGGGGGGCCCCTTTCTGCCTCCAAGCATGACTTTACCCATTAGAGGGAGGCAATGTCACTGTGACAACTGGACTCTGGGGTGTCACATGTTCACCTTCCTACAGATGGCCACCATGTAAAGGCTGTCGTCCAGAGGTATGAATGGTTGTCAGGGAGGGGCAAAGGCAAGGGGTCAAATCAGGAACAGAATCCTAAAATAAGTAATAATCAAACATCAAATCAAGGTCAAAGAACGAATGTTATCAAAATAGAACATGGAAGCACAGCGCAGAACTCTGAATTTGAAAAGCTGAACCATTGACTGGCAGTGGGAGCTTATTCTAAGGGGTTTATTTAGAACAGTCCCACTCAGTGCTAACAGCAGCCAGAAACCAAAACAACAAGATTAACCCCATAGCTTCCAGACTGGCCAGAGCCAAAAGTCCCAGGAATAATATAGTGTCCATGCTCTCAAACATCATCCGCAATTACAGTGTTGCGCTGCCTAAGGGCCGAAGCAGAGACTTGCACGGATGTTTCAGGTGGTGCATGCTAATCATGATGGGAAAAGGGAAAGTGAAGCAGATCGCTGTGCCATTACTGGAAAAATTACTTTATAAAGACCAAAACCATTATTAAAGCTGTTTGGTGACCATATATGATAGATACCAGCTCCGCAGAACATATTACAATACAGTTATAGATACCGATTTACAAATAATATTTTTTTCTGATTGTTCACTTTCCCCATCTTTCCATATTGGACCGACAGCTGTGGACACTGTTTCCAGTTACAAATCACCTGCAGAGGTAGCAACAAAGACACATTAGACTTCTTACTGTCCCCATCTATTCCCAAACTGCTTGTGTCTTCTCGCACTTCCAGCACTGTCCCCATCTATTCCCAACCCGCTGACGTATTTATCTAGTGTTGTGTGGTTTGCACCTTTATTTTTTACCCAAGTCATTACTCTATTTTCACCTTTTTTTAAGTTTATTTTACATACAGTTGAAATTAGAAGTTTACACACACTATATAAAAAGACACATATGCATGTTTTTCTCAATATCTGAAATGAAATCATAATAAACCTTTCCCGTTTTAGGTCAATTAGGATTACTATAATTATTAATATTTTGCCAAATGCCAAAATAGTGAGAGAGAGTGAATGTTTTAAGGCATTTTTATTACTTACTGCAGTCAAAAGTTTACATACATTTCATTAGTATTTGGTACTACTGCCCTTAAACTGAATGATTTGGCTCAAACTTTGGGATATCCTTCCACAAGCTTCTCCCAATAGTTGGTCAGAATTTGGCCCCATTCTTTCTGATAAAACTGGTGTAACTAATCCAGGTTTGTAGGTCGCCTTGCTCACACCTGCCTTTTCAGCTTTGCCCATAAATTTTCAAAAGGATTGAGATCGTGGCTTTACAATGGCCACTACAAAACATTGCCTTTGTTATCCTTAAGCCACGTTATTACCATTTTGGCAGTATGCTTCATATCATTGTCCATTTAATATACTTTTGCTGTACAAAGCTGTATGCACATGATCAGCAATGCAATCTCCTCTCAAGAAAATATCCAAAAATGAAATTTGATTGGAAAGTGAATAGAACATGAATTTCAAATTAAATGTATTATCATTTAGATATACAACAAATTCAGAAGATTCTAATGTACTTCCCACCCACACAAGGAGGATGTAATCCACATAGCTTCATACGTATGAACTAGAGCAGGGGTCCCCAACCGCCGGTCCGCGGCCCAGCACCGGGCCGCTGCAGTGCCCTTGCCGGTCCGCGGACACAAGGGGAGCCAGGGGCGGTCAGTGGCGTAGCGGGGGCTGGGGCGGCGCGCAGCAGTTCTTAGCGGCGGCCAGGTAGCGATCAAGCAGCTCCGCTGCATGCAAGAGGGAATAGCAGGAGCGGAGCTGCAAGGACCCGTCCAGCTTCCTGCCCACCGCCCGCGCTTCCTGTCTCTGACTGACACAGAGAGGAGAGCGCGGCCGCTGCTGTGTCAGAGCGAGGAAGCGCGGGCGGCGGGCAGGTGAGAGGAGAGAGGTGGTGTGTGTATGTATGTCTGTCTGTGTGTGTACATGTATGTCTGTGTGTGTGTGTGTTGGTCTGTGTTTGTGTAGCCTGGCCCTGGAGGAGATGGGGACATGAGGAGAAGACCGTGAGGGGAGTGATGGAGAGATGGCAGTGATGGGGTGCAGGCAATGATGGGGAGATGGCAGTGATGGGGTGCAAGCAATGATGGGGAGATGGCAGTGATGGGGTGAAGGCAATGATGGAGAGACAGCAGTGATGGGGTGAAGGCAGTGATGGGGAGAAGGGAGTGATGGGGTGAAGGCAGTGATGGGGAGAAGGGAGTGATGGGGTGAAGGCAGTGATGGGGAGACAGCAGTGATGGGGTGAAGGCAATGATGGGGAGACAGCAGTGATGGGGTGAAGGCAATGATGGAGAGACAGCAGTGATGGGGTGAAGGCAATGATGGAGAGACAGCAGTGATGGGGTGAAGGCAATGATGGGGAGAAGGGAGTGATGGGGTGAAGGCAATGATGGAGAGACAGCAGTGATGGGGTGAAGGCAATGATGGGGAGAAGGGAGTGATGGGGTGAAGGCAATGATGGAGAAAAGGGAGTGATGGGGTGAAGGCAATGATGGAGAGAAGGGAGTGATGGGGTGAAGGCAATGATGGAGAGACAGCAGTGATGGGGTGAAGGCAATGATGGAGAGACAGCATTGATGGGGTGAAGGCAATGATGGGGAGAAGGGAGTGATGGGGTGAAGGCAGTGATGGGGAGACAGCAGTGATGGGGTGAAGGCAATGATGGAGAGACAGCAGTGATGGGGTGAAGGCAATGATGGGGAGAAGGGAGTGATGGGGTGAAGGCAATGATGGAGAGAAGGGAGTGATGGGGTGAAGGCAATGATGGAGAGACAGCAGTGATGGGGTGAAGGCAATGATGGGGAGAAGGGAGTGATGGGGTGAAGGCAATGATGGAGAGACAGCAGTGATGGGGTGAAGGCAATGATGGAGAGACAGCAGTGATGGGGTGAAGGCAATGATGGAGAGAAGGGAGTGATGGGGAGAAGGGAGTGATGGGGTGAATGCAATGATGGAGAGACAGCAGTGATGGGGTGAAGGCAATGATGGAGAGAAGGGAGTGATGGGGTGAAGGCAATGATGGAGAGACAGCAGTGATGGGGTGAAGGCAATGATGGGGAGAAGGGAGTGATGGGGTGAAGGCAATGATGGGGAGAAGGGAGTGATGGGGTGAAGGCAATGATGGGGAGAAGGGAGTGATGGGGTGAAGGCAATGATGGGGAGAAGGGAGTGATGGGGTGAAGGCAATGATGGGGAGAAGGGGGTGATGGAGCACTCATTCAAAACCTATGGTGAGTTGAGTCACATTATAAATGTTATTTAATTATAAGTATGCACTGCTACACTACAACCGTGTCCATAGCCCCGCCCCCTTATGACAAAAGCCCCGCCCCTGCCACACCTCCATCCCCGCCCTGCCGGGCCATGGAAGAATGGTCTTGCTTGAAACCGGTCCCTGGTGCAAAAAAGGTTGGGGACCACTGAACTAGAGGATAGATCTTTATTATACAGGGTGGTCCAAAAGTAGGTGGACAGTATGTTTAATAGGGTTATGAAGGGGGAGATTTATCAAACATGGTGTAAAGTGAAACTGACTCAGTTGCCCTTAGGAACCAATCAGGTTTCACTTTTCTTTCTTCACAGACTCTTTGGAAAATGAAAGGTGGAATCTGATTGGTTGCTAAGGGCAACTGAGTCAGTTTCACAGATCCAGTTTTCACAGATAAATCTCCCTCAAATCTGTTTTCTTTTCAGATAATTCAGATAACCCATAATGGCAAATAATTTAAATACAGATCAAAGAATATGGATTTTAAAAGAGTATTGGAAATATCAAAATGCTGAAACAGAGCAAATTGGGTTGAAAAATTTGATACTCAAGCCCCAAAGAGACAAACCATTTACCCTATTCGTGACAAATTCAATGCCACTGGCTCAATCCTTAATGCTCCAAAAACTGGTTGACCCAAACCTGTACAGAAAATAGAATTGGGAATTTCACGAGCTTCCATCATGCAAATCCTGAAATCTATTGGGTGGAAAGCTTATCGTCCACGTCTAAAGGGCCTGTCACACTAAGCGATATCGCTAGCAATATCGCTATAACTTGTGACGTTATAGCGATATTGCTAGCGATATCGCTGTGTGTGATACTTACCTACAACCCGCTCCCCTGCTGGTTATCGCTGATCGCGCGAGAACGTCCTGGACCGTTTCTCGTCGTCAGCTTCCTGCTGGGCTTCCTGCTGTGACGACGAGCGACGCGTGGAGCCGGGTGGGAGGAAGCAGGATCGCCAGGTGTGACAGGTAAGTAGCGACCCCCGTCCCTAGCGATGTCGCTAGTGAGATCTGCCTGTGTGGCAGCTCACTAGCGACCACTTAGCGATGTACCAGCGATCCTGACCGCGTCATATTGCTGGTCGGGATCGCTGGTACATCGCTAAGTGTGACAGTACCTTAATTCATGGTTTATTGGAGGATGATCCAGACAGGCGGCTGCAATTTAGTGAGATTATGCTTAACGAAATTGAAGAAAATTCAGTAATTTTAGATAACATTATGTGGAGTGATGAAGCTTCTTTCTAATTATCTGGCCATATTAACAGACATAATTATATTTACTGGTATAATGAGAACATGCATTTAACACTAGAGGAACAACTAAATGAGCCTGGAGTTAATGTTTGGGGTGGTATTTCAAGTTTTGGTGTTTCAGGACAATTTTTTTTATGGAACAGTCACAGTATCTCGAAATTCTAATGAATCAAGTTGTTCCCCCATTAAAGCCACAGACTAATTCAAATGACCTTTATTTCCAACAAGATGGCCCCCCCCCACATTATTCAAGAGTAGTCCGCGACTATCTTGATGAAACATTTCCTAATAAATGGATTGGCCAAAGAGGCCCGCTTGATTGGCCGGCACGTTCACCAGACTTAACCCCAATAGATTTTTTCTTTTGGGGAGTATTCAAGGACAAAGTTTATAGTCGAAAACCAAAAAGTGTCAGTGATTTGAAAAATTACATAAAAGATGCATTTCAAGAAATTATTACCCAAAGAGACTTTTCCAAACTTTTTTATTGGTTTTGGAATTTAAAAGGGAAAGGGTAAAAGGGAAAGGAAGGGGAGAAGGGGGGGTTGGGAGGGAGATGGAGAGGGAGGGCAAGAGGGGGGGAACAAGGGAGGACCAGGAGGGAATAGGGAACAAACGTTTTTAAACATTGCTAATACAAACATGCCATTACGCAGAATGGCTTAAAATGAATAGAGACGATGTTTACATATGTACATTTGAAAGCACAAACACGTATTCTATGTCAATTCTAATACAGACATAGTAGTTGACCAACCGATATGGTATTAGATTAGGTGAATATATAAAAAAAAATATTGTACTCCATAGGGGTTCAAGGATATAGTTCTATCCAACGAGTCCATTTCTTTATAAATTTGTCATAGGAGTTGTTTAACATGGCTAGCTTACGTTCAAATTCTTTGTGAAGGCTAACTTTTTCAATAATATTTTGAATCGATGGTGGGTCAGGTTTTTTCCAGTAATAGGCCAAAGCATTTTTAGTAACTAATAAGATGTGGATAACAAGAGGTTTTAAGGTAGGGTCTATCTGATCTGAGTTCAACGATAGAAGTGCCAATTGAGGAGAGAGGTGAATCTTTTTTGAAAGTATTGAGTTTATTAATATTTTTCCAAAGCAACTTAATAACAGGACAATGCCAAAAGATGTGAATTAAGCTCCCATATTGCCCACAATTTCTCCAACAGGATGAAGAATGTTCTTGGTTTATTTTAGAAAGGTTGGCAGGTGTATAATACCATCTAGTAAGAATTTTATGGTGGGATTCTTGTAAGGACATTGAAGCTGTGGCAGAGTAAGAAATAGTACAAGCTTTTTCCCATTCAGAAGGATCAAGACTTAAGTGAAGTTCAGCCTCCCATTTTATTATGTTATGGGTTTTTGTCAATTCATAGCTTTTGTTTAAACATTTATATATGAATTCCATACTCCAGAATATACTGTGATCAATATTATTGATCAAGTTTACTGCTGGTTCAGAGATACGAGAATTTTTGAGAAGAAACTTATCAATATGATTTTTCAAAATCAGATACTGACAAAATGAAGAGGAAGGAATGTTAAACTGTTTTTTTAGGAGACTAAATGGGTGACAAGTCAGTCCTAAACTCAAGTCTTTTAGTTTCTTTATCCCTAATTTCTCCCATAGAGGGTCTATGGTGTGTTTCAATGACGAGCAAATGACATGAAGTTAAAGATTTTTTAGAGAATCAAAGTTATTGAGACCCCTTTTAGGTTTAGAGAATTTTTTCCATGCACCCAGTATGGGTTGGAAGATAGGATGAGAGTTTGCAATGTCTTTTCTTAGTAGTATTTGGTCTAGGATGAGTAGATTTAGAGATTTGATATTATTGAAATGGAGTTCTAGGTCATACCAAGCAGGGGGTTCTAAATGCGGCCACCAATGAAGACTCTGCTTTATTAAGTTGGCGTAATAGTATGCCGAGATATTAGAAAGTCCAGCTCCTCCATATCTTTTACTATTATATAGAATATTTTTTGCAATTCTTGGTTTCTTGTTTCCCCAGATGAAGGAGTTGATTTTATTTTGTAAACTAGTTAGAAGAGAAGTCGATATTTTTATTGGGAGTGACCTGAACAAATATAAAATCTTCGGCAATACATATGACTTAAAAGTCATGATTTTCCCCCACCATGATAGTTCCCCATCTCTATATATGTTGAAGCCATCCGAGATATTTTTAAGCAAGGAGTCAAGATTGTTGGGAATTAAGGAGTCAATATTTTTGCAAAAGTCTATGCCAAGATATGTGAGATTATTATCTGTCCAAGACCAGGGTTTGATTTTTTTGATCTCCTCTATCTCAGAATTGTTTAAATTGAAAGTAGGACATTTTTGAGAAGGCTTGGAGAAGCTTTTGGATTTTTATCAGGGAATCATGAGGATTAGAGATAGAAAAGATTATGTCATCAGCAAAAAGGCTGATTTAAAACTCTCTAGTGTCCACCTTTAAACCTCTAATTTCTGTGTCATCCCTAATCAATTGGGCCAAAGGCTCTATGGCCAGGACAAAAAGTAGGGGCGATAGGGGACAACCCTGATGGGTGCCATTAGTTATTTTCAATGACTGAGAGAGGTTATTATTGGCATAAACTCTTGCTTTGGGGTTTGAGTAAAGTGCCATTATGGTTGTTAAAAATTGGGAATAAAAACCGAATTTATGTAGAACTGCTTGAAGGTACTTCCAATTGAGGTGGTCAAACGCCTTTTTGGCATCTAGGGATATTATAGTGGCTTTTGTTTTAGTAGATTTGATTAATTTTATTAGATTGATAAGCCTTCTTGTGCCGTCAACTGTTTGTCTGTTTTTTACAAAACCAATTTGGTCATTTAGTATAAGCTTGGGTAAAAATTGGTTTAGTCTATTTGCAATTATTTTAGCGTAAAGTTTCAGATCGCTATTGATAAGGGATATAGGCCTGTGATTTTTAATTTGGGTTGTGTCCGAATTAGGCTTGGGGATAACTATGATGGTTGCTTCCAGCATTTCATCAGGAAAGCGACCACTTTTCGAGGCTGCGTTAAAGACTTTTGTTAGGTGAGGGGCTAATAGATTACCAAATGTTCTATAATAATCATTGTTGAACCTATCTGGGCCTGGCGATTTAAAATATTTAAGATGGTTAATGGTATCCAAGACCTCTTTGTCAGTAAAAGGAGAGGTGAGGTATTCTGTGTCATCGCTGTTTAGTTTAGGGAGATTCACAGATTTTAAAAATGCATCAATTTTGGATTTGTTTGGTTGGAGATGGGGGTAAGTCTGGTTGATGTTGTATAGGTCTTGATAGTAGTTTGCAAATGACTTTACAATATCTTGGGGATGATTTAGTGACTCACCTTTTGGAGAAGTTATTTTATTTATTCTACTTCTTATCCTGAGCTTTTGAAGTCTGTTCGTCATATATTTTGAAGGCTTATTGGGATTTTTATATTGTTTTAATTTTGATGATTTTAAGGCAGAATCATAGAATGAGAAGATTATGGCTCTCAGGTCTTGTCTGAGTTTTGAAAGCTCGGATGGAATGATGGGGCAGGGAGATGATCTTTTTGCTTGGTTTGACTCTTTGGTTTTGATTTGATTTTGTATATTGACAATTTTCTCTCTGTTTATTTTTTTTATTCTAGAAGAGATGTAGATTAAGACTCCCCTCAGAACTGCCTTATGGGCATTCCAACAAATGAATGGGTCCACAAGGTTTGACTCGTTTTCATTGAAGTAGTTTTTAATTGCTGTGGAAATTTCAATATTTAAGGTAGGGGAATTGAAAAGTGAGGAATTACATTTCCAAAGAAAATGTTTGCTGATTGCAGCTCCTTCTGAAAATTCACCAATGACTGGAGAATGGTCAGATATCGTTTTTGGCGAAATAGAAACACTTGAGAACTTAGGGAGAGAGAAAACATCTGACAAAATTAAGTCTATCCTAGAGGCTGAATGATGTGGGTCAGAGAAATGACTAAATTCAATTGAGGTCGAATTTAGACATGGAAAAAAACGTCGAACAATTCACTTGTATGCAACCATTTGCTGGGCATTTCAGATTTGTTTCTGTTTGTTGCTGTGGAGTCCATTTTGCCATCTGGAACGATATTGAAATCGCCAGCAATTAGTAGAGTACCTTTTTTAATTGCATTTATTTTTTTCATAAGCTTATTAAGGAATTTAATTTGGCCTCTGTTGGGGGCATATACATTCACTATTGTATATGTGACTTGATTTAGATTACAGATCAGGATGTGAAAATGACCTTTTTCGTCTTTGACCTCATCGAAAAGTTCGAAGGAAAGAGAGTTTTTAATTAGTGTTATTACCCCTGCCTTTTTCTTTGGACCGGAAGATTAAAAAATGTTAGGAAAGTTTTTGTCTAGAAAGTTGGGATGAGAATTATGTTTGAATTTCGATTCTTGAAGGCACACAATGTCAGAATGAGAGCAATTCAACTCATTGCGAATTATAAACCTTTTTCTTGGGCTGTTAAGCCCTCTGACATTGTACGTCATCAATTTTAGTTTCATTTTGTGTAGATTGGACCCGATGGACTACTTTAGATTAAAAAAAAAACTGAAAATTTAAATCAAACTGTATCTGAAATTGCTCAGATAAAATATATACAGTATGACAAGCAAATATAACTTTAGCAAATAACACTAAAACTGAACAAGGTCCTCCAGAAGGAATCCACTCCTGTAGATTCTACTTTAGGGTGGGGGAAAGTTTGTGGTAACAAGCTCTAAGGAACTTCTATAACAGTAGAAAACAAAGAGACTTTAGAACATCATGTGAAACTTTAAGGCTGATAGCCTGAATGACAAGATTAGGCCTTGAGGAGAATCAAAATTATTTCAGGTGGTGCCTTTGGAGTCGTCAGAGGCTGTAGTTTTGTCGCGATGAGGGATTTTGTTTGCTTTCAAGAATTCCATACCATCTTTTAGAGAAAGTAGGGCTGTTGTTTTTCCCTTGAAATGGACAAGGAGCTTAAGAGGGAAACCCCATTTATATGAAATCCCATTGTCTCTTAGAGGTACCGTTATGATCTTGAATGCTTTTCTACCTTCAATTGTATCTTTGGAGAGATCTGCATAAAATCTCAAGTGGTTATAGGGTTCAGGGAACCCACCTTTTTGTCTGACGCAATTTAGTAATTGATCTTTTATGTGGAAGAAGTGAACTCTCATTATTGTGTCTCTTGGTGCCTCCTTACGGATGTTAGGCGGTTTAGGAAGTCTATGGATCCTGTCAATTAGAGGTCCTGGTCAGTTAAAGATGGGATAATTTTCTTGAACACTTTCTTTGTATAGTCAGCTAAATTATTGGGAGAGACAGACTCAGGAATTCCTCTAATTTTTAAATTGTTTCTCTGATTTCTGTCCTCCAAGTCTGCCAATTTTGTTTTTAGGTTGAGTAACTCTTTCTTTATGTCTTGGTTTTCTTTTTGGGTGGAGCTTAATTTTTCCTCTACATCTATCAATCTGGTTTCCTGGTTTTCCAATTTTTTGTGGAATATTTCAAGTGTTTCTTGGAAAATCTTAGTTTGGTTATTCAATGTGATTTTTAGGCTATTATTGATTTTGTCAGCGAGACTAGCCATATATAGCTCAATGGAATTTTTGTCATTTGAATAAGGGTATTCAATTTCTGGCTCTCCTTTGTTAAACTTTGATTTTTCAGGGCTGCGGTTTGGTGAAGAGAGAGAAGAGTTATCCGATTCTTCACTTGATGAGTTATATTGTAAGAGAGGTTTTTCTCCCCATTCTCCTGGGACTTTTCTCTTTGATGAAATGGAGGTGTCCATATCATCTGTTATTTTGGAGGAAGAAATTGTTGCTTTGGTTCGTTCATTTGGTGTTTTACCACTGTTATTTGTCTGATTTGGTTTTAAAGTTTTGTTGGAGAGTAGTTTTTCATCTCCTTTTATGGGAGACCTTGATTTGATAGGGCTCAGAGTGTTAATTGCATCCATTGAAAGATTGCGGTAAAGGCCTTTTTGTTTTTGAGCTCTTAAAGGGATGGATGATTTTGAATTTTTCTGGGACATTTTACTGTTTGCGGGTATGAGGGAATCAAGCCTAGAACCAGTCAATATGGTATTAGAAGTTTAAACCAAGCAATATGTTATCAGATGACCAACTAGTTTGGTATTAGGTTAGGTGAATATATCAACCAACGTGGAAACAATTGACCAACTAATATGGTATTATAATAATTAAATTAAAAAAAACCAAATAAATAAAAACGGGTTGACCAATTAATATGGTATTAGAATTTTTAGGGGGTTAAGGGGACCAACTGGTATGGTATTAGAAATTGAGCGCAGTCTCTGCAGAGAAACTTGAAAACAAAGGATTAACCTGGGTATCCAGATGTGTTCTTTCTTGAAGTAATAGGTAGATGCGGTAGACAGACTGTGTCTTGCTGCTTTCAAACTGTATTCAGTGATGATAGCCAAATTGCACAATATTGGGCTTATTTTGCTCTAGATGATGAGCTTGTGATGTCTCTTGAATGGATGGATAATAAAAATCACTTGTTTGCAGGAATGGATGTCCCTTTAGGGAAAAGTTCCTCAGAGCTCATAGACTGCACCTCTCACTCCATGACAGTCTTAGGCCACGCCCCTACCCAAAGAGACTTGTGCAAAAATGTTTGTCGAAGCGTAAGAGGCAGACTTCAAAGCTGTGCAAATTGTGATGGAAAACAGTTTGAGCGCCTGCGTGATAAAATTTGAGGGCTTTTGTATTATTGTTCAGAATAAAATTCAATTGTCAATGTTATGCTTGTGTTAGTAAATATAATTTTATATACTGTATAAATCAATATAAATGTTATTTTCTGTCCACCTACTTTTGGACCACCCTGTATGTTTACTGATTGGTTGCTTTTTGCATTCCATTGCATGTTCTTTGCTCCAACACCTCATTTTGAGCCTCTTTTTGATTGGCTATGTTTAGTTTAAAACAGGACCATTGCCATTTTATTACTATGCTATGATTGAGGGCATCTGGGATGCCAGAAATGCATCAGTTATTTATCTTTGTATATCAGATTTTACAATATAAAGAAATAAAATAGTGCTTTTGTTTCACCTGTGGAAGTGCCATTCTCTTCACTTTTCCCACTGTTGCTGAGCCCCACCAGCTGGAGCTATGGCTCCCTCCAGTTTTCTTCCCATGGACTTTCAACCTACAAAGCGTGGTAAGCTCTAATACGTTTATCTACATATGTTTGTTATAATAAAGGCCAATGTGGCCAATTTAATCCAAATTGTTGTTTTGTCTGTTTATTTGGGAGAATCTTGGAATATTTGGTCTTGTAATGAAGGGGAACTTCTATGGAAGGGTAGCCTGCTCTAGTCAGCTTGGTTCTCGCATTCTCACATCTAAATTGTATGCTCTTCTGGTCAGCAGAGTTGTCTCTCACCTATAAACAGTAATTTGTGAGGCTGGAAATAAGTGGGTAAAAATCCGCTTTGCCACTTGACAATTTGTGAGCTACACTTTATCATTGTGGTTTGTCCTGATGAAGCGGTATGTTTAAACAAGTTGACAAAGGAAAACGTATTTCAACTATTCCAGTCTCCTACTCCTTTCTGGACCGTGGGAATTTTCGCAGTGACAGTGCAAATTTTACCCACTTATTTCCAGCCTCACAAGTTTCTCAAAATCGTGGATCTGCGGCAGCCTATTTCTAAGCTGATACAGGGGTTGTGAGTCTCACAAGGTGAACATAAATAGCTTTTATCTCCTTATTTTCCACTCAGATAAAACCCTGTAGTGGTTGTTTTACCTAAGTTTTAGCCTTTACTCACCTATAAAGAGTAAGCTCTTGTAATCAGCATGATTCACTCTCTCCTCTCTGCCACGTGTATTTTCCTGAGAAATTACAACCTTTCCAATATTTTGATTTGCACACATGTAGTTGCTGCAATTTTTTCTTGAGAATTCGGCGAAGTGGTCGATTTTGAATTTCAAGAGATCCGCTCATCTCTCCCGGTGTATACCTCTCCCGTACTATTGCTGTACATTTTTCCATCAGAAAAATGATGTATAATTAATAACAACAGAAGCAGCAGTATCATTACATTTTGCATGGAGAATTTCTTAAAATGTTAATCCACTTTTTAACACAAGTGATGACTACAGGAAAATGCGCCCTTTAATAGGCCTTTTTTTAACATAGGAAACTGGGACATTTCTTTAGCATAAGGTTTATGCTCACTTCACAAAAGCGTCACCATGGAAACACTTCCTGTTAATCCTTTTAATCCAGGTGCATCGGGGTCTTGATTCAGATGAAATAGGCATGTTAATTCAAGTAGCAGCTATCACCTGTGCGTCAGACTTCAGAGCAGACACAGAAATAGACATGTATTTCATACACAAAAGAAACTAATGCTGAGAAAAATTCATGTAAGTAATACCCACTTCACCCATTCTTGTACATTTGCAGAAATAATAAGCATTAAATGGTTTGTCTGGTCTTAAACTAGCAGTATGCAGTCACTCTATGTGACTGCAGACTTGTGAATGCATACTGACATTCCGACAATAGGTGTGCAGCCATGCTCAGTGTACGTATATTGAGGAAGGATGGAGACAGTCTAGTCGGAATGTGGCCGGGAGCAGGATTGGACATATTATTAGTGCAACCTGTGCGGCCGCACAGGGGCCCAAGAGGTAAGGGGGCTCATTTCTACCATCAAAGCAAGTGCGATTTTGCATTTTTAGGAGCTCTTGGGCTGCAAAGTGCCCATATACTGTTCTTGCACAGGGGCCTTACTCTGTGGGTGTCCATCAGTGGCCGGGGGTTTGCACAATATATGGTTGCGGTAAGAGATGAGCGACTTTGCCTTTTTTCGGGTCGAGTCGGGTTTCATGAAACCCGACTTTCGCAAAAGTCGGGTCGAACGAAATCGGCCGATTATTGTGAAAAGTCGAAGGACGACTGAAACATGAAACCCAATGCAAGTCAATGGGGAAGAAAAGTCGGCAGTGAGTGGAGGACAGGAAACACACCTACAGTGCCCATTTTAATGCCAAAAACATCAATTCTTATTACTTAAGCTTGTCAACCTTAATTTACTTTATAATAATAGTTAGGCATTGAAAACTGGGGGTTATTTAGCGAAAGTTGTGGGGGGGTAGGGCTGGCTCCAGATTTTTGTGGGCCCAGGGCCAAAGAGTGTCAATGGGCTTCTTTAACACATGCCACAATTCATGATCCTCTGATACGGCAGAGAAATAGCGGTATAGTACACTGAAAAATACTTCACTTCTTACATCACATGACTGATATCCATTTTGAATTCTCCAATAGCTCCAAAAACGGACAGTATATTACTCTATACAGTATTATGGCCACCGCATAGTGCTCTATACAGAGTAATGGGGTCCATATATTTCTCCATACAGAATCATTGGTCCCATATAATGTTCCATACAGTATATGATGAGCTCCACATAATGCTACAGTATATGTTGGTCCCCATGGATGAAGCTCCACTGTCTTATGGGCCCAAATAATGCTCCATATATAATGGGCCCCATTTCTAATGCTCCAGTGTATAATGGGCCCTGTAAATGCTGCTCCAGTGCCTTATGTCCACCTTTGGAATGCTCCAGTGTATGGTGGGCCCAATATATCATTCTCCAGAGTATAGTGCTCCCCAAAAATTGCTCCCAACCTTTAAAACAATTAAATAAGTCTCCTCGCTAGGGAATCCCTGTACTAGTCTGGACTCCTCATCGTCCTCATCTTCCATCTCTCTGCACTTGGACTGTTTAGGCAGAGGGCGTACAGACGTGATGTCATCGCGCTCTCTGACCAGAATGTCACTGTCAGGAAACACAGAAGACGTCACGGCGGTGGAGCAGGGAGAGGTAAGTATTTCAACTTTGCAAGTGCTTCTGATCCTGAGCAAGCAAGGGGGGCCCACTCGTTGGCGACGGCACAGGCACAGGGCCCCTCATAGTACGGCGGTGTGTCTGACGGCGGGTGGGCCCTCCCCCTCCCACCGGCAGAGACACTTTTGCATACTACGAGGGGCCCTGTGCCAGTGCCATCGCCCATGAGTATGCCCCCCACCTGCTCAAGGAACCTGCACTTACATCTGCCTCTTACTCTTTGTCACCGTGTAAGGTGGTATAGTATGCGGGAAGGGGAACCTGAGTTTCATCAGGGTCAGATTCTGGCTCTGTAGAGTGCGAGGGGAATGTAGTGGTCAGGGTCAATGTACCAGCAGAATCATCTAGCAGTGGCTGGGCATCAGTGCACTTGTGGCGCCCCCAGGAGTACGGTCGCCACAGTGGCATTACCTTCCTCCTAGGGAGTGTGATGTCATGCTTGGGAGCAACGAAGGATCTCTCTAGCAGTTAAACCAACACACAACACAGTTCCCACTCCAGGCCAGCAGGGAGAGCTCTGAACCTGACTGCTGAGGAGCTGCTCTCTGTGGTCGGAAGGAGGGAAGTTAGGGCACTCTGTGCAGGGAAGGGGAAGTGTGTGGATGTGAGAAGGGGAGCTGGAGGATGAGCAGAGTTAAGGCTCACTCCTAGCTGGAGCGCATGGTCCGGATTCCGGTCTCCGAGTTTGTAGGGACACTGACGGTCCTGCAGCAGAAACCGGAGGAAGTAGCAGCTGTAAATGCTCTGTTCCCAACTAAGGCTCGGAGGCCCCAGCAGCGACTTGTGTGAGTCAGAAGGAAAAGGCTATGGCTGCCTGCTATACGAGAAAGTTTCAAAAGAGAGTCAACAGGGGGAACTTCAGTGAACTCAGTACTGCGAGTACCTCCGATAAGCTTTGAACGGAGGCCACACTACCTATGTGCAGAGAGAGAATTCCAAATTTGCTTCCAGGCTGACCAACTCCTTCTCCATCTGTACTCTGGGTCCTGGATGGCACTTGCCAAGTACAGGTAAAGGAACTGCACGACTGTGTCTGTCATCTTTCTCCTGCGCCTGGCGCATGGCTCTGCTACATCCTGCACTGCACACCATCTACCAACTCTTTCATCTGCCCTGCAGCTATAGCCCTACCTGTGCAGGGCTTCTACATCTTAGCTGCACCACAACATCTGTCCCAGAGAAGCGACACTGCAGCGCTGGTCAATCTGATCATAAACCACAGGTGGCGTCACGTATCAATCATTCACCTATAAACGTTAGTCACCCCTTTGCATGGACGCTCAGGCCCACGGACCGGGTCACCACCACCGTGACACATCCCTCTGAGACACCGGCCCGGTACCGATTAACCCCACTGCCCTGGCTGGCCACCCACACTCCATGTCAGATTCATCTTGGACTGGGGAATTCACGATTTGACTTGATAACCCAGGCATGGCATGTGGGAAAGTGCTACATGGACTAATGTGAAGTGTGGCCTGCTGCATCATTCACTTTTGATGGGGGTGAAGGACACAAGGAAAGAAGTTCTTCCTGACCAGGACCCAGCACTTGACGACTCAGTGCTTGCATTTTTGAAACTTTAGAAGAGGAGGGCATATTTGCTGGAGTCTGTTTCGGCAATGTAAGCCAAAACCAGTTCCTGATGCTCCGGCTTTAAAAGTGGTTAAGCTACTCCCAGAAAAGGTAGCCTTCCAGGTGTTGGTGTTCCGGAGCCAGACCACGGCGCATGCTCAACATCTCCTGCCTTAGCTGCTATTGTGCTTTTGCCACTACCAGAAGATGCATCACCACCATCAGCACCAGCTGGCCCCCCCACGCCCACGTCCACGGCCTCTTCCACCAAACTTCAAAATAACATCAGATATATGGTACTGTATCAGAAGTGTACAGTTCTATACAGTCAAAGGATAATTGTCAATCTCCCTATATATTTCATGAGTCACACAGAGACGCTCACAGGCTCAGTATGGATTAGACAAGAATATAAAAAGTAGAAAAAGGGTACAGTGTCATCAGATACCAGGTATATATAGTATAGTTTAAACATTCTAAATATCCGTATATATTTCAGGAGGCAGACACAGATGCTCTCAGGCTCAGTATGGATTACAACACAATATAAAAAGCTGTAAAACGGTAATGGATCTGAAGCGTACAGCTGTACACAGTGTAGGGGTCATTGTCAATCCAGTATTTATTTCCACAGTCAGAAACAGACTCTCACTTGGTCAGTTTGGATTAGACCAGAATATTAAAAGCAGTAAATGGGTAATGTATCACAAGTGTAGAGCTGTATACAGTGTGGGGGTAATTTTTAAATCTACATATAAATTGAAGGAGTAACCCACAGACTCTCACACGCTCAGGATGGATCACACCACAATATAAAAAGAAGATCCGCAAGAAATAATCACAAATGTGGGCCAATGTTCCAGGTGTCAATGATACACTTAGAGTGGTGGGTGGAGGAGGACTTCCAGGCAGAAAGGGTACAGTATCACCAGATACCAGGTATATATAGCATAGTTTAAACATTAAAAAAGTACACCTATATATCAGGAGTAGTGTTGAGCCACCCCGCTAGTGTTCGAGTTCGGTACGTCGAACAGGAGGCAAGTTCGTCGAATGTTCGTCGAACGTTTGACAAACACCGTCGAGCCCCATTGAAAACAATGGCAGGCAAACACAAACACATACAAACACATAGAAAACAATTACAAAACACCTTAAAAGGTGTCCCAAAGCAGACAAAATGCTCAGAAAACAAAAATAACATATGGAAAAGGGCAACTACATATAGAAAAGAGGTGGAGGAGTAAAAGGAGGAGGAGGAGACACAGATATAGGCATGTCATGCCCTTATAAAGTCAAGAAAGGCTGGACTAAAATTCTAAAATTAAAAAAAATGTAAAATTCTAAAATCGAAGACGATCATATACCGTTGGACTTCCCACCATAAATTATGCCAACTGCCGATCGGGCGGCGTTATTCCCACGACCCTCTGAACAGTGTCCATAAAGGCAAAGTGTTTGGTTTCCGGGGGCAGTATGGTTGCAAAGCTGAACCTTAAAGGAAAAGATGGACAGATTGCAAGCTTTGTCGATTCTGAGGGTGGTGGTGCATGGCCGTTTTTAGTTGTGCTAGTGATTTGTCAGCTTAATTCCGTTAACGATCGAGACTCCGGCATGACCCGGCGGTCTGCATCCAGCTTACTAGAGGGACACGCGAGGCTCTGGCACGCGAGATCGAGCAATAACATGTCTGTCATGCCCTTACATGTCCGGGGCTGCATGCACGCTACACTGAAAGGACCAGCGTGTGTCACTTACAGGTGCGGATAACCCGCTGAACCCCGTTAGTGATGGGGAACTGGGATTCCAATTCTTCCCCGCGAACGAGGATTTCCCAGTAAGTGCAGGTCAACCGGAATTCCGGAATTAGGCCTAACCGGCATTCCAGAAAGAATGTGAAAAAATTAAGTGTCCAAACCACAGGTGCTGTAGCTTGCTTAACAGCTGGGCTCCTCTGCTGAGTAGAACGCAGTTCTTACATAAACAGGCGGCATAGCTTGGTTCACGGGTGGGCAACTCTGCTGAGTAGCAGACAGTGCTTACATAAACAGGCGGCATAGCAAGGTTCACGAGTGGGCTCCTCTGCTGAGTAGCAGACAGTGCTACAAGGCCCAAAAGGATTTTCTGGACAAGATGTGGTAAAAAATTATTAAAAACACACACGGTGTAGCTCCTTGACAGGTGCATTACACCGCTGGCTACCAGACACTGCTACTATGCCATGAAACTGTCTATTAACATTTAAAACCATTATTAATGTGAAAATAAAGTTACGCTTTTGGTGAACGAACCTCGAACAGCCGAATTTTAAGCAAAGTGTTCGAGTTCAATGAAAGGCTCGAACACCTCCCAAAACAGCTCGAATTTGAACTTGGCGAACAGGTCGACTTGAACACCGCTCATCTCTAATCAGGAGGCAGACTCAGACGGTCTCAGGCCCAGTATGGATTTGACAAGATTGTAGAAAGTTGAGAAAGGGTACAGTATCACCGGATAACAGGTATATATGTAGCATAGTTTACACATTAAAAATCAATGTCTATATATCACGAGGCAGACTCAGACGGTCTCAGGCCCGGTATGGATTCTACAAGATTGTAGAAAGTTGAGAAAGGGTACAGTGTCACTGGATACCAGGTATATATAGCATAGTTTAAACATTAAAAATCTCCGTGTATATTTCCATAGTCCGACAAAGACACTCACAGCCTCAGTATGGATTAGACAAGAATCTAAAAAGTAGAAAAAGGGTAATGTATTCGAAGCGCACACCAGTTTACACTGTTGGAGTATTTTTCAATCTTCATATATATTTCAGTTTCAGTAAGACAGTCCAGACTCTCCGCAAGATGAAACGAGATGGATACAAGTACAGACGGAAATTGCAGTGATTGCAGAAATTTTGGAATTACTAATCACGGGAAAAACTCCCGGGAGAATTCTCAGAGGCGATGCTGACCCTCAATTACTTTGTCTGTTGAGACAGCGAAAACAGTTCTTGTGAAGAAAGGTTTGCTGTATCGCAGTACTATGGATCCCAGCACCGTTACTCATCTCCATCAAATTGTGATCACAGGGAGAAATGTAGACATTGTCCTCACTGCCTATCATGATCTGTCAGGTAACTTTGGAGTGCAAAAGACACCAGCCACAGGCCGTAGGCAATTCTATTGGATTGGCATGAGAGGACACATTTAAAAATGTGGGCAGGAATGCCACAATTCTGTGTGTAGGAAAACCGTGAAAGCTGATGATAAACCACCACTGCATCTCATTGTGAGTCGACATCCATAACAAATGGAAGCCATTGATCATCTGAAGATAGAGCCCAATAGGACAGGGCATAGCTATGTCTTAACCATCATCTATCAGTTCACGAAATTTGTATTGGCAGTCCCAGTGAAGGATTTAACAGCCCAGACTACACAGTGGTGGAGCACGGAGAGGTAAGTATTGCAAGTGCTGGGACCCAGAGTAAGCGGGGGGCCCACTCGTGGGCGGCGGTACTGGCACAGAGCCCCTCATAGTACGCCGGTGTGTCTGACGGCGGGTGTGCACCCCCACCTTCAGAGACACTTGATTGTACTATGAGGGACCCTGTGCCAGTGTCGTCACCCAAGAGTGGGCCCACCCACCTGTCCAGGGCAACGGCACTTGCATGGGTGCGTGCGCCAGGTGGTGACCCTGGCCCTGGGGGGAGGCAGCCCAGTTAGGGAGGTTGAAAAAATGGCATATGTTGATGTTGGACATTCAGCAGCTGAAAATGGAGGAATTGGAAAAGTCCGAGGAAGAGGAGGACAAAAGCGAGCCATTTTTCTGGCAACCTACGTGTCAGCAGGGGAAGGTGGGACAAAATCCTTTGAAACCCATGCATGGTTCATTTTAATGAAGGTTAGATCATCAACATTTTGGGTCGACAGACGGGTCCTTTTTTCTGTCAGGATTGATCCAGCAGCACTGAAGACTCTTTCGGATAGCACACTAGCAGCAGGGCAAGCGAGCTACTGTAAGGCATATTGTGCCAATTCAGGCGAGGTGTTCAGTTTACAGGCCCAATAGTCAAAGGGGAATGACCTGTGAGGGAAAACATCGATATGGGAGAAGTAGTTTGTAACCATAGTTGACAACTGCTGTCTCCTGTCACTTTCAATCGATGCAGTATTACCAGTCATGTGAGCGGTACTTGAAAAATCAGTCCACAACATGGTCATGAAACCCCTGTGTCCAACGCCACTTTGGCTGTGTGCACCACGAACACCTCTTCCATATTGCCCCTTACGGCTCGTGGGAGAACCATCACCACCGCTGTGTGCTGGGAATGCCTCAAACAAACGGTTTACCAGAGTTGCTTGTTTGTTAGCCAATATTAGCTCTAGGTTCTCCTGTGGCATGATGTTTTAGAATTTGCCTTTATAGCGTGGATCCAGGATGCTGGCCAACCAGTAGTTGTCATCGTTCATCATTTTGGCAATGCGGGGGTCCCTTTTTAGGATCTGCAAGGCATAATCAGACATGTGGGCCAATGTTCCAGGTGTCAATGATGCTGGGTGGAGGAGCACTTTCTGGCAAATCAACATCCCTCCAGTCACGCACAGACCCTGTTCCTGACCTTGCCACGCCAACATTTTCTCTTGCCCTCTGAGAAGCATCCTCTTCCCCTAAATAATCATCCCCATCTTCCTCCTCCTCTTCTTCCTCCACCTCGTCCAGGATAGTTCCCTGAGCAGACAATGGCTGACTGTCATCAAGGCTTCCCTCCTCCTCCTCGGCTGCAGACGCCTGCTCCTTAATGTGTGTCAAAGTTTGCATGAGCAGACGCATAAGTGGTATGCTCATGCTTATGATGGCGTCGTCTGTGCTTACCAGCCGTGTGCATTCCTCAAAACACTGAAGGACTTTACAGAGGTCTTTCAGCTTCGACCACTGCACACCAGACAACTCCATATCTGCCCTCAAACTGCCTGCCCGTGTATCCTCCCACAAATGTATTACAGCCTGCCTCTGTTCGCACAGCCTCTGAACCATGTGCAGGGTGGAGTTCCACCTTGTTGAAACATCGATAATTAGGCGGTGCTTGGGAATGTGGAGCAATCGCTGCAGCTTCTGCATATGACTGGAGTGTACGGGCAACCAGTGGATGTGCGAGCACAGTCTTCGCACCTTATGGAGCAGGGCTGTTAACTCCGGATAATTATTGAGGAAGCACTGCTCCACCAGGTTCAAGGTGTGAGCCAGGCAAGGTATGTGTCTGAGTTTTGAAAGGGCTATGGCTGCCACAAAATTCCAGCAGTTATCACTAACTACCTTGCCTGCCTCAAGATGTAGACTGCCCAGCCATGACTCAGTTTGTCGCTGCAAGTAGTCGGCCAGTACCTCTGCGGTGTGTCTGTTGTCGCCCAAACACATCATCTTCAACACAGCCTGCTGTCGCTTACCACTAGCTGTTCAATAATGGGACACCTCGTGTGCAACACTGGCAGCTGCGGATGGAGTTCTCGTGCGACTGCGCTCTGTGGACTAGTTTTCGCTTCTGGAGGAGGAGGAGGGTCGAACTCCTACAGCCAACTGTTTCCTATACTGTGGGCTAGGCAGCACTGTCCCACCGCCACTGTCCCCTGTGGACCCTGCATCCACCACATTAACCCAGTGCGCAGTGATGGACACGTAACGGCCCTGGCCATGCCTACAGGACCATGCATCTGTTGTGAGGTGCACCTTTCCACTCACTGATTGCTTGAGTGCATGGACAATGCGGTCTTTCACATGCAGGTGGAGGGCTGGGATGGATTTTCAAGAAAAGAAGTGCCGACTGGGTAGGTCATAGCGTGGTACTGCATAGGCCATGAGCTCGCGGAAAGCTTCGCTTTCAACCAACCGGTAGGGCAACATCTCTAACGAGATTAGTTTGGCAATGTGGGCGTTCAAAAACAGTGTACGCGGATGAGAGGATGAGTACTTTCTTGTCCTACTCAGAGTCTCTAGTAGGGTGAGCTGGACTTGAGAGCTGCATATGGTGGAACTAGCGGTGGACATTGAGGACTGAGAGAGGGTTGGTGATGGTGATGGTGATGGTGTTGGTGGTCTTGCTAATGGCCTAGATTCAATCTTTCGTAGCAATAACATTGTGATTCCCTGACTGCTTTGGCTTTGCGACGACACCTCAACATTTGCTGTTGGTGGTGTGCTAACCGGTGGGCTTACAGTGGGGGAAGCGATGTAGCGTTGCTGACTACCTTCATTCGGAGCAGGTGCACATGCGGTACGTGAGATTTGGTAGTCCGTCCACGCTTGCAAGTGCATGGTGGTTAAATGTCTAAGCATGCAACTGGTATTCAAATTTCTCAGATTTTTCCCTCGGCTAAAGGTCTTTGCGCACTTCTTACAGATAACCTTTGCCTGATCATTAGGATTTTGTTCAAAAAAGTGCCACACTGCACTCTTCCTACTATGGAAGACATTTTGAGGCCTTGCACGCTGTGCTAATTTGACCGTCTGAACAAAGCTGTTCTGCTGTTTTGAAACTGTTTTTGGACTGCTATGGGCCTGTCAGATAACAGCTGATTCGATGTCGATGCCTGATGTGGATCTTCCTCCTCCTCTTCTGCGCTATTGGCAGCGGCACCCTCTTCCCCCAATGGATGCCAATCTGGGTCAACAACTGGATCATCCATCACCTCCTCTTCAATTTCATGTGCACCTTCCTCTGTGTTACCGTGTAAGGTGGTATAGTATGCGGGAAGGGGCACCTGAGTTTCATCAGGGTCAAATTCTGGCTCAGTACACTGCGAGGACAATGTAGTGCTCTGAGTGAATGTAACAGTAGAAAAATCTAGCAGTGGCTGTGCATCAGTGCACTCCATGTCCGATTCGTCTTGGACTGGGGAATTCACAATTTGACTTGATAACCAAGGCATGGTATGTGAAAAGAGCTCCATGGAGTAATCTGTAGTGTGGCCTGCCGCGTACTTCACTTTTGGTAGGGGTGAAGGACACAAGGAAAGGTGTTGTTCCTGACCAGGAGCCTCCACTGACGACTCAGTGCTTTTAATTTTTGAAACTTCAGAAGAGGAGGCGATAGAGCTGGAGGCTGTGTCAGCAATGTAAGCCAAAACTTGTTCCTGAAGCTCCGGCTTTAAAAGCGGTTTACCTACTCCCAGAAAAGGGAGCCTTCGAGGTCTTGTGGAGCCAGACGATGACGCAGGCTCAACACCTCCTGTCTTAGGTGCTATTGTGCTTTTGCCACTACCAGCAGATGCACCACCACCACCATCAGTACCAGCTGGCAACCCCCGCCCACTTTCACGGCCTCTTCCACCATACTTCCTCATTTTTGGAAAGATGTACCCAAAATACCACCAGCTATATGGTACTGTAAAACAAGGTACAAGGTGTATATAGTATTGTGGAGAATTTGAATCTCCCTAGAGATTTTAGGAGGCTGAACTATTATCTCAGGCCCACTATAGATTACACCTCAATTTAACAGGGTGAAATTGGCTGGTGTATGACAAAGTACAAGGTGTATATAGTATTGTGCAGAATTTGAATCTCCCTAGAGATTTTAGCAGGCTGAACTATTATCTCAGGCCCAATTTAGATTACACCTCAATTTAACAGGCTGAAATTGGCTGGTGTATTATTATTATTATTATTATTATTATTATTATTATTATGCATTTATATAGCGCCATTTATTCCATGGCGCTTTACATGTGAAAAGGGGAAACATAGACAAGTATAGTAAACATGTGTAAGACAAGGGACACACAAGTACATAAGGAGAGGGGACCCTGCCCGCGAGGGCTCACAGTCTACAGGGATGAGTGAGGATACAGTAGGAGAGGGTAGAGCAGGTCATGCTGTGGATCAGTAGACCGAGGATCATTGCAGGCTGTAGGCTTGTCTGAACAGGTGGGTCTTCAGTTTCTTCTTGAAGGTTTTAGTTAATGGTGAGGGTCTGATCTGTTGCAGCAGGGAGATCCAGAGTATGGGGGAAGCACGGGAGAAGTCTTGTATGCGGTTGTGGGAAGAAGAGATAAGGGGGGAGTAGAGAAGGAAATATTGAGATGATCGAAGGTTGCGTGCGGGTAGGTACCTAGAGACCATGTCACAGATGTATGGAGGAGACAGGTTGTGGATGGCTTTGTATGTCATGGTTAGGGTTTTGAATTGGAGCATCTGGGCGAAAGGAAGCCAGTGAAGGGCCTGGCATAGGGGGGAGGCTGGGGAATAGCGGGGAGACAGGTGGATTAGTCGGGCAGCAGAGTGTAGGATGGACTGGAGCGGAGCCAAAGTGCTAGAGGGGAGGCCAGAGAGTAGAAGGTTGCAGTAGTCGAGGCAGGAAATGATAAGATCATGCACTAGTGTTTTTGTGGTTTCATGGTTGAGGAATGAGCGGATCCGGGAAATATTTTTGAGTTTGAGGTGGCAGGAGGAGGCGAGGGCTTGGATATGTGGTTTGAAAGAGAGCGCAGAGTCGAGGATCACCCCAAGGCACCGAGCGTACGGGACTGGGGAAAGAGAGCAGCCGTTGACATTGATGGATAGGTCTGGTGGAGGGGTAGAGTGAGATGGGGGAAAGATGATGAATTCTGTTTTGCCCATGATCAGTTTGAGAAAGCGAGCAGAGAAGAAGGCTGAGATAGCAGACAGACATTGTGGGATTTCATTCAGTAAGGAGGCGAGGTCGGGTCCAGATAGGTAGATCTGCGTGTCATCGGCATAGCGGTGATACTGCAAACCATGTGATTCTATGAGCTGTCCCAAGCCGAAGGTATAGATGGAGAATAGGAGGGGTCCTAGGACAGAGCCTTGGGGAACACCGAAAGACAGGGGGCGAGGTGAGGAGGTGGTGTGTGAGAGGGAGACACTAAATGTTCGGTCTGATGAGATCCAGGATAGGGCCAAGTCTGTGATGCCAAGAGATGAGAGAGTCTGACAAAGTATGACAAAGTACAAGGTGTATGACAAAGGTGTATGACAAAGTACAAGGTGTATGACAAAGTACAAGGTGTATATAGTATTGGGGAGAATTTGAATCTCCCTAGAGATTTTAGGAGGCTGAACTATTATCTCAGGCCCACAATAGATTACACCTCAATTTAACAGGCTGAAATTGGCTGGTGTATGACAAAGTACAAGGTGTATATATTATTGTGGAGAATTTGAATCTCCCTAGAGATTTTAGGGGGCTGAACTATTATCTCAGGCCCACTATAGATTACACCTCAATTTAACAGGCTGAAATTGGCTGGTGTATGACAAAGTACAAGGTGTATATAGTATTAGGGAGAGCTTGAATCTCCCTAGAGATTTTAGGGGGCTGAACTATTATCTCAGGGCCACTATAGATTACACCTCAATTTAACAGGCTGAAATTGGCTGGTGTATGACAAAGTACAAGGTGTATATAGTATTGGGGAGAGCTTGAATCTCCCTAGAGATTTTAGGAGGCTGAACTATTATCTCAGGCCCACTATAGATTACACCTCAATTTAACAGGCTGAAATTGGCTGGTGTATGACAAAGTACAAGGTGTATATAGTATTGGGGAGAGCTTGAATCTCCCTAGAGATTTTAGGAGGCTGAACTATTATCTCAGGCCCACTATAGATTACACCTCAATTTAACAGGGTGAAATTGGCTGGTGTATGACAAAGTACAAGGTGTATATATTATTGTGGAGAATTTGAATCTCCCTAGAGATTTTACGGGGCTGAACTATTATCTCAGGCCCACTATAGATTACACCTCAATTTAACAGGCTGAAATTGGCTGGTGTATGACAAAGTACAAGGTGTATATAGTATTGGGGAGAGCTTGAATCTCCCTAGAGATTTTAGGAGGCTGAACTATTATCTCAGGCCCACTATAGATTACACCTCAATTTAACAGGGTGAAATTGGCTGGTGTATGACAAAGTACAAGGTGTATATAGTATTGGGGAGAGCTTGAATCTCCCTAGAGATTTTAGGGGGCTGAACTATTATCTCAGGCCCACTATAGATTACACCTCAATTTAACAGGCTGAAATTGGCTGGTGTATGACAAAGTACAAGGTGTATATATTATTGTGGAGAATTTGAATCTCCCTAGAGATTTTAGGGGGCTGAACTATTATCTCAGGCCCACTATAGATTACACCTCAATTTAACAGGCTGAAATTGGCTGGTGTATGACAAAGTACAAGGTGTATATAGTATTGGGGAGAATTTGAATCTCCCTAGAGATTTTAGGAGGCTGAACTATTATCTCAGGCCCACAATAGATTACACCTCAATTTAACAGGCTGAAATTGGCTGGTGTATGACAAAGTACAAGGTGTATATATTATTGTGGAGAATTTGAATCTCCCTAGAGATTTTAGGGGGCTGAACTATTATCTCAGGCCCACTATAGATTACACCTCAATTTAACAGGCTGAAATTGGCTGGTGTATGACAAAGTACAAGGTGTATATAGTATTGGGGAGAATTTGAATCTCCCTAGAGATTTTAGGAGGCTGAACTATTATCTCAGGCCCACTATAGATTACACCTCAATTTAACAGGCTGAAATTGGCTGGTGTATGACAAAGTACAAGGTGTATATAGTATTGGGGAGAGCTTGAATCTCCCTAGAGATTTTAGGGGGCTGAACTATTATCTCAGGCCCACTATAGATTACACCTCAATTTAACAGGCTGAAATTGGCTGGTGTATGACAAAGTACAAGGTGTATATATTATTGTGGAGAATTTGAATCTCCCTAGAGATTTTAGGGGGCTGAACTATTATCTCAGGCCCACTATAGATTACACCTCAATTTAACAGGCTGAAATTGGCTGGTGTATGACAAAGTACAAGGTGTATATAGTATTGGGGAGAATTTGAATCTCCCTAGAGATTTTAGGAGGCTGAACTATTATCTCAGGCCCACAATAGATTACACCTCAATTTAACAGGCTGAAATTGGCTGGTGTATGACAAAGTACAAGGTGTATATATTATTGTGGAGAATTTGAATCTCCCTAGAGATTTTAGGGGGCTGAACTATTATCTCAGGCCCACTATAGATTACACCTCAATTTAACAGGCTGAAATTGGCTGGTGTATGACAAAGTACAAGGTGTATATAGTATTGGGGAGAATTTGAATCTCCCTAGAGATTTTAGGAGGCTGAACTATTATCTCAGGCCACAATAGATTACACCTCAATTTAACAGGCTGAAATTGGCTGGTGTATGACAAAGTACAAGGTGTATATATTATTGTGGAGAATTTGAATCTCCCTAGAGATTTTAGGGGGCTGAACTATTATCTCAGGCCCACTATAGATTACACCTCAATTTAACAGGCTGAAATTGGCTGGTGTATGACAAAGTACAAGGTGTATATAGTATTGGGGAGAGCTTGAATCTCCCTAGAGATTTTAGGAGGCTGAACTATTATCTCAGGCCCACTATAGATTACACCTCAATTTAACAGGGTGAAATTGGCTGGTGTATGACAAAGTACAAGGTGTATATAGTATTGTGGAGAATTTGAATCTACCTAGAGATTTTAGGAGGCTGAACTATTATCTCAGGCCCAATATAGATTACACCTCAATTTAACAGGCTGAAATTGGCTGGTGTATGACAAAGTACAAGGTGTATATAGTATTGGGGAGAATTGGAAGCTCCCTAGAGATTTTAGGAGGCTGAACTATTATCTCAGGCCCACTATCAATTACTCCTCAATTTAACAGGCTGAAATTGGCTGGTGTATGACAAAGTACAAGGTGTATATAGTATTGGGGAGAATTGGAATCTCCCTAGAGATTTTAGGAGGCTGAACTATTATCTCATGCAAATATATAAGCCGCGGAGACACCATCACATGTTTCTCAACGCAAGCAATGACTAGCCAGGTCTTTCACCGGGAAGGAACAACCACGGGAAGGGCAGTCTCCAATGAAGGAAACCACCTATGCCAAAACATGGTATCCATCCACAGACAGCTGTTTCGGGGTATTGCCCCTCATCAGTGTGGAGTAGGAAACTGGCTAGTAGGAGCAATGCCTAGTAGCAGACTATGAAAAAAAGGAGGATGATTGACCTCATGGAGATCAACATCCGACACTGCGGAGACACCATCACGTGTTTCTCAACGCAGTGATTCTAGAGCACTGCTCCCATCCCTTATGGGAAATATGTAAACATGCAAATATATAAGCCGCGGAGACACCATCACATGTTTCTCAACGCAAGCAATGACTAGCCAGGTCTTTCACCGGGAAGGAACAACCACGGGAAGGGCAGTCTCCAATGAAGGAAACCACCTATGCCAAAACATGGTATCCATCCACAGACAGCTGTTTCGGGGTATTGCCCCTCATCAGTGTGGAGTAGGAAACTGGCTAGTAGGAGCAATGCCTAGTAGCAGACTATGAAAAAAAGGAGGATGATTGACCTCATGGAGATCAACATCCGACACTGCGGAGACACCATCACGTGTTTCTCAACGCAGTGATTCTAGAGCACTGCTCCCATCCCTTATGGGAAATATGTAAACATGCAAATATATAAGCCGCGGAGACACCATCACATGTTTCTCAACGCAAGCAATGACTAGCCAGGTCTTTCACCGGGAAGGAACAACCACGGGAAGGGCAGTCTCCAATGAAGGAAACCACCTATGCCAAAACATGGTATCCATCCACAGACAGCTGTTTCGGGGTATTGCCCCTCATCAGTGTGGAGTAGGAAACTGGCTAGTAGGAGCAATGCCTAGTAGCAGACTATGAAAAAAAGGAGGATGATTGACCTCATGGAGATCAACATCCGACACTGCGGAGACACCATCACGTGTTTCTCAACGCAGTGATTCTAGAGCACTGCTCCCATCCCTTATGGGAAATATGTAAACATGCAAATATATAAGCCGCGGAGACACCATCACATGTTTCTCAACGCAAGCAATGACTAGCCAGGTCTTTCACCGGGAAGGAACAACCACGGGAAGGGCAGTCTCCAATGAAGGAAACCACCTATGCCAAAACATGGTATCCATCCACAGACAGCTGTTTCGGGGTATTGCCCCTCATCAGTGTGGAGTAGGAAACTGGCTAGTAGGAGCAATGCCTAGTAGCAGACTATGAAAAAAAGGAGGATGATTGACCTCATGGAGATCAACATCCGACACTGCGGAGACACCATCACGTGTTTCTCAACGCAGTGATTCTAGAGCACTGCTCCCATCCCTTATGGGAAATATGTAAACATGCAAATATATAAGCCGCGGAGACACCATCACATGTTTCTCAACGCAAGCAATGACTAGCCAGGTCTTTCACCGGGAAGGAACAACCACGGGAAGGGCAGTCTCCAATGAAGGAAACCACCTATGCCAAAACATGGTATCCATCCACAGACAGCTGTTTCGGGGTATTGCCCCTCATCAGTGTGGAGTAGGAAACTGGCTAGTAGGAGCAATGCCTAGTAGCAGACTATGAAAAAAAGGAGGATGATTGACCTCATGGAGATCAACATCCGACACTGCGGAGACACCATCACGTGTTTCTCAACGCAGTGATTCTAGAGCACTGCTCCCATCCCTTATGGGAAATATGTAAACATGCAAATATATAAGCCGCGGAGACACCATCACATGTTTCTCAACGCAAGCAATGACTAGCCAGGTCTTTCACCGGGAAGGAACAACCACGGGAAGGGCAGTCTCCAATGAAGGAAACCACCTATGCCAAAACATGGTATCCATCCACAGACAGCTGTTTCGGGGTATTGCCCCTCATCAGTGTGGAGTAGGAAACTGGCTAGTAGGAGCAATGCCTAGTAGCAGACTATGAAAAAAAGGAGGATGATTGACCTCATGGAGATCAACATCCGACACTGCGGAGACACCATCACGTGTTTCTCAACGCAGTGATTCTAGAGCACTGCTCCCATCCCTTATGGGAAATATGTAAACATGCAAATATATAAGCCGCGGAGACACCATCACATGTTTCTCAACGCAAGCAATGACTAGCCAGGTCTTTCACCGGGAAGGAACAACCACGGGAAGGGCAGTCTCCAATGAAGGAAACCACCTATGCCAAAACATGGTATCCATCCACAGACAGCTGTTTCGGGGTATTGCCCCTCATCAGTGTGGAGTAGGAAACTGGCTAGTAGGAGCAATGCCTAGTAGCAGACTATGAAAAAAAGGAGGATGATTGACCTCATGGAGATCAACATCCGACACTGCGGAGACACCATCACGTGTTTCTCAACGCAGTGATTCTAGAGCACTGCTCCCATCCCTTATGGGAAATATGTAAACATGCAAATATATAAGCCGCGGAGACACCATCACATGTTTCTCAACGCAAGCAATGACTAGCCAGGTCTTTCACCGGGAAGGAACAACCACGGGAAGGGCAGTCTCCAATGAAGGAAACCACCTATGCCAAAACATGGTATCCATCCACAGACAGCTGTTTCGGGGTATTGCCCCTCATCAGTGTGGAGTAGGAAACTGGCTAGTAGGAGCAATGCCTAGTAGCAGACTATGAAAAAAAGGAGGATGATTGACCTCATGGAGATCAACATCCGACACTGCGGAGACACCATCACGTGTTTCTCAACGCAGTGATTCTAGAGCACTGCTCCCATCCCTTATGGGAAATATGTAAACATGCAAATATATAAGCCGCGGAGACACCATCACATGTTTCTCAACGCAAGCAATGACTAGCCAGGTCTTTCACCGGGAAGGAACAACCACGGGAAGGGCAGTCTCCAATGAAGGAAACCACCTATGCCAAAACATGGTATCCATCCACAGACAGCTGTTTCGGGGTATTGCCCCTCATCAGTGTGGAGTAGGAAACTGGCTAGTAGGAGCAATGCCTAGTAGCAGACTATGAAAAAAAGGAGGATGATTGACCTCATGGAGATCAACATCCGACACTGCGGAGACACCATCACGTGTTTCTCAACGCAGTGATTCTAGAGCACTGCTCCCATCCCTTATGGGAAATATGTAAACATGCAAATATATAAGCCGCGGAGACACCATCACATGTTTCTCAACGCAAGCAATGACTAGCCAGGTCTTTCACCGGGAAGGAACAACCACGGGAAGGGCAGTCTCCAATGAAGGAAACCACCTATGCCAAAACATGGTATCCATCCACAGACAGCTGTTTCGGGGTATTGCCCCTCATCAGTGTGGAGTAGGAAACTGGCTAGTAGGAGCAATGCCTAGTAGCAGACTATGAAAAAAAGGAGGATGATTGACCTCATGGAGATCAACATCCGACACTGCGGAGACACCATCACGTGTTTCTCAACGCAGTGATTCTAGAGCACTGCTCCCATCCCTTATGGGAAATATGTAAACATGCAAATATATAAGCCGCGGAGACACCATCACATGTTTCTCAACGCAAGCAATGACTAGCCAGGTCTTTCACCGGGAAGGAACAACCACGGGAAGGGCAGTCTCCAATGAAGGAAACCACCTATGCCAAAACATGGTATCCATCCACAGACAGCTGTTTCGGGGTATTGCCCCTCATCAGTGTGGAGTAGGAAACTGGCTAGTAGGAGCAATGCCTAGTAGCAGACTATGAAAAAAAGGAGGATGATTGACCTCATGGAGATCAACATCCGACACTGCGGAGACACCATCACGTGTTTCTCAACGCAGTGATTCTAGAGCACTGCTCCCATCCCTTATGGGAAATATGTAAACATGCAAATATGCAAATATATAAGCCGCGGAGACACCATCACATGTTTCTCAACGCAAGCAATGACTAGCCAGGTCTTTCACCGGGAAGGAACAACCACGGGAAGGGCAGTCTCCAATGAAGGAAACCACCTATGCCAAAACATGGTATCCATCCACAGACAGCTGTTTCGGGGTATTGCCCCTCATCAGTGTGGAGTAGGAAACTGGCTAGTAGGAGCAATGCCTAGTAGCAGACTATGAAAAAAAGGAGGATGATTGACCTCATGGAGATCAACATCCGACACTGCGGAGACACCATCACGTGTTTCTCAACGCAGTGATTCTAGAGCACTGCTCCCATCCCTTATGGGAAATATGTAAACATGCAAATATATAAGCCGCGGAGACACCATCACATGTTTCTCAACGCAAGCAATGACTAGCCAGGTCTTTCACCGGGAAGGAACAACCACGGGAAGGGCAGTCTCCAATGAAGGAAACCACCTATGCCAAAACATGGTATCCATCCACAGACAGCTGTTTCGGGGTATTGCCCCTCATCAGTGTGGAGTAGGAAACTGGCTAGTAGGAGCAATGCCTAGTAGCAGACTATGAAAAAAAGGGAGGATGATTGACCTCATGGAGATCAACATCCGACACTGCGGAGACACCATCACGTGTTTCTCAACGCAGTGATTCTAGAGCACTGCTCCCATCCCTTATGGGAAATATGTAAACATGCAAATATATAAGCCGCGGAGACACCATCACATGTTTCTCAACGCAAGCAATGACTAGCCAGGTCTTTCACCGGGAAGGAACAACCACGGGAAGGGCAGTCTCCAATGAAGGAAACCACCTATGCCAAAACATGGTATCCATCCACAGACAGCTGTTTCGGGGTATTGCCCCTCATCAGTGTGGAGTAGGAAACTGGCTAGTAGGAGCAATGCCTAGTAGCAGACTATGAAAAAAAGGAGGATGATTGACCTCATGGAGATCAACATCCGACACTGCGGAGACACCATCACGTGTTTCTCAACGCAGTGATTCTAGAGCACTGCTCCCATCCCTTATGGGAAATATGTAAACATGCAAATATATAAGCCGCGGAGACACCATCACATGTTTCTCAACGCAAGCAATGACTAGCCAGGTCTTTCACCGGGAAGGAACAACCACGGGAAGGGCAGTCTCCAATGAAGGAAACCACCTATGCCAAAACATGGTATCCATCCACAGACAGCTGTTTCGGGGTATTGCCCCTCATCAGTGTGGAGTAGGAAACTGGCTAGTAGGAGCAATGCCTAGTAGCAGACTATGAAAAAAATATTTGCATGTTTACATATTTCCCATAAGGGATGGGAGCAGTGCTCTAGAATCACTGCGTTGAGAAACACGTGATGGTGTCTCCGCAGTGTCGGATGTTGATCTCCATGAGGTCAATCATCCTCCTTTTTTTTTTTTTTTTTTTCATAGTCTGCTACTAGGCATTGCTCCTACTAGCCAGTTTCCTACTCCACACTGATGAGGGGCAATACCCCGAAACAGCTGTCTGTGGATGGATACCATGTTTTGGCATAGGTGGTTTCCTTCATTGGAGACTGCCCTTCCCGTGGTTGTTCCTTCCCGGTGAAAGACCTGGCTAGTCATTGCTTGCGTTGAGAAACATGTGATGGTGTCTCCGCGGCTTATATATTTGCATGTTTACATATTTCCCATAAGGGATGGGAGCAGTGCTCTAGAATCACTGCGTTGAGAAACACGTGATGGTGTCTCCGCAGTGTCGGATGTTGATCTCCATGAGGTCAATCATCCTCCTTTTTTTCATGAACTATTATCTCAGGCCCACTATAGATTACACCCCAATTTAACAGGCTGAAATTGGCTGGTGTATGACAAAGTACAAGGTGTATATAGTATTGGGGAGAATTTGAATCTCCCTAGAGATTTTAGGAGGCTGAACTATTATCTCAGGCCCAATATAGATTACACCTCAATTTCACAGGCTGAAATTGGCTGGTGTATGACAAAGTACAAGGTGTATATAGTATTGGGGAGAATTGGAAGCTCCCTAGAGATTTTAGGAGGCTGACAATGATGCTCTCAGTCCAAGTATGGCAGCAGGCAGCCTAATAAGCAGGACTGCTGCACTCAAAAGTGTGGAAAAATGAACGTTTGGTAACTGTGCAGAAAAGAGGAAGAAAAGTATTTTTGCTTTTAAAAAAGCAGTTTGCACAGCAGTGTGCAAATAGCAATGCAGCTATCAGGGAGCCTTATAAGGCAGCCTAATAACCAACAGAGCTGATGCACAAAAAATATAGCCTCCCCTGTCACTGCACACAAACTGTTGTGTTGTACAGTGGAAATCGCTAAACAGCAGAAGCAGTTTTTTTGGTCTTCTTCCCTGCCTAACGCTCTCCCTTATTCAGAATCAGCAGCTGCAACCTCTCCCTAATGCTAATATCGGCAGAAGTAAGATGGCGGTCGGCATGCACGCCCTTTTATAACCCCTGTGATGCCACACAAAGCAAGCCAATCACTTACATCCCCTTCTCAAAGATGGTGGTGACCGATGCCCATGTCATCGCGTTGCCCACAGTTTGCATCCTCCATCATTGGCTGAAAAAGGGCGCTGGAAGCATCATTTGAAACGCGACTTTGGCGCTCTGGTCGCCGACCTCACGCTATGGTCGGGTTTCATTTCATGAAACCCGACTTCAGTGAAAGTCGGCGACTTATGAATTTGACCGGCCCGTTTCGCTCAACTCTAGTTGCGGTCACATTCCCGCCGTTCCAGGTGCCGCCATCAAAGAATCCTCACATTGCGCACACATAGAGTGACAATCCGTTTAACTACATGTCTAAACCACATATCCAAGCCCTTTCCACTTCCTGCCGACTTCAACTCAAAAACATTTCACGGATCCGTACATTCCTCAACCAAGAATCTGCAAAAACCATAGTCCATGACCTCATCATCTCCCGCCTTGACTACTGCAACCTCCTGTTCTATGGCCTCCCCTCTAACACTCTCGCACCCCTCCAATCTATTCTAAACTCTGCTGCCCGACTAATCCACCTGTCCCCCGCTATTCTTCGGCCTCTCCCCTCTGTCAATCCTTGCACTGGCTCCCCATTACCAAAAGACTCCAGTTGAAAACCCTTACCATGGCATACAAAGCCATCCGCAACCTGAGTCCTCCATACATAATGTTAAGAAAGGCGGAACGCATTAAATAAATAAATAATTAAGTGCATTCGCCGCTCGGGGTCCACCCTGCAGTAGATGTTAAAACCGCTGCTAAACAAAGGCAGACGCGCTATATGGCGGTATAATGCACTCGGGTTTAATGTCACCCGATGAGCGCGGAGCGGACTCTGTTAAACTCACAGAGGCTCAGTAACAAAAACATACAAGTATACACTGAGCCAGTTAGACTTCACCGGACTCAGTGAAATTGCACGCACGGTATCTGGTCACAGGACACGGTTCCAAGACAAGGGACGGTGTCTGTCTAGACCTACCGTGCATGCGGCATCGCTGCTGCGGACGCCGGTAAGTGCTGCTACATGCAGCGTGGCGGCAGACACAGCCGCTAAGCGATGGTGCCTTGAGGGACGTTACACCACCGAACGCTAGTGTAGAGGTGCGGTGTGCACAGTGGCCTATGGCTTGCCACTGACTGGCACGGACTCTAACTATAGTTCCCTATCCACATGCGTAATATCAGAGGGAGGGGAATCTTAATGAGTCAGTCACCAGAATCATACATCCATCACCATTCACACATCTAGCAAGAATAGCCTATTCTAGCACATGGCCGAACGGCCATGTGGCTCTTTTATAGCCGTGCGCTGCCGGGACCTTCCAGATCTCTGAGATGGACCAATCAGATCAGGAGAAGGTCCTGAGCACGTGACTTCCAACCTCCAATGGGAGATCGTTTCATGAGCATGCTCAGAGGAGCGGCAGAGGGACTTAGCCTCAGGAGTAACTTGCTGCGAAGCAGTATGTGAGGCTCTGGACTCCTGCTGTGTAGCCGCAGGAATCCGATGCCTAACACATCTGTGACCTTGTCTCCCGGTACTTACCTGCACGAAACCTCCGATCCTCACAACATCTCCTTCTCTACTCCCCTCTTATCTCCTCTTCCCACAATTGCATACAAGATTTCTCCCGCGCATCCCCCTACTCTGGAACTCTCTACCACAACATATCAGACTCTCACCTACCTTGTAAACCTTCAAAAAGAAGACCTACCTCTTCTGAAAGCCTACATCCTGCAGTAACCACCGATCCACCAAACCGCTGCACAACCAGCTCTACCCTCACCTACTGTATCCTCACTCAACCCTTGTAGACTGTGAGCCCTCGCAGGCAGGATGCTCTCTCCTCCTGTACTAGTCGTGACTTGTATTCTTTAAGATTACTGTACTTGTATTTATTATGTACACCCCTCCTCACATGTAAAGCGCCATGGAATAAATGGCGCTGTAATAATAAATAATAATAATAATGTATATAATTAATCAGCCTAAAAGTGACTACATGTACACACAGCATCACAAAGACTTGCTGTAGTACGTCATTCTATATTCTTGTAGAGTAGGAGCATTCACTGTTTCCATTTAGTGATTTGCTTTAGTGCTGTTCTTTATATAGGAGGCCATACCTTCTAATTTTGGCTCCATGGATGACTATTTCATTAATAGAAAAGAATACTAGAAAGGAATTTGTGAACAGAGTCAATTTCGTGATACTTATGGAGCGGAGTGTGTATATGAAAAGAGGCAAAATGAATCGCTGTGAGGATATATGGGGGGTTGGTTGGACTTTCCTGGGTTAGCCTCTCTGGAACTCATCAAAGACAGGTTACTAGGGTTATAGAAATGTGTGCGGCATTGTATTATATGGACAAGGATCGTGTAAGCATGACGAGGGGGGTTAGGGGAGGGTTTTCTTAGTTTTTAAGGGGAGATTTTCTTGTCTTACTAAAAATGTAAGAAAAGTAATATTGCTGATTTATTTATAGATGCCTATGTATGTATTGTTATCCTCATTTTCTTCAATAAAAGCTATTTGATTTTAAAAAAAAAAGGGTGTGTCTCAAACTCACAGTTATATGTACCAATACATGCCAAAAAAAAGTGTACTGCCTACGATGCCCATATTTATATGAAACTAACCATTTCTACTCAACAAGAAGACTATCCTATGTGTAAGAGGGTCTCACAACTCTCGCCTGACAGATAATGTTATGGTTAAAGGGATTGGGCTGTTGGATTTCAACATGCTCAATCCTTTTGTTTTTTTTAAGGCAGAAAAGAGAGGTGTTTGGCAGTGTCTTATTCCCACACCTCATTGAAAACATTTATCTGAATGTGCTTCTCAGTGGAAGAAGGGAAATTTAGCTGTTACATGAAAACTCATCTACAGTGTATACCCATCTTTATACTGATTATGGTGAGAACTCTAACAAGGTGGCACCCAGCTCTGTCTTTTACTTAAAAAAGAGATAGAAATAGGAAATTGTGAATCTGTTCATGGCTCACCTTCTTAACACTTATGAAAGGGGAACAACGAGAGGCTAATGCTGGATAATCATTATAATGTATGAGACAGCTAGCCTAAATCTAGCAGGAGCCCCCCAATTATTATTTGCCATTGAGCCATTACAACTGAAGGTTCCACATCGCTTGCATGCAACTTTCGTACAACTCGTATGCTTTAAAGATAATTGTAGACCATGGAGACAAAAACGGAACAGTTTCCAAGGTAAGAAACTGTCATGGATAAGTGGCCACTAGACAACTTCACACATGTTAAATACATTCATAAGTTTTTAATTTGTTAATTGGAAAATGTACTTTTAAAAAAAACTTTGCATAACTGAATAGCATAGGCCAGGCAAATATAAGAAACTTTATAATATATCTTACCAGAGAAATCTGCTTCTTACTCCACTTTTGAGCCCCAACTTCCACCCATGTGCCTCCTGAACTCATCATCAATTCTTAAAAAGAATCCAGCTCAACTCCATCTTGCTCAAGATATTACATACTGTCAACCCAGTGAGGTGTCAGATTAAACCTTTTGTTATATTCTGTGTAGAGCAAAGGGGGGATGCAATGTGAGAAAACAAGCAGAGAGGTACACAGAAAGCTCAGTTCTCAAACAAGTCTTATATCTCAGCCCTGAGCTGGATTCACATCTACTCTGCCTAATACTGCTGTATAATTTACTCCATGCTGCTGCTTCAGTCTGTGTGCTAAGGAATGAAGAGCATGAATCTATTCATCTCTCTGTGTGTGCTATGCATAGAAAACATCAAAGCAGCTAATCTATTCCCACCACCAGCTCAGGGTCAATTGTAAATTAAGAGATAGAACTTGCAGAGGTGGAAAACTAGTGAAAATGCAGAATACAAGTCAAATAATGGCCAGAAATATTGTTATGTACACAGCACAGTACAGCATATTCTGAAAAGTTAGTTGAAAGTACTGTTACCCTTGAAATTCCCTATCTTATAGAAGGTCTTCTTCTGGATTCCAGATTTTCCTGTATTTGTTACATCTTCATTTGCTCAATTTTATATAGTCAGATCAACATAGCTAGTGCAAAATTAGTTTTAAAAACTTACAAAGTAGCTTGTAGGCACCATCATCTAAAATACATTTAGTACAATCACCACTCAATGGAGACTGAGATCACATAACTTTCCAGAAACATTTTCCATATAGTCTAATTAATGTGACAAATGCATAATGAAGTCATAGATGGATTACAATCCCTGATCTGCTAATGGAAGCTATTTATTCAAGATTTAATTTATGTGGGCTAAAAATATGTTTGCATATTTGTAACTATATTTTCAGTACAGTTTCTGTGTGACACTAGTCAAGCACCGAAACGCGTTGGTGTGAATAAAAAAACGTTGCTTATACTATCTAGAACTCATCCTTTCTATGAGCACTACTCTCCGCCAGCTGCAGGGCTGCAGCTATGGCCCATCGGGCTTTTACAGGTGTTGTGTCCTTACACAACTCTTTAAGGACACCTTAAAGACCATCTTGTTCCCTATGGTACTGCCCTATCTGTGTACACTTGTTCCATCCAGATCTTCTCAAAGTAGCTTGAAGACACCATCCTTAAAATGCGTTTAGCACATCCAACCCCAGTAGACTCAGTTTTGACATGACTTTCTGGAAACATATGCCATGCAGCCTTATCATTGTGACAAATGCAGAATGTAGACATAGATGGATTAAATTCCCTGATCTGCTGATGGAAGCTATTTATTCAAGATTTAATTTATGGGAGCTAAAAATATCCTTGCATCTTGGTGACTATATTTTTAGTACAGTTTCTCTGCATGCCCTACTAAAAATATTTCTGCTGTAAAGCAAACCGTAACGTGCCGGTATATTTTGGCGCTCTGTGTTCTTCCACAAATAATCAATCGCTCGAGTCCTATCACCTCTAGTTAGGTCATCGCTGCAAAATAATCCCAGTATCTCCAAACTGCAAGATGTCAGGCTCGCTTATCAACAATGGGTAGACTTGTGTTAAACCAAGCTGTGAGAATACGTTGGCTTGCCCTTGCAGATGTAGCTATTAAACAGAAAGCCTCTGGCATAATGCAAAGTACTGTGAATTCATGGCAACATGCAAAAAAATTACATTTTTTCCCATTTCTAAATTACACATGATGAACGAAAACAAAATATTAAGCTAATTACCGAAGTTGCACTTGTGGCGGTCTGCTTTTCTCACTTGATAAATAGTCCCTGGGAACCCCTTTCTATGAGGACTATTTAGTGTCTAAGCAGCAGCTGACTCATTTGCTGAATAATTCGGCCAGACTCCCCGCAGCTGACAAATACCATGTTTAGTGGAAGCCTGTGTTCAGGGGAAGAGGAGAAGATGTGGAGTTGCCTGGGGATACCTCATTATATGATCCCAGCCATATTTAAATCCCCATTACACGCTGAATATGTTTCCAAAGTGATCATAAAATTGCAACCAGTCATTGGCAGCTCTCCAGTACTGGAGGAATTGCCTCAGCACAGGTCCAGCTGCCATTTGCTATCAGTGCTCACACCAGATGGAGCTTTAATGCACTTAATCAACATCTTTAAAAAGGTATAGAATAGCATGAGAATAATCACTCACCTTAGATTTTATGGCTTGTGTGGCTATGATACGATATTGGATTTTTGATATAATATTTTAAAAAATAGATTTAGTTTGCTAGACAGCACATAGCTCTAGGGCTCGGCTTCTATCATGAGGTGCACATATACAGGTCGCTGGAAATAAATATTTCTTTGTGTTTTGCAAAAAAATATACATGATATGTTTATACTATGATATGGCAAACTTCTAAGATATAATTGAAAACAAAAGCCTGTCCTGTGGTTCATTGTTTTCTTGATGATGATTTGTCTGCAAACGTGGTCATGATCCTTCAAGAGCAGCTATTTTCCCGACCCACTGAGTATGCATGTGGTCTCAATGGGGAGAGAGGAGTAAGTCACTGCTAGGCACCTGTTTTGGCAGCTTAGCTTTTTTAAAAACAAGAAAGAATAATATTCAACATGCCCAATCCTTTTTCTCTCCGGAATCTGCCTAGTGATGCCTGCTGAACAGCTAATGGATATCAGTCTAATTTGCATGGAAAGTTTTGTTGAACCCAAAATCTACCACCCAACGGACACTGCTCAGCTATATACAATGCCGTAACTTCGCAGAGTAAAGTCAGTTTATCTGTGAGATGTTGTGGGTCCTTCAGAATTATTATCTCATAGAAGCAACATATAATATTTTATGCTATGTAGGACATTGGATAGGGTAACACTACAATGATTTGTAGTAAAATAGCATATGCTCTATGACGTTAGTCACTACTCATGGACAAGCCACGAGGCTGGGTAATCAAAATGTCCAAGGTAAGATCCAGAAGGGTAAGTCATGAACAGAGGGGTGATACAAAAGAATAGTCAGGTCATGGTCAGGGGTCAAAATACCAGGAAGATAGCACATCAAGCAAAGGGTCAAAGCAAATGGATGGTTAGAGTGCGTTCCCAGGTCAGGTAGCAGTAGATAAGAGCACAGAGCACAGAGAGCAAGGCAAACATACACCAGTGAGCAAGAAGCTACAATTGGCACTAGTCTGGGGCAGAGAGCTGGCTAAATAACCAAATAATTACCTGAACAGGAGACACTTGGATGAAGCTCAGGCAACATCCCACTCCAAATGGACAGTTAAACTGTCATTCAAAATGCTGACAGCTCAGCATGCCTCAGCATCCACTTGGGCAGCTGAGCTGTTCATCAAATACTGACGGCTCAACATGCCCCAGCTCTAGATTGGACGACAAACAGTAATTCACTGCATCCAAACACACAGGTGGAATCGTGACATGTTCAAGTGATTTCAGTTTTCAAATTCTCATTTGGAATATGAACAATCATTTAGAGGGGTTCACCCAGAATTTTTATAAAATAAATAAATGAAATAATTTTTTTTTTTTAAACATCTTTATTTAGCGAAAAAGGTATTTCTACGTTCTATCAGGATTTTAAAGATGGCAGCTGCCATAAATCAATGTGCACCCGTTCTAGATTTCAGAGGACATACAATAGGACGGGCTGCATAAAAAATATCTGCTCGACTCATGCGTCATGTCAGAGAAGCGTCCTGTCAGTCATGTGAACTCCCATTCCTCAGTTCAGTCAACCTGACAGGACACTGAGCAGAGGCGATCTAAAGAAGAAGATACGGTAAATACCTTTCTCTAGCTGTGTGAGAATGAAGATCCATCTCAGTCAGCCTGACAGTTGTAGTGTAATACAGTACAGGGAGTACGTCTGTCTTGCTATGTGCGCACTCATTCTAGGACAGCTGCAAACTGCTACCTGGAAGTTGCCATCTTTAAAATCCTGACAGAGTGCACTACATAAAGCATATCTTTTTTGCTAAATTAACACATTTTGAAAAATGTTTACTAGTTTAAAGTATTTTTTTATTGCTTTTCTTGGAGAACCCCTGTAAGGAAATTATTAGGGGATCTTTTATATTGTTGGCCTAGCTGATTGTGTTATGGTGGGAAGCTTTTGTGGGACCAAACTCAATGCTGTGCTCCTTTAGGCTGTGTGCCCACGTAAGCGTTTTTTTCACATTTTTTAAGCGCTTTTACTGGCAAAAACGCTTAAAAATCACTTAAAAGAAGCATCCCGTTCATTTTAATGCATTTTGCTCTTTTTGTGCATATTGATGCGCTTTTTTCTGCGAATAAAATGCTTCGCAGTAAAAAACACAGCATGTTCATTAATTTTGCTGAAAAGTCCACGTTTTTAGCTAAAAATGAGCGGAAAACGCGGAAAAAATGCACGGAAAAAAAATGCGCGTTTTCTGGGAAGGAGTCCGGTTTTCATGCAGAAATTTTCTGCACACGTGGGCACATAGCCTCAATGATAACTGTCAGATGACTCAGTATTGGCATCAGGTATTGACATTCATCCTTGCTGCCAGCACACCAGAGAATGTGTACATGCACACACTGGGGTTTGCCACCAATGTCTCCAGGCAGAATGAATACACTGAGGATCAAGGTGTGTGACAAAATGAGGACTAGAAAGAGAGAAAAAGGGATGCTTTGCTTGTATACCACCCACAGAATATGAACTAACTAGTTGCACACAGTTGTAAACACATGAATGTACAGTAGTTGGAATAGTTTCAGGGGCAATGTGGCTGTCACTGATATGGGGCAGTGCGGCAGACAGTGATATGTGGGCAACTTGATAAGCTGTTGGTCTAGTTATGGAAGAACTATATTTGCACTGTCATGAGAGCCCACAAGCTGGATCTGTTATCAAAACACTGTATATAGCATTGCTATGGAACGACTTTAAAGTTTGTGATGGTCCTGTGACTAGCATGATTATGGTGGCTGAGAATATATTACTAAGATGGTCTGTCATCTAATCACCCTGGCTGTAGGTGGACTACATCTTTTGCTAATGTGATACTACTGCTTATCACCATTGTCTCTAAACTATTGCTGTGCTGATCCAGCCAGCACCCCATGAGAGTGTCAGAGTGTGAAAATATACAAAATGTTGTTTTTTTTTATTAAAAAAAGCTCAATCACTTCTGGGGTCTGAATTGAAGAATATATGATCTGGCTTAAGGTCTAAATTAATTGAGAATTTGGAGGTTTGCTCTGCACTTCATATAAATTGTTTTATGATCTGGGGATTTAATTTATTTATTTTGCTATAGATTTTGGGAACAGCAGAAGTGAAGTGACAAATATATTTCAGAAGCAAATTTTATAGTTGTCAGGAGAAGTTGTCAAAGTGGTCTGGGCCAGATGAAAAAGAAAAGAGAACATCTACAATCAGAGAAAGTGTCACCTGTGAATCACTATATTTATAAAGTAGTGTCACCTCTCCTGAAATATCTGTATAATTTCCTGAAAATCAGGTATTGCCACCCTCCATAAATGACCCATAAATATAAAGTTTCATGTATTTCCAGTGTGTAGGCTGAAAGACATTCATTTATATTAGTTAGGGTAGTGTGGAGGTGTACAGAATAGCAGGTGCTTTGTATTTGACTTATCATATCCGTGTTACCTTGTCTTTCAATTTGCATGTGATATATCCAAGTTTCAAAGGTTTAGAAGACAGAATAACAATCGCACACAATGTTGTAGAATGTGAGATTTTTTACATATTTTCTGAATATGAACATGGGTATATCATCTTTCATATTGGTGCTTTTACAGTTATTTTAGAAAACTTCAGCACTGAAAGGAAATAAAAAATACTCATATAGTAGATTTTTCATATTAACCTCTTCACGACCTTAGACGTATCCATACATACAGATTGGGAAGAACTTCCCCACCTTGGACATATGGATATGTCCTGGCAATTTTTCGCACACAGCTTCGATGTGCATGCGATCGCTGCCGGGTATTCAGCGAATCTGATAGCAAATGCTGCAATCGATCACAGCATTTAGAAGGGAAGGAGAGAGAATTGGCTCCCTCTCCCCTCAGATCAGCACCGACGTGACCTCATCATGAGGGGCCAATCGTTACCATAGTGACCCGATGTCGTCATGATGACATCCAGATGACATCCATGCCACCAGGGCAAGCAAGCTTGATTTATCATGTGCAGTGCAAGGTCTAACAAGCTTGTGTCAGTGCAGCACTGACAGTTTATAAAATATTGCAATGCTTTATAAAGTGATTGGACTGCAAAAAGTGAAAGACCCACAGACGGACTAGGTAAAAAAGTAAAAAAAAAGTAAAAATATCCAGATTGCAATGCACACGCGCGTAATATGGAGGCAAAGTGCAGAAATTCCCTGAAATATTGCAGACTGCGGCCAAGGAGGGGTGGAGGAAAGGACCCGAATCATCGCCCATCTGACCGGACCCAAGTCATTTAAATACCGTGCCAAAAAGAGGTGACAGATTCAATTTAATGCATGTTCTGAACAAAAGAATCAAGAGTCATGTTATATGTGTGTAAGTGGGACGACCGGACCACGGGTACCTGCATGCCAGATCTGGAACTGTTGAGGCTGCATCCCTTGTTCTCAGTGGGAAGCCTGAGTGTGCTGGACCTTAACCTGTTGCCTGGGGGGAAGGCCTAGAGAGGAGGTCCTTCCTGCTGACCCGGGGAGATGGGAAGAGAATGAGGAAAAGTGTGTGGTAAAGGCAGGTACGCGGGATGCAGTGACGAGACGTGAGACAGATCAAACTTTAAGGTGTACCTTTTATATATATAGATGCCAATAGGGGCTATCTTGAGCAACCAAACAGGGTAACAACAGTTGTCCTCGCAGGGACCAATCACAGAAATACACTGATAATATGAACACCACTAACCTGGCGAAGGCCAGTCACTATAGGGCCATGGTATGGCCGACTACGGGTCCTTAGTTACAATGTGTCACTTAGCCCTCCTGACGTCCGACTGCATGCTGTTCGATGGTGCTTCGGCGTCGCAGCCGCTGGGCCCAGCCGTCGAGGATTTGGCAAAGTCTTCAGGCGTTCCTACGCCCAGGCGAGGCGGAGGCACAACAGGCCCCTGGAGAGTTCGTTGGAGGGATGCCCCCCAGCGGAGGCAGCATGATATCGCCTGGGAGTGGAAGAATGGAGGCCGCAGCCCCCCGGACAGGGGCGGCCAGCGGTGATGTGGAGTGGCGGCAGGTAGGCCGCTAATGCAACCTGAGGCTGTGCTAGAGGAACCACGGTTGGCAACGGGTAGGCCCCAGCCGTGGGCAGGGGTGCGGTGGTGGTGACCGCGGAGGGCAGGCGGCAGCCGGGGGCTGGAGTGAAGTGGCAACGGCTGCGGGCGACAGCGGGCTGGCCATAACCGCAGCCTGGAGTGAAGCGGCAATGGCTGCGGGCGGCAGCAGGCATGCCGCAGCCGCGGGCTGAAGTGAAGCAGCAATGGCCACGGGCGGCAGCAGGCAGGCCGCAGCCGCGGGCTGGAGTGAAGCGGCAATGGCCACGGCCGGTCGGGCAGTGTTACTCTGCTGGATGGCCCGGTGCCGTCTCCCTTCTGCCCACAGTAAGTCTCCCTTCCGTCCCTCCTGTCGCTGTCCTCCTCTCTGGTTGATATTGGAGGCTCTGGCTCTCAGGTGCCCTCTTGGTCTCCTGCTTCTTCTCCTCTGGTCTGCTGACTCACTCCCGCTAGCATCTCCCGCCCCTTTTATATAAGCTTCTCCCCCAATCATTCTGGAAGCCTCTGCGGTCCGCCCTCTAATTCAGTCCCCCGGAAACAGTCCCCCTAGGAACCTTGGTGACGGTACCCTTGGTTTCGGCCCAGATACACGGCGGGTGCCCCTCATCATACAAGTGCACGAAGCAGGGGGGTTTGGAGCGAACCTGGGGCAGCGCACAGGAAGAGGAGTACGGCACCCCGTCCCTCCAGAGAGTACTGGCGCTGCGACAGGCCCCACCGCCCACAGAGGGGCCATAGCAGAGAGAAGGGCCAGGCATGCTGCAGCAGACCTGAAGGACAGTGACTGCTGCACTGAGGGGAGCTGTGTATACAGCAGCATGCAAGAGATGGAGCAGAACATGCAGTGTGTGCCCGGTAACTACAGATAGAGATGCAGTGTGTCGGTGACTACCAGAAAGCAAGGCGCAGAACGTTCCGTGTCCGTGAGTAGAACACACGTGCCCCATAAGAGTGATCGGGGACAGGACAGACACTTGCACCCTTACTGTGCCAGTAAATATTTACCGAGCCACTTTGGGCTCATACAGGACTGTGGCCGGCACCCTTGTCAGACACTCCAGCAGGGACCAGTGAGTGCTTTGGTTCCAGAGCATCCGTACAGCATAGGCCCACACCCATGCACCGCCACCGCTGACAGAGACTGTGAGGAGAGTTGTGCAGGGGCCATGTCGGGCTCAGACAGTGTCATGGGGCTCAGTGGAAGGTATCGGAGACCGACCGCTGCCGCCAGAAGACGGGGCATTGATGCCCACAGGACCTTCCTGGAAAAGATACCGTGCCAGCTATTGTCAGCGCTATCCATTTCATGGACTTAGCAATCATTGACTCTCATTAAAACTGCCGTTACTAGAATTCTACTGCTCACCATCCTTTTGCCATTTATACTGTTAATCATTGGTTTAACCCTTAGCCTCCCTGCATGGAGTATTCCACTGTAAAATAAAACTGTTAACCCTTGCTCTGCCTCCTGCCCCTCACTGCATCCTCCGTCACCTGCTTACATGTGAGTGCTAGGAGTTCTTCATTTATATGAAATTAGAAATGTGGGTTTCATAGATACTTTGCCCAAATAATAATGGTGCTCAAAACCTGGTTACTTACTAAATTGTTCTTTTTGGGAAAGATTAGTTAGTGTCAATCATGCCTCAAGTCAAGACTTGTATAGATACACATTAAGCTGAAAAAAATTGTAAGTGACTTAGATAACTATCAGATCATATTTTAGTAGTATCAGTGTAATAGACACTGCCATGCAGCCTCCGATTGTTGGTAGTACGTATAGCCACTTAGGACCATATACATTACTTAGTCACATTATTAGCACCCGTGATGAAATTCACACAAATTGGATCTACCTGAGCTTTCAGAATTGTACTTCAAAGAAGCGCTTTAAACAAAATTTTTATCCACTTAATGTATTGCAGTCATCATATCATATAGCACTGTGTACTTAAAGTTGCTCATTTTGCCTTGTTATCCAGTTAATTCTACTCTTTTCCATTAGGTCTATGACATCATGTGATTAAAAACAAACTAGCTGAATCCTTCTAAGCTCTATGTAGAAACAGGAAGTCTCTTTTCCCCGCATATGTAAGGAAGTGGAGGGGCTGACCACACTCCCCTTTCAAGTTATATGATGTGATGTAATACATTATAAGGTTTATATGCTTAAAAATATGCTATGTTAGTGATATGGTTGTGTGTTCAGCCCATCCACAGGTAATTGAAAGGGATAGTTGGAGTTAATAGTTGGGACTAACCCAGTGGGGAGTAGCTAAGCAAGAGCCTGCAGTAGTAGCAGACCTCAGGTCTGGCTGAGGAGCAGTACCGCATGCACTGGGTGCTTGTGTGGCAGGAGGGAGATGACTAAGGCAGGTAGTAAGCTACTACTAGATAAATGACAACTAGAAGGCAGTGAGCAGTGTCCAGAGTCAGTCCAGAAGAAAAGGAAGAAGTATTGGGGCATGGGGCATGAAGCCTGGAGGAATTGTACAGAGCTGACTGTCAGTAGGATAATGGGATGGAGAAGAAAGATGAGCGAGATGAAGAGGAAATGCCCTGCAAGGTGGTCCAGAGGCATCAATAAAGTGGAAAGCTAAGTATCAGCCATACAGCCATATAGGCATAGGGAGCTCCCCTAAGATTAGAAGGTTGCCAAACCGCTGGTGAAAGTATAGGACTCTTGCTTTCTGGACTCTAGAGCTGTTATTGAGGATGAGGAGGCTCCTGGAATAGTATGCTGATCTGTGTTGAGGTAGAAGATGGGAGTGCTTCTTTAATTTTTGGAATGATTTGCAATCTAAAGCCTCAATTGGTTGATAATTTAGGATTTTTAATTTCAATCTTCCAGTAATAGAGATCAAATGAGTGAATTAAACAATAACAAAACTTTAATTTCTTTTTATAATTTTTGTACAGCATGAAAAGTTATGAAACTTTGCAAATCCCTTTACTAGGGGATACGTTTTCATTGCTATAAAAAAATATATTGTATGTAAATAGTTCTCTGCTTCTCCCTGAAAAAATTGCTTGTCAAAAACGGCATTGATATCAAAACATACCCACTTGGAGTACTGATGTTGGCAGTGATAAGGTCAGCCCCAGAATCCTTCTCTGAATGTTGTTCTTATCAGAACATCAACCACCAGCAGCTTACCCCCAAAGTTAGTTAGACACAGGTACTGAGCTTACCCTATCACTGCCATCATCTGTTCTCCAAATGAGTTCATTCTGATATCAATGCAGCTATAGACAGGCAAATAGACTGGGGAAAAACAGGTGTTAAGAAGTCACTTACACACAATCGTGTCACAGGAATTAAGACAAATCCCAGAATAGATAGTATTTAAGTGTTCCCTAAATTTTATTGAAAAGTGTATGCGTTGTAAAACATTTCTAAAAAGTGTTAAAATGTGGCACATGTGCATATGTTGATCTCATTTTGAAAGCCAAAATTAGAAAATAATACTGTCTCATTTTTTTGTTAGATTTTAATAAAACTAAGCTAACAATTTTGGAGAGCTCGAGCAGTATGTGTGACAGAGCTACGGGAATCTAATAGTCCTGAGATCACAAGAGACTGCAAACAAATCCAACCATGTTGACAATGTTGATGATTACATACTGAAAATCAAGTAATCAAGTCCCTCACAAAACTTATATGTCCCTCCTGGATGAGTTTTGCTATGTAACTGTAAGCTCAATTTAACTATAAAGCACAACTGCACAAAATAGTCTAGAGTAGGGAGTAGAACCTCTCCCAAAATAACTCCAAAATATAGAGTTAAATGGACAACTCCAGTCCGATAAATACAAAAGAAAACAGAGCAAAAATGTCCAAAACAACATAATAAAAATTCCAAAAATAAGTTTATTATGAAATCACATACAAAAATCACATAGAAAAGTCATATGAAAAATATTTAAATACACATGCTGTATACATTGTATATTTATTCAGAAGGTAAAAAATGGAGGAGACATGAAGGTGCACTGAGACACAGAGGGGGAGCACAATCTATCCCAGGGAAGCAAAACACATACCAAAGAGCACAGTGGCAGTAAAGAGGCAAGAACAATAGCATTCTAAAAGCCTTAAGTATAGAAGCCTCCAATGTTAATCATGAGTGTGTGCTTACCCATAAAGACAATCAGGGGAGCACACCCACTGCGCCCAGCTGCCCCTTGGCACACATTTCGCTGTCAGCTTTCTCAAACGGGGGTTATGTAACTGTAAGGCAGGCACCGGGCCGTAGTCATGGCCGAACACTCCGGAACTGTTGTGCCCGGGCCTCCCCTCACAGGATAAAGATACAGCACTTTCCGCATAGCATGACTTGTACTTGTGGTGCTGGCAGAGTCCTCCCTCTGCTTTCCAAGACTGTTTTCGTTCATTTGCATACAAATAAAGACAGAGTCCAATTTTAACCCCCAATGCAGAACTTTACTGATGTCTCTTCACAGCTCATCCAGATAAGAAATGTGATGACATTAAAATCTTTGTTACATTCCAAAACAGCTTTCCCTTTTTCACTGTCTTCTCTATGCTGCTCGAGGTCGGGTCATACCCACTTGTGAAAATTACCGGTATCCCTCCTGTCTATACTCACTATCACTGGTGCTTCCCTTTGCCGTTTCGCCCAGGCTCCTAGAGAATGCTCCCAGGCTGCAAGTCGCCACATGATGAACACTCGCCCGTCTGGCTACCCTTTGCTTTTATTCGTTCTTTAATGGGGAACTCTATCCCTCTGACTTTGCTGCTACACTTGTTCTTCTTGACTGGATAGCTGGGCACTATGCTTTAACATTGCTGGCAGTCTATGTCGAGTCCTAAGGCTTGAACACTAAAGCTCAAGTCAAAAAAGAGGGTTTTACACTCCCGGGCATTTAAGCCCGTCTACAGGGTTCAGACACCCCTGCCTAACTAACTACCTAGGATGGCCCCGTCTACTCTTATACAGCTAACCCCTTCTATTGTTAACCCCTATATCTCCATCTAAATATAACAAACTATGCCCCCATCTAGTGGCCATAACACTAATTACACTATCCCTAGTATGTACATAGATTGAACAGCAACATGAAATATGCACGTTATATCACAATACGGTATGAATCACGATAACACATAGCAACTATATATATATATATATAGACACATTGGGAGCATGTGAAAATTAAAAGGAACATAGGTTTTCTTACATATCCCTACATAACGACATTTATTTATTTATTTAGTTTTCTTTGAACAAATTCAGGGTGATTTCACTTGTGTCTATTATACCATAGTTTGGATGGCTGCTCACTCTTGCATTACCTAAAAATCTAAAAAAAAATCCAAATGCATTTCACCTGTTTTTGAGCATTAATTATTATAGCCTAAAACAGAAATTCATCCTAAGTTTTTAAGTTCAATAAATATAGTGTCATTTTATTGCTCCACTTTTACCAGCAATGATACAGGAGGGGAACGTTGATGAATAGGTTTCTCTTGTTGCTCATATTGCCACTTATGTTGGGTAACTAATTGGTCCCATATTAGCAAAGACAGGATAAGACTGCCCTGGGGTTATTCACTGGAGTTATTCTTTGGAGTGCATTGTCACCAGTATTGCACAACACTGCGTTTTTTGATAAATAACTGGGATTTTCTTACAGAAATGCAACAATGAACATGTCTCTGGAGAACCTGGGCATCATTTATCAAGCTGCAAAATGAGATGACTTCCCACAAAGCAGGATTTTCTATAATGATTTGATCCCAATAATATTTTGCATGTCTAATGCTAGCCCATCTATAAAAATCTGCAGTCATGTCTGAACATGGCTATGGCTTATATTATAAAGCACTATCATCTCAATACAGTAAAGAATATAGACATCATAGTACAAAAATATTGGTCAGAGTCCAGTAGATTGGAGCAAAAGAAAGATTAGGACACACCCAGGGCTGGAGATGGACGATCTGTTTAGATGCAGCATTTATTCTCCAATGCGGAAGGTGGCATCTGAAACATGTGACCATTCCAAAGTATTAATATAAATAGGATAGCGGTATTTAGTCCTTGCATGTCACCCGTATTAAATACTGTTTGTTTTGGTGCTGTTAATTGACTATTGCATGTTAGTATTACTTTTGTGCTGTATAGTGATATTTATGTTGGTATTATATAGCAATTTGTTTAATGGGGCCATCACTTTATAGAAACATTAGAAGGCAGACATATAGCACTGCAAACCATAATGTATAGCTTTTATAATTTTCACTATTTGGTCTTCTTATTTGTACAGCACACCTCATGGTGAGTATTCTGCCTTCTTCTACGTATGATGCTGTGTGGATTCCAGCATACGGCTTAACCTTTCATCCACTCCCAGAAACAAGGCTGTATGGGTGCTTAAGTCTATATTTATTGGGATGATATGGACAACAATGGGAGATGATAACAGATGGTATAGTAGAACACAGTAGAAGATGACATCAGCGGTTGTTGTACAAAGTTGTAGATAATATCAGAGATTGTTGAGCACAATGTGGATGATTCAGGTAAAAAACTATAAGAGACAGATAATGCAGCATGTCAGTACTGGTAGATAATATACAATACACAAATACTGGCAGGTAATCACAGCAATTCAGGGTATTATCACAACAGTAGCATTAATAGGATGCTGTTATATCGGCAGCATGCATTATATAGAAGCTGAGCAATACAACATACACAGCAGCAAAGGAGAAAGATATCTAACACAACTAATGGCTGCTAGCTTTGCACTCACTGACAAGAGGGTGCATATTCAGAGGATGCATATAACTAATCATGCAGTGAAATAGCATTACAGAAGCTGAACATGCATTGCAAACATCATGGGGGGCTGCATTATGGCTGCTAAAACATATGCATAACTAATAATTGCATTTTCCTTACCTGAATCCGCTTGTTATAAGCAATGGTTTTGCAGAGAGCTGAGCAGGTGAGAGCTACTCAGGAGACCGGCTGAAAATGGTTACATGTTGTTGACCAGGGCAGGAAGAAGGACGGTTCTAAACAGTTAACTATTTAGGAAAGCAGAAGATTCCAAACACATAAATAGGAAAGAGAAGGGCAACTTATGACACCTACTGGCGATAGCTGGAACAGCACTTAAAATATCTTGCTGCACAGAATGGGCAGAACAGTGAGACTCCAATATACAGTACGAAGCAGTTTTATTACTTTAAGCACATTGTCACTTAGGATCAGCAAATTTGATATCAATTACAGAAAAATCGCTAAATGTTGCAGTTACTATGTAAAAACAGCAGGGCCAGCACAACATTATTCTGTACAAATCTTCTTAATTTAAAAAGAAAAATAGAAAAAGCTTATGTAGAAATTAAGTATATGTAAAACTAGATCAAATGCAATCTGTTCTTGCATTGTGCTACTCTTCTAGGGACTTAACCCCCAACTTAACGATGGAGATGTTCCAAAAATATCACTGATGAGCCGACAGATTGGGCACCATAGACTGCGCTATACATATACACCATCACGCAGTACAGTCATTGCTTTCAAAATAAATCAATTATTTTACCCATAGACAGCAGAGATGCAGGCGGGGACTATTGATCTTCATGATCCATGGAAAAGGTCAAGTAGACAAATGAACCTTCCCAAGGAGCACAAAATGTTACCTGCCTTTCTCTGATGTAACTCCAGTACGTTATTTACTACGGGTGCTCTTTGCTGCATTCAGAGTAAGAGAAAAAGGTTGTCTAGCATTAGAAGTGGATCTGTTCAGTTTTCCCATTGTCTAAGTAAATTATAATAACAATTGTGGCACAGTAAGGTCTTTGAGCACCCAAGTTGAAATGTCAGGTAGTAATGATTTCCACTTTCGAACAGTTTTTACTGCAGAAAAAAATGCTTGATATTAGTATATCTGCTCTCTAGTTACAATGACCACTGCAGACACATTAAATAATTAAATTCTGGTATTTCAGTATAAGGCTTTATGGCATATAGACAATAGAGGCACGCCATGTAGCTTCAGTGAGTATAATGGAGGGAGGCCTGGCTGGTCTTGCCACTTTGTTTTTAGGGCATTATCAACCTGTGCAACATTAGGAACTGAATTGTTGGCAAAACTATAGTGTGGCATTAGCTCGAAGAAAAAATATTTTTCCTTCTTTATTGCAAAGCTCAACATTAAAATTTGTGGTTCGGTTTGATTGTACCTATGGGGCTCCATCTTCTATGTACAGTATTTTCTATGTATGCTATTGCAGGGCCTTGTTTTCTTTTAACAGTCACTTATGACTTGTGGCAAGTGATTTAGGCAAGTTCTCTTACCTGGTGAGTATTGACTTCCTATTAATAATTACTTTTTTATTTACACAAGCTGATATTGATGAGATTTTCACACTAGCGTTTTGGGCCGCAGCGCAAGGCCGCTGCTAAGCCCCGCCCCCTACCCACCCCCTCCGGTCATCTCCGCCTAGTATCGCACCCAGCTGCATTTGATCTGCACACCATATCTTTAGCATAGGGTGCGCAGACCGTGCGCTGACCATGCGCTAGTAGAATTTTGCATGCGCTGTGCCCTTTTGACGGTGCTCTGAGTGCACCAAAATGCAACATGGTGCATTCGGCGCACACTGGCGCACCGTCAAAAGGGCGCAGCGCACGCAAAATTCTACTAGCACACGGTCAGCGCATGGTCTGCGCACCCTATACTAAAGATAGGGTGTGCAGATCACATGCAGCCGTGTGCGATCCTAGGCGGAGATGACCGGAGGGGGCGGGCAGGGGGAGGGGCTTAGCGGCAGCAGTGTGCTGCGGCCCAAAACGCTAGTGTGAAGCTAGCCTTAATATTAACTTATTAACAGAGACATAGTCACTGTGTCTGGTTAACTTGCTATAGGTATAAAAGCAATACAATACAATAGCAACATTGCTTTAGCTTTCGTTATTAAAAATTAACATAGTAAGCAGCTAGTAGATTAGAGAAGTCTCATCATCCTTAGAATTGCATATCATTATATATACTGAATAGCCCCTAGAAGTACTAATCAACTGTGAGCCCTCTCAGAGTTTCAACAAGAGAAAAAGTCAACCTACATTTCAGTCAACCGATAAATCCCTAAAATTAAAAGGTCCAATTATTCAACATCCCTTCTGAGGAAGCACATATGGTGTGCGAAACACTTGTTTGGTTTGACAGGATTCCTGTTACCAAGCTTGATGTCATGGCTCGACTTTGGGACTCGATCTGGTGACCTCTGGCTGTGTGGTCAGTTTCCCTTTCTGTTGGAAATCAGCTTATGTTGCTATGTTGTCTCTGTCCAATTGCTGATAATGCTCTTCTCTTTGCTTTGCAGTGTTGCTTCAGTGCAAATGTTTTTACTTCCATGTTTTGTTTGTCCTATCACATCTTCAGAGGGACTATTTAAACTCAACATGTAAATGTAGTCTTTGCTGGCTATATTCCAACTTAGATGGATGTTTAGAGTCCCAGCTTCCCAGTCAATAATTATCTTGCTGAGGTTTTCTGTATTGCTTCTCCTGCATTTTGTTAGTGTGTTCCCCTTCCCAGCTCTCTTCCCATTTTGTCACATTTAGGTTCTGAGGGTTTTTACATATACCGAAGGTTTTTTTTAGATTCCTTTCTTTTATTTTTTTGCATGACTGCATGAACATGTCTTTAGCCCTGCATCTTATCTTCTATCTGTCTGCACTCTATTCTGTTGTTGTGATTTTGGGTTACATTCTCTGTATATCAGTTTAACACAATCCAACATTATTAAGAACCTCAATGTATTCCCTAAACAGGGGAAAAGAAGTTAAAAAAAACATGGTGCTAGGACAACTCCCAATTAGCAATATGAACACCTACATAGAAAAATCGTAGTGTAACGCCCAAAATATTGAAGACAAAATTCAAAAATTATAATAAAAAGGTATAATCTTTATTGATACAAAATAGATAAAAATTTCCAGTATATCAAAATGCAACAATGCAATCAGGTATCAGATATGACACCAAAAATAGGGAGAAAACAGCAGCATATATAACATTAGATGCAATGGTATGCAACCAGGTTATACAAAGACCCTACACACATATGGCAGACGCAATAAAGTTGCGCCAAAATATTATATCTCACTATCACTGAGGTTAATGGAATAAAGTTCCTCATAAATCTCATATATAGCCATAAAAATCAAACGTAAAGTGCTAATGTGCAACAAAGAATGTAGGGAGAGAGTACCCAGGTGAACCATGCTTACCCATGTGGGGCGTGTGTCTACTGCATGTCAGGTCCCTAGCCCCAACGCACGTTTTGCGCTGGGCTTCGTCGGGGGTCTTGTGTGTTACTGTTGAAAGTGCGGGGTTTAAATCTACAAGGCACAGCTAAATGTTAATTAGTGCCGCTGTCTTCCGGGGCACATGGGAGGAGGGTCCCGGCCACTGGCGCGTCATGTCCAGCCGTCAAAGCCTGCGGGAGGGACAAGGAGAAACACTGTTCTCCTGACGTCACTGTCCCGCCCCAGGCTCCATTGACGGCTTTCAGAACGCCCATACGACCATAGGAACCACCGCGCATGCGCGCACCACAGCGATCATCTTAACTGCTGGCTCAAGTAAGGGAAGCCCGGAGATAGTGGCGAATATTCTCTGTAAAGTTTAGGGTGCCAACTTCAGCTGTCAGACAGGGACAAATCAGGGACAAGTTAAGAATTTGCCTGGTCTGTATAGGAACCTTTGGTGTGTAGGTTTAACAATATGACATCTCGGCAACGAGATCTCGTCCCACCGAGATCTCGTCACGAGATCTCAGGAGACGAGATCTCGGCACCCAAGATCTCAATTTGAGCATGTGACGCCCCCCAGCGGTCATTTTCCCGGCCTGCAGCAATGCGCCACTCTTGCCTCCTCCTGGGACCCCGCTTCACCGCAGTCACCACCCTCATTAAGCAATAAGATACATGGATTATAAGAGGCACTGCCATATTATTAAAAAAGTTTTTTTTCCTATTTTTCTCCTCAAAATTTGGGTTGCGTCTTATAATCGGGTGTGTCTTATAAACTGCAAAATATGGTAGTTTGACTGTCCAAACCTGCAGATTTTCAGTAAAAGGTTAACAACCTTATCAGTAATTAAAGTGCTCACCTTCATTAATGCTATATTCTGCATTTGAAGGAAATGCTATTCCTTCCTTCAAAATAAAAAAACACTTTTGTAGAGCACAACAGACCTGACAATAAGTCAATAGAATCTGTTGGGTGAAGTTGGTGTCTGTTGTACAAAGGATCTGGCACTATGCTGTTGTTTCACTTTATATTATGAACAACACAACATCACAACAGATGTGTATTGATCCACTCATCTCTACAATGAGTGGATCAATCTGAGGGAGATATAGTTTGAGTTACTATTCCTGAAATTCGCTGATTAACGTGAATTTGAACATTCTGAGATTTAATTCAGGGTTTATCCCCTCAAAAAAAACTTGCCTGCCAACATTTCCCACACAGCTGAAGCATCAGAGAACAGGCTAGTGTTATTTTGCATTGCTTTGTAGGCTACTCCATAATGCCCGGCAACTATGATATCTAGCGGAATGTCAAACCTTGTACAGTGGAGGTCAGTACCTGGTCCATCACAGATTAAAGATTGGAGCACAATTTGTACAGCAGAGTTGATTTCCATCTCCAGTGTTACTGGGTAAATGAAGTATTTCTCCCAGAAATGTAATGCAATTACATATGTTTTATTATATACATGTTTATTTCCTTTGTGTGTATTGGAACAACACAAAAAAACTGAGAAAAAAATAAAAATTGGACATAATTTTACAATTAAATTCCCTAAAAATGGGCTGGATAAAATTGTTGGCACCATTCCAAAATTGTGGGTAAACAACTTTGCTTCAAGTATGTAATGCTCATTCAAACTCACCTGTGGCAAGGAACAGGTGTGGTCAGTATGAAATCGGACTTGAAACCAAATGAAAAGGGGAGAAAATGACTCAATCTTTGCATTGTGTGTCTATGTTTGCCACACTAAGCAAGGAGAACAGAAAGAGGAGAAGTGAACTGTCTTATGATTTGAGAACCAAAATGTATAGTTTTATGTTGTTCCAATACACGCAACGGAACAATTTCAAGGGTGTCAACACTTTTGGATATGACTCTATATCCAAAGCTATCTGCAAAAAATACAATATTTTCGTTCATGTTTCACTACTGATCTGCATTTGAGGAAGTAAATTAATGAAATCTTTGTAAAAAATCGAACCTTTTATTACCCAGAAACATGGTAATATAATGCAAGCGATTGCATATTTTATTCTCATGAATAATACCTTTGTTCTCTGCATTTTAGGTCATCTACTCCTACATGCTACCTCTTACATAAATCTCATTCTCCTGCTCACATCAGTATTGGAAGCTTGTATTACTATTTTTCTTGTTAAAAATGACAGACACCTTAGTAGAACATACTGGGCTATTAAGTCAATGGATTATGTTGGGTTCTGAAAACTTTCACCATGCTTTGTATTCACCAATTTGCCATGGTTTCCATTTCTAAAGGTAATAATAACGATTTGGAGGTGAACAGTCTAAGGTTGAAAATGATGACACAGTCGAGAAAAGGAGCGAGGAAGAGGGAGATCCTGCTGCTGTATTGCTGCCTCTCTGATCTCACACTGTGTGTGAGACTGATGCTGTCCTGTGGTAGGGGAGAAGGAGCAGAGGAGGAAAGTCAGCTGATTGGTCAAAGTACAAAGCATAAGTCTCCAGCTTCACACCAACTTTCTAGACAACATTTTTCTACTACATATAATATTCATCTATCTGTAAAGAAAATGGTATTTTTGCTTTTAAAACTGGGCAGGTTTTAATATTATTCTGCTTATAAAGAGCTAAAACAATAAAGTCTTAGTAAAACATTAACTTTTTTTATAACCACGGAAGATGTTAAGAAAACGTATACCTTTGCATATTTTACTCTCATGAATAATATCTTTCTTTAGTGTTTTTAGGTCATCTTGTGTTTTATCTTTCCTTTTAAATAAATTACACACCTGATGACATGAATCATAAATTCCATTTTTTTTATTGACTTGATTTTTTTTTTCTATTTCAAACATCAACAGATGATGTGCGGAGAATGTTTATATGTTGAACCAGAACTCACAGCTCCAATTTCTTCCTTCTGAAAACTATTGCTGAAGAAGCAAATCCCACCTGCGCGAATAGAGCACTTTTCTATACAAAAAGAACTGAATTATGCTATACGTTGCTGTAAACAAATCTGCGGTTCAGAGCCTGTCTGTATAATAGATCCTGACCTAGTCGCAGATGTTTCTTTTCCCCCAAGCATTATAGTGCTCACAAACTGGCTGTAATATTAGCAGCTGTTTAGTGCCAGTTGAATATGGCAATATGTTTTCCAGTTGAGAGAGGCCTTGGTGTTGAATAAAAACTGGCATCAGTCATGGACAGATCTGGTATCACTAATAACTTGGCTAGGGTGTTGCTACTCTGCTGCTTTGAATGAACTTCACTTAAGAGAAATGACTTGACAACAGTTTAATGGTTTAATACAAGAGAAAACATTCATTTACATTTCAATCACAAAAAAAATCACTTTAGCAGTGGACCCCCTATAATACACTCATCAATGAGAGTCCCCTCCATTAATCCTAATTGGCTTATATATTGTTATTCTTTCTATTGCTTTCTTATAAGTGTAAGCATAAAATATGAGGCTCCAGGGATATTGGAGTGCTTTAGATTTCTACTAGTCCTTCATACAGTAAAATGCACCTCCATATACAGTTCATCACCCATAGTCGTCCCTGTAGTATAATGCATACCCCATATTCCTCCATATAGTATAATGCATACCCCATATTCTTCCATATAGTATAATGCACAGCTGACAGTTATTCATGTAGTATTATGCACAGCCCATAGTCCTTCATACAGTATAATGCATACCTCATATTCCTCCATATAGTATAATGCACAGCTGACAGTTATCCATGTAGTATAATGTACAACTGACAGTTATCCATGTAGTATAATGCACAGCTCACAGTCATCCATGTAGTATAATGCACAGCCCATATTCTTTTATATAAAATGCACCCCCATATATAATGCACAGCCCATAGTCATCCATGTATTATAATGTGCAGCCCAAAGCCATCCATGTAGTACAATGTACAATCCATAGTTATCCATGTAGTATAATGTACAGCCCATAGTCATCCAAGTAGTAGCATGGAAACCGTGTACTTACTCATTTAAAAAATAAAAATACAAAAATACCTCCCATCCGTATCTTCTGATGTCTTAAATGGACCCTGTCACCAGAAATAACACTGTTAACCTGCAGATATGCTCTTAATCTACAGGTTAACAGCGTTATTATGCTGTCCAGCGCCTGCAAGCAGCCAAATGCAGCAGGGAGAAAATGATCTTTATTCTTCCATTTGGCTTTTATAAGATTTTTTTCCGTGCACATTCAACTTGGATGTGGTCTGTGGTAATAAATCAGCTATTAAGAAACTGTAAAATATAGAGCTACAAACTCCCATTGAGATATCATAGCAGGCTGACTGAAGTATTTTCAGGTAATCTTGTTGTCAGCAATGTACAGTGCAACACGGAGGCTGGAGAAGGCACATTGTTCAATGCAAAAATTTTAATGAAACCCAATTACATGTGTTTAGGTAAAAAAAAAATTGTCCTTTATTGTTAACAATGCTTTAAAGCTGCAACCACTTTATTTTTCTCCCTGAATGACCTGACAAGATTTGCTATCTAGTGTTATGTGCAGGTTTAGTGGCTTTATGTTTTTACTAGAATATTCAACTGATTTTTTGCATCCTTTTTCATTACATATTCTATAGGGGGTTGTGTTCTTTTTTATGTTTTAGGGTTTAAATGAATAAAAGGAACATTATTTTCTCAAACACATACCACTCTACATGCACGTTTCATGGTATTGCAGCTCATCCCCATTCATCTGACACAAGAACAGATAGAGCATTCTTTCTGGAAAAGAAATTGAATAGTTTCTCTAATTCTGGACAATCACTTGAAATTATTTTTATATTTCGACACACAGGGATATTTCATATGTTCTGAAAGCACAAAAACAATCATCTAGAATTTACTTTCTCTAGAATTGCTATAATAAAGCACTTGCATAATAGTGCCAGTACACCTTCAATAGATGTTACCTGAACACTAATTTGGCATTTGCATACATTTTCAATGGGGAGAGGGTACTAGGTTTCGTCAAGACACCTCTGATGGAAGCATACAGTGGGGAAAATAAATATTTGATACACTGACGATTTAGCAAGTTTTCCCACCTGCAAAGAATGGAGAGGTCTGTAATTTTTATCGTAGATACACTACAAATGTGAAAGGCAGAATCTCTAAAAAAAAAAACCCAGAAAATGTTATTCTTTGATTTTAACATAATTAATTTGCATTTTATTCCATGAAATAAGTATTTGATACAATAGAAAGACAGAACTTAATATTTTGTACAGAAACCTTTGTTTGCAATTAGAATGGTCTGACCTTTCCTGTAGTTCTTGACCAAGTTTGTGTTTAGAATCATTATCCATTTGCAAACGCCATCCTCTTTTCAACATCAACTTTCTTACAGATGGTGTTATGTTTGCATCAAGAATTTGTTGAAATTTCATTGAATCCATTCTTCCCTCTACCCATGAAATGTTTCCCGTGCCATTGGCTGCTTCACAACCCCAAAGCATGATAGCCCTTTTTTCTCCACACATACCTTTGATCATTGTGGCCAAAGACTTGTTTCCAAAATGTGTATGACTTGTTTAGACATTCTTTTACATACTTTTGATGCTGAATTTTATGGTGAGGACGCAGGAGAGTTTTTTTCTGATGGCTCATCCATGAAGGCCATATTTATGCATTTGTCTCTGAACAGTAGAACAGTGTAGCCATGGGAAGGAGAGATGTAAATTTCTCCTTGTAGCATGGGTCTAGAAAGGTAACCAACCAGTAATTAGTGTTGACCAAAATGAACACAACATGAGGGTCACGGGAAAGGCAGCGAAATATAAACTCAGCCATGTGTGCCAGATTACCAACAGCCAAGACTTTCCTGTCCCCACCAAGAGGATGACTGTTCTAGTTGTACGCCTCCTCATCCTCCCTCTCCTCCTCGTCTTCAGGCCATCCATGCTGAACAGATAGGATTAAGGTGGAGTGGGTACAACTGGCTGTAGTGCAGGCAACCAGTTCCTGTACCTCCTCCTTCTCATTATCACCAAATCTGCTTTGATAAGAGAGATGAGGCTTATATATATATATATATATATATATATACCCACAGGGGTAAATCTTTTTAAGCCCCTGCACTTAGTACATGAGCATTACCAGTCTAGGATATCCACTTCTTAATAATGGGAAAAAAATGTTTTCTGAGGCCCTTTGCTATGTCTCTTCAAAGGGGTATTGAAGTGCCTCCTTCTAATTTTTGGCATCCCTTGCACTTATTGCATATGCTTTACCAGTTTAGGAGACTCACTCCTTAGTTAAGGAAATAAAGTTTTTTCTGAGGATCCACCTTCTAGTTGAGTTAAAAAAAAAATTTAAACCAAAAGAGCCGGTGGGTTCTATTAGTATATGTTCCAGTGCTTTGTTGGGGGCTGTCAGGTGGTTGTCACATAGGGAGTTCTCACACTGCATACAGGATTTCATAGTTGTGACAGGAGAATGTGTACAGTAAGTTCAGAAGATCCTGGTATCCTCCATATCAGGCTAAGTATATGTGAAAAACTCCACGATATTCCCCAGCTGGGTTGATGAAATAACAGTCCTTGATGCTGCTACATTAAACTAATCATTTTTTTCAGGCTTAATTCAAATAGATTCTATTCTGTTATTATAATTCCGCTCTTATCTGCATCTTGCCTATGGTAAGGTGCGGCAGTAGGGATAGCGTATGACAGCCATCTATTCAGGGATTATTGCCTTATACATTCTAAGCCTTAGTGCTGTTTTTTTCATGGACTTTTTGACTGATTCCTGTTTTTTATTGTGTTCTGCACTCAGAAATTCATTAAAGCTGGCAGTTTCACTTGTGTTCCTCCAGAGTTTGTTGCTGCCACAGACAGAAAAAAAGTTTACAGGGCTGGTTCAAATCCCTTCAATATTCTACAATAATATCTCTCTTATCTGTCATTCGTCTACGGTGAGGTGTAGCAGTAGGTATAGTGTATGACAGGAAACTTATCAGGGATTATTGCCTGATAAGTTCTCAGCGATGCTGCTTTTTTCCATGGACTCATTGACCTATTCATGTTTTTTACGGTGTTCTGTGCTCAAAAATTCATCAAAGCAGGCAAAATTAACTGATTTAATGTATCCATTCACAATAAGAAGTTGTGGTGGGATACTTTTTGCTACTGGAGCTGGAATTACCACTTCTGAACTCTTGAGTGTTTTGTTACATTTACTTCTGAGTGCTTCTTTAAGTTTGTTTGGGGTCATTGTTCTGCTGGAAGACCCATGACCTAGGATGCAAATCCAGCTTTCAGACACCAGGCACTGTATTGCAATACAAAATCCTTTGGGAATCTTCACATTTCATGATGCCTTGAACACAGTCAAGGCACCCAGGGCCAGAGGTAGCAAAAGAATCCCAAAATATATTTGATCCTTCACCATATTTGACTGTAACTACTGTGCTCTTTTTTATGCCTCATTTCATTTACAGTAAACAGTAGAATGATGTGCTTTACCAAAAAACTTTATCTCAGTCTCATCTGTCCACAAAACGTCTGCTGGCCCTCTAAAACTAGTGGTGGTCGCCTGCTGTCCCTCTATAAATTGTGAGGGCCACCTGCTGTCCCTGCAAGTTTCAAACTTTACAGTATTAATATGAAAAAGAAAATTTGCCCGCCTCAAATGGATAAGTTATATTGCAGCAGCAGTTTAGGGCTATGGAAAACATAGCTGTAGTGCTGGCCCTCCAAAAATACTTAGTGAGGGCTGACTGCTGGCCCTCTAAAATTAGAATATTATTTATTTTCCCTTATATACAAGTCATTATCCAGGAAAGAATGTTTAACATTTTTTCCAGTCAAATCTATTTTAACTGCGTTTTTTTTATTATCAGTCTAAAAGTGCCGTAATAACGCTGACAACATTGCTCCGAGCAGCAACTTGGGATTTAGAGATGCTGCCAAGGGTCTTCCCCATGCTGTTTCCATGCCATCTCAGTGCTGTTTCCATCATTTTCAGCAATTGTTAGACCCCCGTCCAGACCTCCGGGAGGGGCCATCTGAAAAATGCTTAAGTTTCCCATTGACTTCCATTAAACTTGTTACTCGGGTCGAGCACCCGAGCTTTGCGATTTGCTCGGGTCGAGTAATGAGTACTCGAATATTGTAGTGCTTGCTCATCACTAATATTGATACAAAGGCTTGGTGCTATTATGGGCTAAATCTCAGAATAAAGGTTTTTATAACATCATGACACACTGAACTGGCTAACAAACAGGAAAACACTAATAAAATGTATGAATATAATGCTTGATTCAGAATTGTGAACAGAAGGCTGTCTTCAGTTTTTCATTACTCCACTGGATTGATGTTTCCTATATCCTTCTGTTAGTAAATCTGATAATCTTTTAAAGGAACATTTCAGGTAATCTCTCCTGTAAAGATGTCTTCAACCCCTTGACATTCAAGAGAAAAGTGTTTTGATGCTGATATTATGAGTGGCTTCTTACATATTGGTGAAGATCAGGACCTCATTCTGTAAGGTGTTCTGCAGTTATTAACTGATATAGCCTTCATACCATACATTTCACCTTTACATGTCAGTCTTGATATAGTGTAATCCCCCATTCTTTGTGGATTCTTATTTTTCTTCCCTGTATCAGATCAAGTCTTGTCTATTTTGTAAACGGCCTCAAATCTGCCATTTCTCAGTAGAAGAGAAATTCTGCTGATGTAGGGATACAGTGCTAATGCAGTTAACGGACTTCATAGGGAACATCCAATGATAATGTCAATAGGTCACTCACTATAATAGAAAATATAGTGACAAATTGCCAGAAAAGGCAAAACTACAGCCTGTAAGAAGTCCCAAGAACTGGAATCATTTGCAATTGGTAGACATGGACGCTGAAATCTTCATACTCAGCTAGTTATCACTTTTTTTGAAAATTGCTCACTCTTTTGCTTCACATATTTTTTCCCTTCTAATGGAAATGTCTAACTAACACTCCAAGTGATGATCAGGGTTTGCTGAAAAGTTTTACTGTATTAGTCTACAGTTGAGAATATCATATTGAGATAAAAACCTAAAGCTGTCCTCTCAAAATAAATAGGAACATAAGACTGCGTGCACATATCTTCTCAATCCTTGGCTCAATGTCAATTTGACCTTAAAGGGATCATCCAGCAAAATATATTTTTATTTTAAAACTATCAGAGAATGATGTGCAATACATTAAAAAAAATCATGAATATGGAATATATTACCCATTGCACCTATTCAAACACTGTCTAAAGGGGGCTTCACACATAGCGATATCGCTAGCAATATTGCTAAAGCGCCACCGATTTTGTGACGCAGCGGCGATATTGCTAGTGATATCGCTATGTGTGACACTTACCGCCGACCGGCTCCCCCGCTGGCTATCGCTGATCGCGCAAGAACATCCTGGGCCGTTTCTCATCGGCGGCTTCCTGCTGGCGCCGACGAGCGACGCGTGGACGCAGGCGGAGGACTTCATGATCGCCGCGTCTGACAGTAAAGTAACGACCGCTGCTGTGTCGCTGCATCGCTGGTGAGATCTGCCTGTTTGGCAGCTCACTAGCGACCATTTAGCGACGCACCAGCGATCCTGACCGGGTCGTATCGTTGTCGGGATCGCTGGTGCATTGCTGAATGTAACGGGGCCCTAACACTCATTTAGGCTTTTTCTGCTGCCTTGATAACTTCCTGATACTGGAACATGTGACTGAGGCAGCAAATCATTGCAGAAGACTGGGCAGCTTCTGAACAAAAGCTGGGGATTGTAAGGTGAGCGCACTGATAAGAGAAAAATGTGATAAAAAACGAAATAACCCTCCTATTAAAATAGTAAATCTTTATTGATAAGTAGAGATGAGCGAATTCGTGTTCAGATTTCGGAGTATTCTCCTCAAAATCGGCAAAATTGGGCCAAAGTTCGGTAAATGATCAAGTTTCCACTAATGCTTTTGTTAGGATTTTGGTTAGGATAATGGTGCTATATGATGAACGGGGAGGGGGTGGGGAGAGGTCAGAGGAACGGCGGACTCTTATTCTTTTTTGTTTTTTAATTAACTTAATGTGTGGAAATCCTGGCAGCCAATCAGGGCACAGGAACCTTCTACAATGTCCAGTCACAAGGGCTTGTGTTATTGGCTGCCGAAATCACATGTCTCTCTCGATATAAAAAACGGATGTGGCTTCTGTGCCATTTTGTTAGTGTAACAGCGTAGTGAGGCTTCTGATCCAAGTAGTTAGATAGTTAGCTAGGCGGTTTATTCTCAGCTCGCTCAGATAGAATCCTGTGTCAAATCGACCTTCCAGCATATAAATCTGGAGTGCTAATTTTGTGGTGCAGCCACAAGTCGCCATTTCAACATATGAATCCATAGTGCTGCCGATTCTGTGCTACACCGACCCGTCGCCACTTCAGCATATAAATCCATAGTGCTGCTGATTCTGTGGTCCAGCAACCAGTTGCCACTTCAGCCTATAAATCCATACTTCTAATTGTGCGGTATGCTAAAACATTATGAGTTCCCAGCCCCCCTTGTTTATAACTATGAAACGGAGAACTGTATGCAACGCTAGCCTTTTTTTGCCTATATAAATTTCCCTATGAGAGACTGAAGTTTATGAATTAAGGACCTAGAGAGTCTTAGAAGAACACATCTAAAGAAATATAAAATCTTTGGCAGGAAGATCATCTTACAGGATTGCACTCTGGCCATCCAGGACAAATGAACCATAGCATATCTATCCAATTCAGCACTTAAGTATATAAATTATCAATTTTTTTTCTTTAGGACAAGATCAGAAGTCAGCAGAATTCCCAGGTTGGGGAATGTCCTCTTCCATCCATTTAAAGGGGAATAACTTTTCCAAACTATTTTTTAATGATGAGGGAACTAGAATGGGAAGAATCACAGACTTGGAGGCATTCAATTTATAGTAGGAATTTTTAGCAAATTCTTCCAGTTCTATCATAATTGTGCCAAGGGGTCTCAATATTTGCACAAATATATGCTGATGATATAATTACATCATCAGCATATAGTCCAATCATACGGTTGACCACTCCAACTTGAAAAGCCGATATATTACTATTAATACAAATGGATTGGCCATGGGCTCCATAACTAAAGCAAAAATAATTGGGGAGAGTGGACATCCCTGGCGGGTACCATTAGTGATAGAAAAATTCCAAGATCTAAAGCCCGAAGCTACAACTGATGTGTGAGGGGAGCCAGGGCCGTAGTCGTGACTGAGAGTGTTTGCTCAAACGCACCCAGATGTCCCGCAACATACATGTAAGGTCCTCTTTGCAGCGTACCTGTCTCCTTGCTTTCTGATCCCTCAGAATCCTCTCTGGTCTGTGGAAATTCTGCTCCTGACAAATTCACACACAAAGAGACAAAGTCTAGTTCCAGCTTAACATGAACGAGTTTACTTGAATCCATTCTCAGCACGTCCAGTTCAGTTACAGCAGTAACATAGGGTTACACACAGAATGCATCCTTCTCTTTCCCTGTGCTCTCCTTTACTTCTTCCGGAATGCCCCCGGGTCATACTGACTCATCCGGTACTGCAGCATTTCTTCTGTCCAGTGTAACTATCTTTAGGAGTTCCCCTGTCCTTTTCACCCCAGACATAAGGGCATCTGCCCACATAGTTACCTGCCACATCCTGGAGCTGCCCTGCATTCCTGCAGTGCTGTGACTTCTGACCTACTAGCTTTAATGTCACGTAACCAACTGCCCTGTATGGGCTCTGAGGCCCAACTGCCTAAAATGCTGAGAACTTGCTGACTTACCCACGGTTGGCCCCTCTTATACTAACTATTTACTCTACCCTGTATAGTCTGAGCTGGGTCTGCTTCTTGGGCAATAAAAGTCCATCAGCTTAGTGGGAGACCCCTGTTTTTGCGACCAGCCCATCGGAATTCTCATTACCAGATGCTCATGTAACATATAGGACAGCTTAGCTTTAATAGCCGATGTGAGTCGCTTCAAAGCAGGAGATAGACCGGAGCTCTAAGTCTGTCCATCCGCGGTCAAGCCGTGCCCCCAAGATTTATTTGATAATGTATACAGTTTGCCTTGTGAAGTCTAGTGACAGATCTGTTGCAAGCTGAAGACTAATATATAACACTGGTTGCTAGGAACATTCTGTTAAACAGACTTATTTTAAACTCCATAGCATTTTACTAGGGTATCCTAGAAAAAGAAAAATTATATCGGGCACAATTTACATCTGCACATTTTATTCCCATAAAAATAACAGCTACCATTTCTGAACCCTGATAACTCCATCATAGCCAGTAGGGTTCAACAGTCCACTATCCTAACCTCTTATGTTAAATAAGTTATTTGGGATCTTGTTTATTTCTCCTTATGGGGCTAAGAATTTACAGGCAGGCTGTTGCTAACTTCCTGCCTGTTTTGCCTGGTGCCGATGTTTACTAATTCAGAGGAGTACAGTGCTTACTGGCGACTCTGCTTTTTCTTTTGACCACAAGTCAACAGGACAGCTCTTCCTCTTTCTCCTCCACTTTATCGACAGGGTGTTACTACCAACGTCTTGCTGATTGACCACCAGCTCCACGGAGTTAAGCAGTGGGATGCTGGCTGTTAATCAGCATGATATCAGCAGAGAAGCGCTGTCAACAGAACAGAGTGGAAGAGAAGAAGCTGCTCTGTCCACATGATGTCAGGACCTCGGATGGAGGGAATAGTTGATATTTTGACATTCACTACTGTTACCTAAGTTTCTTGTAATACATATGCTTCTTTGTACATATGTAATACATGTGTACAAAATGTATAACACAAAATAGCAATATATACTCTATAACCAACTTACCGTCTAACATTTTCCATTAACATCCCTAAGAATATAACTAGAACAAACTGGGCCTTATACCAAAGGTTTGAAGGGCGACAAGTTCCTTTAATTCTAAGCGCTCCTCAATTCTTTTAGGATCCTTTCAATACTATAATGGCATGAATTCCAAGCAGGCACTGGTGTCAGAACTATATACTGTATATTCTACTTTGTCATCCGTGATTGAAAGTTGTGGGGCTTGTATGCTTAGAAGAGAATGTTTTTGTCTTTTTTTGGGGTACATGCAATGTTAAAACTTCAGAAATGTTCTTGTTCTAAGAGATTTCTGTTATAGAAGTCAAGCGCAAGTACGTATCGGGGGAGGAAAGAATTCCATTTATTTTACCAACAAATGTCATTGCCCGTCTAGAGGATAACACTGTACATATTAAAGAGCAACCTTAGTTATTTCTGGACGTACTTATCATTGACATCGCCATTTTATTTTGATTTGATCAATATTTTTCCTACCAGTAAGAGGACAATGGCGTGTTTGCACTAAAAGTCAGTCAAACTGAAATGCAATCTTGTGCTGCTAGGCACAACATCCAATTGTGATTTGTATAAAAGCAGCGCAGAGTGCTCCGTGCATAACAGTGCTTGTTGTCTGATGACATTAATGGTGCTGGGCTCTTGCTGCGCCTTCTGACAGTTATCTAACCTAATGATTTCATGTCGCTGGTAACATTTGCGGTGGCATTGGGGTTGTATTGATAAGGTAACATTCATGTATAGAATAAAATAAAAGCAGAAAAGTCATTCTAAAAAGAAACAAACAATAACTGCAATACTAATGTGTTCCTATTAGGTCATGTTATTGCAGACTACACGCTGGTTATTTTTTGCTTTCTTTAATTGTTTTTTATATGTTTGCATTAAACAAGTGATTATTTGCCTTTTAGCCCCACTGGATGGTTTTCAAAAATAATAGGTGTCACTTTCCTACAGCTATGGTTGACTACTGAAATTTATTATTCCAAGTAGTTACCTTTGAATAGTCAACTGCTGAGAATTATAGATCAGCTATCTCGGCAAATATATATATATATATCTATACAAACACAAAATCTAGATAGCCGGACACATATTCCCAGAATCAAAAGTTATTCCATATCCATATTATAGGAAATAACACACTTTTTTTTGGCGTCCAACCATTGGGTGATTCTGAGAACAAATAAACTATAGAGTGTGAACGCACCGTTTTAGGGATGAAAATTCTTATACCAAATGAACCAAAGGGTAAATAAACTCTGACTTAAGGGATGTGTTAAAACTTGATTTTTATTATATTTATTTAAAAGTGGTAGAAACTAAATAAGATCACTATAGTGAGTCTGTGTTAATACTATTATCACGCAGAGTCTTTGACCTTACACTCTCAACTGATCAACCTCAATATATTACTAAGGCCTGTTTCACACTTCCGTTTTTTGACGTCAGTCAAAATCCGCCCATTTTAGAAAAAAATGGATCTGCCAAAAAAGGGGCAGATCAGTTTTTTCCCCCATAGACTTACATTAGTGGCGGATCTTGACTGACGGTTGTCCGTCTCACCCGTTTTTTGATGGATCTGCCAAGATTTTAGTGTCTCCCGGGCGGATGAGACGGACCCTGCAACGTTTTTTTTCCTTGACGGTCCGTCAATTTTAACTGCGCATGGCTGGAAGCTTTACTCCGGAAGGCATTTTAACCCTGAAATGCCATTCTGGGAGCGGCGACAAATTCTCTCTCTCTCTCTTTCCAGTCCACGGTCGCTTTAAATTTGCTGCACTTTTCATCTTCGGCGGATCCGACCAAATTAGCATCCGCTGACATCCGTATGTCACCGCGGAGGCGGATCTGTTAATTTTCATTTTTTTGCGGATGTCAGCTGTCCGCCAACAATGGAAGTGTGAAACAGGCCTAAGACTATACTGACTGTCTAAATATAGCTAGGCTATGCAATCCTGTCCATATCATGGTTTCAGTCCATGGGTTGATACAGTGTAATCAGAATATCAATAGTCAGTAGCATAAACAGATATTACCTAAAGCTGACTAAAATTCACATAGCAAGCCAAACAAGTTTCAACTTGACAGGCTTCATTAGGGGGTTGGGGCTATATTTATTGATACACTGTATCACCCCACGGACATGATATGGACAGGATAACATAGGCTAGCTTTGTTTAGACAAACAGTATAGACTTAGTAATATATTGAGGTTAAAGGGAATCTGTCACCTATTTTTTCGCAAATAAGATGCGGTCACCGCCATCAGGGGCTTATCTACAGCATTCTATAATGCTGTAGATAAGCCCCCTATGTAACCTGAAAGATAAGAATACTGAGTTACTGATATTATACTCACTGGGGGTCCGGTCCGGTGGGTGTTGCTGTCCGGTCCGGCACCTCCCATCTTCTAGCAATGGCATCCTCCTCCTTACTTCTGCCACGGCTCCTGCGCAGGCGTACTATATCTGCCCTGTTGAGGGCAGAGCAGAGTACTGCACTGTGCAGGCACCGGGAAAGGTCAGAGAGGTCCGGCGCCTGCGCACTGCAGTACTTTACTCTGCCCTCAACAGGGCAGAGCAGTACGCCTGCACCGGAGCTGCGACGAGAAGCAAAGAAGAGGACACCATCGCTAGAAGATGGGAGGTGCCGGACCCGGACTGCGACACCCATCGGACCCGGACCGCACTGCCCCTGGGTGAGAATAATATAACTTGGTTTTCTTATCTTTCAGGTTACATAGGGGGCTTATCTTCAGCATTACAGAATGCTGTAGATAAGCCCCTGATGGTGGCAGCCGCATCTTATATGCGAAAAAATAGGCGACAGATTCCCTTTAATAAGTTGATTGTGTAGGGTCAAAGACTCTGCATGATAATAGCAATAACACAGACACACTATAGTAATTCTATTTAGTTTCTACCATTTTAAAATATAAATAAAAAATATAACAAAATCTCTGTTTCAATGCATCCCTTAAGTCAGGGTTTATTTACCCTTTGGTTAATTTGGTACTCTGAGAACTAGGCTTTGCAGAGCACCTTGAAAGGAGCAGAAGCGTGCATGTTGCATCCTCACTCTATTAATCTGTCACCTGGTTTTTACTACATCATCTAAGAGGCCCCCGGCACCAAGATGGCCGCGGGGTCCTTTAGGATCCTGAAGGGAAGGTGGCTTGCGAGCACCTGCAAAGAGCAGGAGCCGACATGCCTCCTTGCCTGCCTGTCTGATCGCTGACAATGTAAAAAAGTACAAACATTTTTTTTAAGTGTACAAAAATTTTTTAAAAATCCCAAAATAAAGAAATAAAAGAACTAAATATTTTTCCAATAAATACATTTATTTATGTAAATAAAAAAAAATAAAAGTACACATATTTGGTATTGCCGCGTTCGTAACGATCTGCTATATAAAACTGTGCCACTAGTTAACCCCTTCAGTGAACACCATATAAAAAAATAAAAAACGAGGCAAAAAACAATGCTTTGTTATCATACCACCGAACAAAAAGTGCAACAATACGCGATCAAAAAGATGGATGTAAATAAAAATGGTACTGCTGAAAACGTCATCTTGTCCTGCAAAAAACAAAATACCGTACGACTCCATCAGCAGAAAACTAAAAAAATTATAGCTCTCAGATTAAAGCGATGCAAAAATAATTATTTTTTCTGTAAAATAGCTTTTATTGTGTAATAGCGCTGAAACATTAAAAAAACATATAATTGAGGTATCGCTGTCATTGTACTGACCCGACTAAAAAAGCTGTCTGATTAATTTCACCACACACATAACGGTATATAAAAAAAAATTCCTGAATTGCTGGTTTTTGTTCATTTTGTCTCCCAAAAATCAGAATAGAAAGTGATCAAAAAATGTCATGTGCCTGAAAATGGTACAAATAAAAACATCAGCTCATCCCGCAAAAAACAAGACCTCACATGACTCTGTCGGCAGAAATATAAAAAAAACTATAGCTCTCAAAATATGGTGATGCAAACAAAGCGTCTTTTATTGTGTGACAACAGCCAAGCATAAAAACCCGATATAAATCTGGTATCGCTGTAATCACACGACCCGAAGAATAAAGTCGCCTAATCACTTATACCAAACGGCATAAAAATAAATAAAACCAATTCTTCACATGCTTTTGTTTTTTTCATCCTGCCTCCCAAAGATCGCAGTAGCGCTTACACCAAGGTTTCCATGTAAATCTCTGAAATACCTGATTCAAACAGAACCTCTGTCTGAAAATTCTCTATAATGAGGCCGATGGAGGCACTGTGGAAACTGTCTGACCTGCGATCTGGCCGCGTCCGTCTTTTTGGGAGTGTATAAAAGTGCCGTAAGCCATAGTTATGTGCACTTCTGAAAAGTAGGACACCACGCAACAGAGGCCAGACGGAGTCCAGAGTAACTCTGCTGCCTCACTATAGTGAATGGATCCATAGGGGATTTCATCTGTCATGTCACTCAGAGATTTAGATGGAAACCCCAAAGTAAGTGATGAGCGTAGAACGCCGGATAACTGTGATCCCAAACGTTATGTAAAATGTTCCCAATAAAACCTTCCACTCAATCAACAAAAAATTAAGTCCCCGCTCAGATCTGTCATCTGTTAATGGAAATATAGGGGCTTCCACATTACTGGTAGCACAAAGTCTCTGGAAAAGCGAAATGACTCCTCCTCACCCACCAAAAGAAATTCAGCAAATTCTCCTCTCCCAAATCCAAATACCCCCTCCCTTCTGAGCCCCAGTGTGCCTAAACCACATATAAAGCCCACATGTTTGGCATTTCTCTAGTGATGAAAGCCCGCCTAATTTACAGATGCATAAGCTGGGCATAATGTACTGGTCACTACAAACGGCAGTTTGCAATTTTCACCCAGCAACATCCACTGCTGCTTGTTTCTGGAAAACACTCATGGAGTCAAAATCGTCACATCTGTAAATAAATTCCCAAAGGGCTATAATTTCCAAAATGGGGTCACTTGAGGGGGCTTCCACTGTTAAGGCACATCAGGCTCTCTCCAAATGCGACATGGAGTCAGCTAATAATTCCATCAAATTTTGCATTCCAAAAGTCAAATGGCGCTCCTTCCCGTCCAAGCCCTGCTATTCCCCCAAACAGTTGTTTTCCTTCCCATCTTGGGTATCCGCGTCCTCAGGAGAAATTGCACAACAAATTGTATGGCGCAATTTGTCCTTTTACCCTTATGGAAATGCAAAATTCGGAGCTACTGTAAATATATTTATTTAGGAAAAATGTGATTTTTTTTATTTCCACGGTTCTACGTTATAAACTTCTGTGAAGCACCTGTAGGTTCAAGGTGCTCAATTAACATCTAGCTAAGTTTCCTAAGGGGTCTAGTTTCCAAAATGGTGTCACTTGTTGGGGGTTTCCACTGTTTAGGCACAACAGGAGCTCTCCAAATGCGACATGACAACTACTAATTATCCCAGCATATTTTACATTCAAAAAGTCAAATGGCTCCTTCCCTTGCGAGCCCTGCCCAAACAGTAGATTTCCCCCACATATAGGGGATCGGCATGCTCAGAAGAAATTACACAACAAAATGTATGGATCATTTTCTCCTGTTACTCTTGCGAAAGTAAAAAAAAATTATGTCCAAAGAAAATTTTTGTGAAAGAAAAGTAAATGTTTTTTTTTTCCTTCCACATTCCAAAAATTCCTGTGAAGCACCTGAAGGGTTAATAAACTTCTTGAATGTTGTTCTGAGTACCTTGAGGGGTGCAGTTTTTAGAATGATGTCACTTTTGGGTATTTTCTGCCATATAGACCCCTCAAAGTGACTTCAAATGTGATGTGGTCCCTAAAGAAAATGGTTTTGTAAAATTTATTGAAAAAATGAAAAATCGCTGGTCAACTTTTAACCCTTATAACTTCCCCCCAAAAATTCTTTGGTTCCAAAATTGTGCTGATGTAAAGTAGACATGTGGGAAATGTTATTTATTAACTATGTTGTACGATATGACTCTCTGTTTTAAGGGCATAAAAATTAAAAGTTTGAAAATTGCAACATTTTCAAAATTTTTGCCAAATTTCCGCTTTTTAACAAATAAGCGCAATTTTATCACTATCATAAAGTACAATATGTCTTGAGAAAAAAATCTCAAAATCACCATGATCCATTGAAGAGTTCCAGAGTGATTACCTCATAAAGTGACAGTGGTCAGAATTGTAAAAATTGGCCTGGTTATTAACATGCAAACAGACTAGGTCTCAAAGGGGTTTAATATTAGTCAGGGACTGTTTTAAAATGAATTTTATGGCCATCCTGATGTGGAAGTTCATAGTAAGTACACCTATCTTGTTTGGTTAAATTACTTATTTAAAAATCTGTACAGTTTATATTGTGAAATCGGATGAGATCAATGAGATGAGAACAATCTTATGTTTTCAAATGTTATTTGATGCGTCAGTGCAGATATATGTATTCTTTCTCAGGCTGGTTTCACATTAGCGTTTTTGGGCGCATCCATGCGCATGCGTCATGCGTACCTATGTTTAATAATAATAATAATAATCTTTATTTATATAGTGCCAACATATTCCGCAGCGCTTTACAGTTTAACAGTTTCAAAACACAAGTCATAAGTAACAACGCTAACAATACAATAATTAAAGCAAAATAAGACGAAATAAGACGACCCTGCTCGTGAGAGCTTACAATCTACAATGAGGTGAGGGAGATACAGAGTACAGGTGTGTATTTTCAATGGTGTATTTACAATGAAGGTCCAGCCATCTTGCGGGAGTGAAGGATGGATGGAGATAGTGAATGGGCTACACACGCACACTTACACAGAGAATGACTTCGATTAGTGAATGTGATAGGCCGCTCTGAACAGGTGTGTTTTGAGGGAGCGCCTAAAACTATGCAAATTGTGGATAGTCCTGATTTCTTGGGGTAGAGCATTCCAGAGGATAGGAGCAGCACGGGAGAAGTCTTGGAGTCGGGAGTGGGAGGTACGGATTAGTGCAGAGGTTAGTCGAAAGTCGTTTGCAGAGCGCAGCGATCGGCTAGGCCGATAGACAGAAATGAGAGAAGAGATGTAAGGGGGTGCCGCACTGTGGAGAGCTTTGTGGGTGAGAACAAGTACTTTGAATTGGATCCTATAATGAATGGGCAGCCAATGTAAGGACTGGCGAAGAGCGGACGCGTCCGAGTACCGATTACCCAGATGGACGATCCTGGCCGCTGCATTAAGTATGGACTGGAGATGGGATAGTCGAGTGACGGGGAGGCCAATTAATAGAGCGTTGCAGTAATCCAGGCGAGAGTGGATCAATGCAACAGTGAGGGTTTTTGTTGTTTCCATAGTGAGAAAAGGGCGGATTCTAGAGATGTTCTTTAGATGTAAGCGGCAAGAGCGGGCAAGGGATTGTATATGGGATGTGAAGGAGAGATTGGTGTCAAACATAACACCCAGACAGCGCGCCTGCTGCCGGGGTGTTATTGTGGTACCACCCACGGAGAGGGAAATGTCAGATTTAGGGAGGTTAGTAGACGGCGGGAGCAGAAGAAGTTCAGTTTTGGAGAGGTTGAGTTTCAGATAGAGAGCGGACATGATATTGGAGACTGCGGACCGACAGTCACTGGCGTTCTGTAGTACAGCGGGGGTAAGGTCGGGGGAAGACGTGTATAGTTGTGTGTCATCAGCATAAAGATGGTACTGAAAGCCAAATCTGCTGATGGTCTGTCCAATTGGGGCCATGTAGAGAGAGAAAAGAAGGGGGCCAAGGACTGAGCCCTGAGGTACCCCGACAGCAAGAGGAAGAGGAGATGACGTGGAGCCAGAGAACAAAACACTGAAGGAGCGGTCAGAGAGATAGGAAGAGAACCAGGAGAGTGCAGTGTCCTTAATGCCTAGTGACTGGAGCCTAGAGAGTAGGAGATGGTGGTCAACAATATCGAAAGCTGCAGATAGGTCAAGAAGAATGAGCAGAGAGTGGTCAGCGTTACGTTTTGCTGTCAGAAGGTCATTGGTCACTTTGATGAGTGCAGTTTCAGTCGAATGTAGGGGGTGGAAGCCGGACTGTGAAGGGTCTAGAAGGGAGTGAATGGAGAGGTAACGGGTAAGGCGGGAGTAAACTAGGCGTTCCAAAAGTTTAGAGATGAAGGGGAGATTGGAGACTGGTCTGTAGTTGTTTGTGCAGGTTGGGTCGAGAGCAGGTTTCTTTAGTAATGGAGTAACGATGGCGTGTTTGAAGGAGGATGGGAAAATGCCCGAGGAGAGGGAGAGATTAAAGATTGTAGTTAGGTGGGTTGTGACGACTGGAGAGAGAGACTGGAGGAGATGTGAGGGAATGGGGTCGGTAGTGCATGTAGTTGGACGAGAAGAAGAGAGGAGTCTGGAGACTTCTTCTGTGATGGGATCAAATGTGGAGAGTGAGCCAGGGGAGATGCAGGAAGGGATGGGAGTCACAGCACTTGGTGGTTGGGAGCAGATTTCTTGACGGATATTATCTATTTTTTCTGTAAAGTGGGAGGCCAGGTCATCAGTATGTTTAGCATGGAGTACGCATGGTCTTGTGTTTGCATGCGTTCGTATGCGTTTTCGTGCGCATGTGTTTTTTCGAGGTGTGCGCCTAGACATACCGAACATGTTGCATTTTTGGGTCCGTCCAAAGGCGTAAAAAAAATGCATGCGCACGGAATGCAACAAAATAACGCATTACAGTTTATGGTAACGCAGGCGTGCGCATGGACATGCGTTCCTCTGCGCTTTTGTGCGCATGCGTTTTTTGAGTAAACATCACTAGACACTGGTTTAAACCACCCCCTACACAAAGAAACATTCTTTGATGTCCCATTGGTGGAGTCTGTTTCAAGGATTTTTCAAGGATTTCCCTCCTGTGAAATGTGACACCTAGAGAACGCATGCGCATTAAAAAAACGCAAACGCATGCAGAAACGCATGCGCATTTTTGCATGCGCTTTTACTTACGCATGATGCCCTGGGCACAAAGACACAAATGTGAAACTAGCCTCAGCTGTACTCGGCATGAAAAAAAATTGCAGCATACTGCGATTACACTCTGAAATTGGTACAGAGCGAGAAAAAAAATTTCATGCTATAGCTTCCGATTTTTACAGATACAATTCTGTAGCATAGGAAACTATAAATGGTCCCTTAAAAGACAGAAAGCTAGAGTGGAGCGACTTTTGGTTTTTTAGGGTCGAGTTTCGTTTCGTGAAACCCGACTTTTCCAAAAGTCGGGTCGAGCAAGATCGGCCGATTATAGGGAAAAGTCAAGGTCGTCCCGAAACACGAAACCCAATGTAAGTCAATGGGGAATAAAAGTCGGCAGTGAGAGGAGGACAGGAAACACACCTACAGTGCCCATTTGAATGCCAAAAGCATCAATTCTTCTTACTTAAGCTTGTCAATAGTGTTGAGCATTCCGATACCGCAAGTATCGGGTATCGGCCGATACTTGCTGTATCGGAATTCCGATACCGACTTCCGATATTTTTTCAATATCGGAATTCGGCATCGGAATCGGAAGTTCAAAGTTGATTGACGGCCTGACGTCATCATGATGCGCGGTGTGTGCGCATCATGATGCGCCGTCATTTCGGGCCTTCCGGGGGTCTCTGCCGGCCTGCCAGGGGGCTGTGTGGACTGCCCGGGGTCAGTACCGGCCTGCCGGGGGGCTGTGCCGGCCTGCCGGTGGTCTGTGCACCCTGTGGGGGTCTGTACCGGCCTGCCGGGGGGCTGTGCCGGCCTGCCGGTGGTCTGTGCACCCTGTGGGGGTCTGTACCGGCCTGCCGGGGGGCTGTGCCGGCCTGCCGGTGGTCTGTGCACCCTGTGGGGGTCTGTACCGGCCTGCCGGGGGGCTGTGCCGGCCTGCCGGGGGGCTGTACTGATGTCCGGGGGTCTGTGCAAGCATCGTCCGATGGGACTACAAGTCCCATCTGGCGATGCCTGCTACCATGACAGTGATTGACACATTAGCCAATGATGGGACAGTAGTAGTCCCATCATCCGGCTAATGTGTTAAATGTTAAAAAAAAAAAAAAAAAATACTACATACATACTACATGCATGCTACATACATACTACATGCTACATACATACTACATATATACTACATGCATGCTACATACATACTACATGCATGCTACATACATACTACATGCTACATACATACTACATACATACTACATGCATGCTACATACATACTACATGCATGCTACATACATACTACATGCATGCTACATGCATGCTACATACATACTACATGCTACATACATACCACATACATACTACATACATACTACATACATGCTACATGCTACATACATACTACATATATACTACATGCATGCTACATACATACTACATATATACTACATGCATGCTACATACATACTGCATGCTACATGCATGCTACATACATACTACATACATACTACATGCTACATACATACCACATATATACTACATACATACAATACATTCATACAATACATACATAGACATACAGTACATATAACATAGAGTAACATACTTACCAATACTTGTCACATTGTTCCCCGAAGCCATTGTCTTTTCCGGAATAAATATTAACATAACAAACCACAAAAATACTCACCCACGATCCGAAGCAGTCCACGAGTGTGTCCCACGACGATCTTGGGTAGAGAACTGCAGCATCAGATGATGCTGCCGTTCTCTACGGGCTGCAGGAATCCAATGACGGAAGGTAGGTATCCTTCCGCACTGTATTCCTCCGCCACTTAAAAAAAAAAAAGTCCCTAGTCTCACTTTATGCCATTGCTGTGTGGGAATTTCCCACGCAGCAATGGCATAAAGTGAGACTAGGGACTTTTTTTTTTAAGTGGCGGAGGAATACAGTGCGGAAGGATACCTACCTTCCGTCATTGGATTCCTGCAGCCCGTAGGGAACGGCAGCATCATCTGATGCTGCAGTTCTCTACCCAAGATCGTCGTGGGACACACTCGTGGACTGCTTCGGATCGTGGGTGAGTATTTTTGTGGTTTGTTATGTTAATATTTATTATGGAAAAGACAATGGCTTCGGGGAACAATGTGACAAGTATTGGTAAGTATGTTACTCTATGTTATATGTACTGTATGTCTATGTATGTATTGTATGAATGTATTGTATGTATGTAGTATATATGTGGTATGTATGTAGCATGTAGTATGTATGTAGTATGTATGTAGCATGCATGTAGCATGCAGTATGTATGCAGCATGCATGTAGTATATATGTAGTATGTATGTAGCATGCATGTAGTATATATGTAGTATGTATGTAGCATGTAGCATGTATGTAGTATGTATGTAGTATGTATGTGGTATGTAGCATGTAGTATGTATGTAGCATGCATGTAGCATGCATGTAGTATGTATGTAGCATGCATGTAGTATGTATGTAGCATGTATGTAGTATGTATGTAGTATGTATGTAGCATGCATGTAGTATGTATGTAGTATGTATGTAGTATGTATGTAGCATGTAGCATGTATGTAGTATGTATGTGGTATGTATGTAGCATGTAGTATGTATGTAGCATGCATGTAGTATATATGTAGTATGTATGTAGCATGTAGTATGTATGTAGCATGCATGTAGTATATATGTAGTATGTATGTAGCATGTAGTATGTATGTAGTATGTATGTAGTATGTATGTGGTATGTATGTAGCATGTAGTATGTATGTAGCATGCATGTAGCATGCATGTAGTATGTATGTAGCATGCATGTAGTATGTATGTAGTATGTATGTGGTATGTATGTAGCATGCATGTAGTATGTATGTAGTATGTATGTAGTATGTATGTAGCATGCAGTATGTATGTAGCATGCATGTAGCATGCATGTAGTATGTATGTAGTATGTATGTAGTATGTATGTAGCATGCAGTATGTATGTAGTATGTATGTAGTATATATGTAGTATGTATGTAGCATGTAGTATGTATGTAGCATGTAGTATGTATGTAGCATGCATGTAGTATATATGTAGTATGTATGTAGCATGTAGTATGTATGTAGCATGTAGTATGTATGTAGCATGCATGTAGTATGTATGTAGTATTTTTTTTTTAACATTTAACACATTAGCCGGATGATGGGACTACTACTGTCCCATCATTGGCTAATGTGTCAATCACTGTCATGGTAGCAGGCATCGCCCGATGGGACTTGTAGTCCCATCGGACGATGCCTGCACAGACCCCCGAAGCCTGCACAGCCCCTCGGCAGGCCGGCACAGCCCCCCGGCAGGCCGGCACAGCCCCCCGGAGCCTGCACAGACCACCGGCAGGCCGGCACAGCCCCCCCCGGCAGGCCGGCACAGCCCACCGGAGCCTGCACAGACCACCGGCAGGCCGGCACAGCCCACCGGAGCCTGCACAGACCACCGGCAGGCCGGCACAGCCCCCCGGCAGGCCGGCACAGACCACCGGAGCCTGCACAGACCCCCTGGCAGGCCGGCACAGCCCCCCGAAAGGCCCGTACAGACCCCAGAGAGGCTGTACAAGGCAAAAACAGGGTTTTTCTTATTCCGATACCGGAAGTCCCATAGGCTTGAATGGGACTTCCGGTATCGGAATCGGCGATACCGATACTTTTTTTAAAGATCGGCCGATCCATTCCGATCCGATACTTTGAAGTATCGGACGGTATCGCTCAACTCTACTTGTCAACCTTAATTAACTTCATAATACAAGTTACGCACTGAAAAATGGGGGTTATTTTGCTAAAGTTGTGGGGGGGTAGGGCTGGCTCCAGGTTTTCATGTGCCCTGGGCGAAAGAGCGCCCCTTTAACACATACCACAACTCATCATGCTCCGATACGGCAGAGAAATAGCGGTATAGTACAATGAAAAATACTTCACTTTTTACATCTCATGACGAGGCCCATCTATTTCTCCATACAGAATCATTGGTCCCATATAATGTTTGAAACAGTATATGATGAGCTCCACATAATGCTACAGTACATGTTGGTCCCCATGGATGAAGCTCCACTGTCTTATGGGCCCAAATAATGCTCCAAACATAATGGGCCCCATTTCTAATGCTCTAGTGTATAATGGGCCCTGTAAATGCTGCTCCAGTGTCTGATGTCCACCTTTGGAATGTTCCAGTGTATGGTGGGCCCCATCTATCATTCTCCAGAGTATAGTGCTCCCCAAAAATTGCTGTCCCAACATTGAAAACAATCAAATAAGTCTCCTCTAGAGTTGAGCGATACCAGCCGATACTTGAAAATATCGGATCGGAATGGATCGGCCGATCTTAAAAAAATGTATCGGTATCGCCGATTCCAATACCGGAAGTCCCATTCAAGTCTATGGGACTTCCGGTATCGGAATAAGAAAAACCCTATTTTTGCCTTGTACAGCCTCTCTGGGGTCTGTACGGGCCTTTCGGGGGGCTGTGCCGGCCTGCTGGGGGGTCTGTGCAGGCTCCGGTGGTCTGTGCAGGCCTGCCGGGGGAGCTGTGCCGGCCTGCCAAGGGGTCTGTGCAGGCTCCGGTGGTCTGTGCCGGCCTGCCGGGGGGCTGTGCCGGCCTGCCGGTGGGCTGTGCAGGCTCCGGTGGTCTGTGCCGGCCTGCCGGTGGGCTGTGCAGGCTCCGGGGGTCTGTGCAGGCATCGTCCGATGGGACTACAAGTCACATCGGGCGATGCCTGCTACCATGACAGTGATTGACACATTAGCCAATGATGGGACAGTAGTAGTCCCATAATCCGGCTAATGTGTTGAATGTAAAAAAAAAAAAAATTACATGCTACATACATGCTACATACATACTACATACATACTACATACATGTAACATACATACTACATGCAACATGCATACTACATACATGCTACATACTACATGCATACTACATACATAATACATATATACTACATGCATGCAACATACATACAACATATATACTACATGCATGCAACATGCATACTACATATATACTATATATACTACATGTAACATACATACTACATATATACTACATGCTACATACATGCAACATACATACTACATACATGCTACATACATACTACATACATAATACATATATACTACATGCATGCAACATGCATACTACATATATACTATATATACTACATGTAACATACATACTACATGCTACATACATGCAACATACACACTACATGCTACATACATGCAACATACACACTACATGCTACATACATGCAACATACATACATGCTACATACTACATACATGCTACATACCACATGCATGCAACATGCATACTACATACATACTACATATATACCACATGCATGCAACATGCATACTACATATATACTGCATATATACTACATGCATGCAACATACATATATACTACATACAATACATACATATAGACATACAGTACATATAACATAGAGTACATACTTACCGTCACTTGTCACTTTGATCCCCGAAGCCATTGTCGTCTGAGGAATAAATATCAAAATAAAAAAACACCAATATACTTACCCCGATCCACAGAAGTACACGAGGGTCCCACGTCCATCTTGCGTGGAGAACAGCAGCATCAGCTGATGCTACCGTTCTCTACCAGCTCCAGGAATACAATTTCTCACGCAGCAATGGCATAAAGTGAGACTAGGGACTTTTTTTTTTTTAAAGTGGTGGAGGAATACAGTGCGGAAGGATACCTACCTTCCGTCATTGTATTACTGGAGCTGGTAGAGAATGGTAGCATCAGCTGATGCTGCTGTTCTCCACGCAAGATGGACGTGGGACCCTCGTGGACTTCTGCGGATCGGGGTAAGTATATTGGTGTTTTTTTATTTTGATATTTATTCCTCAGACGACAATGGCTTCGGGGATCAAAGTGACAAGTGATGGTAAGTATGTACTCTATGTTATATGTACTGTATGTCTATATGTATGTATTGTATGTAGTATATATGTATGTTGCATGCATGTAGTATATATGCAGTATATATGCAGTATGCATGTTGCATGCATGTGGTATATATGTAGTATGTATGTAGTATGCATGTTGCATGCATGTGGTATGTAGCATGTATGTAGTATGTAGCATGTATGTATGTTGCATGTATGTAGCATGTAGTGTGTATGTTGCATGTATGTAGCATGTAGTGTGTATGTTGCATGTATGTAGCATGTAGTATGTATGTTACATGTAGTATATATAGTATATGTAGTATGCATGTTGCATGCATGTAGTATATATGTATCATGTATGTAGTATGTATGTAGCATGTATGTAGTATGTATGTTGCATGTATGTAGCATGTAGTATATATGTAGTATGTATGTTACATGTAGTATATATAGTATATATGTAGTATGCATGTAGTATATATAGTATATATGTAGTATGCATGTAGTATATATGTTGTATGTATGTTGTATGTATGTTGCATTCATGTAGTATATATGTATTATGTATGTAGTATGTATGTAGCATGTATGTAGTATGTATGTTGCATGTATGTAGCATGTAGTATATATGTATTATGTATGTAGTATGTATGTAGCATGTATGTAGTATGTATGTTGCATGTATGTAGCATGTAGTATATATGTAGTATGTATGTTACATGTAGTATATATGTAGAATGCATGTAGTATATACAGTATATATGTAGTATGTATGTTGCATGCATGTAGTATATATGTATTATGTATGTAGTATGTAGCATGTATGTAGCATGTAGTATATATGTAGTATGTATGTTACATGTAGTATATATAGTATATATGTAGTATGCATGTTGCATGCATGTAGTATATATGTTGTATGTATGTTGCATGCATGTAGTATATATGTATTATGTATGTAGTATGCATGTAGTATGCAGCATGTATGTAGTATGCATGTTGCATGTAGTATGTATGTTACATGTATGTAGTATGTATGTATTTAGCATGTATGTAGCATGTATGTAGCAGGTATGTAGCATGTATGTAGCATGTAGTATATATGTAGTATGTATGTTACATGTAGTATATATAGTATATATGTAGTATGCATGTTGCATGCATGTAGTATATATGTAGTATGTATGTAGCATGTATGTAGCATGTAATTTTTTTTTTATTTTTTTTTTTACATTCAACACATTAGCCGGATGATGGGACTACTACTGTCCCATCATTGGCTAATGTGTCAATCACTGTCATGGTAGCAGGCATCGCCCGATGGGACTTGTAGTCCCATCGGACGATGCCTGCACAGACCCCCGGAGCCTGCACAGCCCACCGGCAGGCCGGCACAGCTCCCCCGGCAGGCCGGCACAGACCCCCGGAGCCTGCACAGACCACCGGCAGGCCGGCACAGCCCCCCGTACAGTCGGCACAGCCCCCCCGAAGGCCCGAACTGACGGCGCATCATGATGCGCACAGACAGCGCATCATGATGACGTCATTTCGGCAGCCAATCAGAGCCACAAAAGTGGCTCATTGCATTTTGGACTTCTGATTCCGGTATCCGATACGAAAAAAGTATCGGTACTCGGTATCGGAATTCCGATACGGCAAATATCGGCCGATACCCGATACTTGCAGTATCGGAAAGCTCAACACTAGTCTCCTCGCTAGGGAATCCCTGTACTAGTCTGGACTCCTCGTCGTCCCCATCTTCCATCTCACTGCACAGTATTTCAACCTTGCAAGTGCTGTGATCCTGAGCAAGCGGGGGGGCCCACTAGTTGGCGACGGCACTGGCACAGGGCCCCTGATAGTACGGTGGTGTGTCTGATGGCAGGTGGGCCGAACCTGCACTTTCATCTGCAGCTTCCTCTTTGTCACCGTGTAAGATGGAACTGTATATGGGAAGGGTAACCTGAGTTTCATCAGGGTCAGATTCAGGCCGTGTAGCATGCGAGGGGAATGTAGTGGTCTGGGTCAATGTACCAGCAGATTCATCGAGCAGTGGCTGGGCATCAGTGCACTTGTGTCGCCCCCAGGAGTACGGTCGCCACAGTGGCATTACCTTCCTCCTAGGGAGTGTGATGTCATGCTTGGGAGCAACGAAGGATCTCTCTAGCAGGTTAACTGATTGGGCGGCGTTATTCCCATGAGTCATGACCCTCCAAACAGCGTTCATGAAGGCAAAGTGTTTGTTTTACGTGGGCAGTATGGTTGCAAAGCTGAACCTTAAAGGAATGTCCAGAAGGGCACCACCAGGAGTGGAGCCTACGGTTAAATTCGACTCCACCTGGGAAACCTCAACCATGCCAGCTACAGAAAAGATGCACACATTGCAAGCTTAATTCCGTTAACGAACGAGACTCCGTCATGCCCCACGGTCCGAGTCCGGCTTACTAGAGGGACACGCGAGGCTCTGGCACATGAGATTGGCCAATAACTGGTGTGTCATGCCCTTACATGTCCATGGCTGCATGTGCGCTACACTGAAAAGGCCAGCGTTTGTCTCTTACAGGTGCAGATAACCCGCTGAACAACGTTAGTGATGGGGATCACTGATTACAATTATTACCCGCGAACGATGATTTCCCAGTAAGTGCAGGTCAACCGCAGTTCCGGAATTAGGCGTAACCGTCATTCCTGAAAAAATGAAAAACTTACGTGTGCAAACCACAGGTGCTGTAGCTTGCTTAACAGCTCGCCAGCCGTTCTCACGCCCAGTATGGATTACATGTGATTGCACAAAGGTGAGAAAGGGTACCGTATCCCCGGATAACATGTATGGATAGCGTACACATTCAAAATATATGTCAATACATCAGGAGGCAGGCTCAGACGGTGTTAGGCCCAGTATGGCTTGCACGTGATTGCACAAAGGTGAGAAAGGGTACCGTATCCCCGGATAACATGTATGGATAGCGTACACATTCAAAATATATGTCTATACATCAGGAGGCAGGCTCAGACGGTGTTAGGCCCAGTATGGCTTGCTTGTACGTGATTGCACAATGGTGAGAAAGGGTACCGTATCCCCGGATAACATGTATGGATAGCGTACACATTCAAAATATATATCTATACATCAGGAGGCAGGCTCAGACGGTGTTAGGCCCAGTATGGCTTGCACGTGATTGCACAAAGGTGAGAAAGGGTACCGTATCCCCGGATAACATGTATGGATAGCGTACACATTCAAAATATATGTCTAAACATCAGGAGGCAGGCTCAGACGGTGTTAGGCCCAGTATGGATTGCACGTGATTGCACAAAGGTGAGAAAGGGTACCGTATCCCCGGATAACATGTATGGATAGCGTACACATTCAAAATATATGTCTATACATCAGGAGGCAGGCTCAGACGGTGTCAGGCACAGTATGGATTTGACGGCCCAGACTACACAGCGGAGGAGCAGGGAGAGGTAAAGCAAGGGGGGCCCACTCGTGGGCGTTGGTACTGGCACTGGGCCACTCATAGTACGGCGGTGTGTCTTATGGCGGGTGTGCACCACCACCGTCAGAGACACTTGATTGCACTATGAGGGACCCTGTGCCAGTGCCCGCGCCCAAGAGTCATCCTACCCACCTGTCCAGGGCAATGGCACTCGCACGGTGTCGTGCGCTAGGTGGTGACCCCGGCCATGGGGGGGGAGGCAGCACAGTTAGGGAGTTTTAGAAAGTGGCATATGTTGATGTTGGACATTCAGCTGATGCAAAAGGCGAAATAGGTCAAGTCCCAGGAAGAGGTGGACCAAAGCAAGCCATTTTTCTGTCACCCTATGTGTCATCAGGGGAAGGTGGGACAAAATCCTTGGAAACCCATGCATGGTTCATTTTAATGAAGGTTAGATCATCCACATTTTGGGTTGACAGACGGGTCCTTTTTTCTGTCAGGATTGATCCAGCTGCACTAAAGACTCTTTCCGATAGCACACTTGCAGCTGGGCAAGCGAGCTCCTGTAAGGCATATTGGGCCAATTCAGGCCAGGTGTCCAGTTTAGCGGCCCAATAGTCAAAGGGGAATGACCTGTGTGGGAGAACATCGATATGGGAGGAAAAGTAGTTTGTAACCATAGTTGACAACTGCTGTCTCCTGTCACTTTCCATCGATGCAGTATTACCAGCTGTGTGAGCGGTACTTGAAAAATCAGTCCACAACATTGTCATGAAACCCCTGTCTCCAACGCCACTTCTGCTGTGTGCACCATGAACACCTCTGCCAAGCTGCCCCCGGCCCGTACGGCTCGTGTGAGAACCATCACCGCTGCTGTGTGCTGGGAATGCCTCAAGCAACCGATTTACCAGAGTTGCTTGTTTATTAGCCAATATTAGGTCAAGGTTCTCCTGTGGCATGATGTTTTGTAATTTGCCTTTATAGCGTGGATCCAGGATGCTGGCCAACCAGTAGTCGTCATCGTTCATCATTTTGGCAATGCGGGGGTCCCTTTTTAGGATCTGCAAGGCATAATCTGACATGTGGGCAAATGTTCCCGGTGTCAATGATGCACTGCGAGTGCTGGTTGGAGGAGCACTTTCTGGCGAATCCACATCCCTCCAGTCACGCACAAACCCTGTACCAGACCTTGCCATGCCAACATTTTCACTTGCCCCACGGGATGCATCCTCCTCCCCTAAGTAATCATCCCCATCATCATCCTCCTCCTCCTCTTCTTCCTCCACCTCGTCCAGGAGAGGTCCCTGAGCAGACAATGGCTGAATGTCATCAAGGATTCCCTCCTCCTCTTCCTCCTCATCAACATTGGCTACAGACGCCTGCTCCTTAAGGTGCGTCAAAGTTTGCATGAGCAGACGCATAAGTGGGATGCTCATGCTTAGGATGGCGTTGTCTGCACTTACCAGCCGTGTGCATTCCTCAAAACACTGAAGGACTTTACAGAGGTCTTTCAGCTTCGACCACTGCACACCTGTCAACTCCATGTCTGCTCTCAAAGTGCCTGGCCGTGTATCCTCCCACAAATGCATTATGGCCTGCCTCTGCTCGCACAGCCGCTCCACCATGTGCAGGGTGGAGTTCCACCTTGTTGCAATGTCGATAATGAGGCGGTGGTTGGGAAGGTGGAGCAATCGCTGCAGCTTCTGCATGTGAACGGAGTGTACAGGCGACCGGCGGATGTGCGCGCACAGTCTTCGCACCTTCTGGAGCAGGGCTGTTAACCCTGGATAATTTTTGAGGAAGCAATGCACCACCAGGTTCAAGGTGTGAGCCAAGCAAGGTATATGGCTGAGTTTTGAAAGGGCTATGGCTGCCACAAAATTACGGCCGTTATCACTAACTACCTTGCCTGCTTCAAGATGTACACTGCCCAGCCATGACTCAGTTTGTCGCTTCAAGTACTCGGCCAGCACCTCGGCGGTGTGTCTGTCACCCAAACACATCATCTGCAACACAGCCTGCTGACGCTTTCCACTAGCTGCTCGATAGGGGGACACCTCATGTGCAACAATGGCAGCTGCAGATGGAGTGCTCGTATGACTGCGCTCTGTGGACGAGCTTTCGCTTCTGGAGGAGGAGGAGGAGGAGGAGGAGGGTCAAACGCCTACAGCCAACTGTTTCCTATACCGTGGGCTAGGCAGCACTGTCCCACCACCGCTGTCCCCTGTGGACCCTGCATCCACCACATTAACCCAGTGCGCAGTGATGGACACGTAACGGCCCTGGCCATGCCGACTGGACCATGCATCAGTTGTGAGGTGCACCTTTCCACTCACTGACTGCTTGAGTGCATGGACAATGCGGTCTTTTACATGATGGTGGAGGGCTGGGATGGCTTTGCGAGAGAAGAAGTGGCGACTGGGTAGGTCATAGCGTGGTACTGCATGGGCCATGAGTTCGCGGAAAGCTGCGCTTTCCACCAACCGATAGGGCATCATCTCAAACGAGATTAGTTTGGCAATGTGGGCGTTCAAACCCAGTGTACGCGGATGAGAGACTGAGTACTTTCTTGACCTACTCATAGTGTCAGGGAGGGTGAGCTGGACTTGAGAGCTGCATATGGTGGAAGTAGCGGTGGACTGGGCGGACTGAGAGAGGGTTGATGATGGTGATGGAGTTGGTGTTCTTTCTGATGGCCTAGATTCAGTATTTCGTTGATATAACAGTGGGATTCCCTGACTGCTGTGGCCTTGCAACGACACCTCAACATTTGCTGCTGTGCTAACCGGTGGGCTTACAGTGGGGGAAACAATGTAGCGTTGCTGACTACCTTCTTTGTGATCAGTTGCACATGTGGCACTTGAGGTTTGGTGTTGTGTCCACGCTTGCAAGTGCATGGTGGTTAAATGTCTAAGCATGCAACTGGTATTCAAATTTTTCAGATTTTTCCCTCGGCTAAAGGTCTTTGCGCACTTCTTACAGATAACCTTGGCCTGATCATGAGGATTTTGTTCAAAAAAGTGCCACACTGCACTCTTCCTACTTTGGCAGACATTTTGCGGCCTAGCACGCTGTGATCTTTTGACCCTCTGGACAAGCTGTCCAGCAACTCTTTTGATTTTTGGAACCTGTCTTTGGAGTGCTCCGGGCCTGCCAGATAACAACTGTTGCGATGTCGATGTCTGCTGTGGATGCTCCTCATCTGAGCTATTGGAAGCAGCACCTTCTTCCCCCAATGGATTCCAATCTGGGTCAACAACTGGGTCATCCATCACCTACTCTTCAATGTCATGTGCACCTTCCTCTGTGTCACCGTGTATGGTGGTATAGTGTGCGGGAAGGAGCACCTGAGTCTCATCAGGGTCAGAATCTGGCTCTGTACACTGCAAGGACAATGTAGTGCTCTGAGTGAATGTACCAGCAGAATCATCTATCAGCGGCTGTGCATCAGTGCACTCCATGTCAGATTCATCTTGGCCTGGGTAATTCACCATTTCACTTGATAATCCAGGCATGGTATGTGAAAACAGCTCCATGGAGTAATCAGTAGTATGGCCTGCGTCATCCTTCAATCTTGGTTGGGGTGAAGGACACAAGGAAAAGTGTGGTTCATGAACATGAGCCTCCAATGACGACTCAGTGCTTTTACTTTTTACAACTTCAGAAGAGGAGGCGATAGAGCTGGAGACTGAGTCAGCAATGTAAGACAAAACTTTTTCCTAATGCTCTGGCTTTAAAAGCGGTTTGCCAACTCCTAGAAAACTAAGCCTTCGAAGCCTTATGGAGCCAGACGATGACGCAGGCTCAACACCTCCTGCATTCGGTCCTATTTTGCTCTTGCCACTACCATCAGATCCATCACCAACACCATCATTACCAGCTGCCAACCCCCGCCCAATTCCACGGCCTCTTCCACCAGCCTTCCTCATTTTTGGTAGAAATGTAGACAAAATCCAACAAACTATATAGTAATGTAAAACAAGGTACAAGGTGTCTATAGGACAGGGGAGATTTTGAATTTCTGCACACACTTGTGGACACTGGACACTTATGGATTGTGTGAGGCCCACTGAATATCACAGCGCTATGTCACAGGCTCGATGGCACAGGTGTGAAAAAAGTGACTACAGGATAAGGGAGATTTTGAATTTCTGCACACACTAGTGGACACTGAACACTTTTGGATTGTGTGAGGCCCACTGAATATCAGAGCGCTATGTCAAAGGCTCGATGGCACAGGTGTGAAAAAAGTGACTACAGGATAAGGGAGATTTTGAATTTCTGCACACACTAGTGGACACTGGACACTTTTGGATTGTTTGAGGCCCACTGAATATCAGAGCGCTATGTCACAGGCTCGATGGCACAGGTGTGAAAAAAGTGACTACAGGATAAGGGAGATTTTGAATTTCTGCGCACACTAGTGGACACTGGACAGTTTTGGATTGTGTGAGGCCCACTGAATATCAGAGCGCTATGTCACAGGCTCGATGGCACAGGTGTGAAAAAAGTGACTACAGGATTTCAGAGATTTTGAATTTCTGCACACACTTGTGGACACTGGACACTTATGGATTGTGTGAGGCCCATTGAATATCAGAGCGCTATGTCACAGGTTCGAAGGCACAGGTGTGAAAAAAGTGACTACAGGATAAGGGAGATTTTGAAATTCTGCACACACTAGTGGACACTGGAAACTTTTGGATTGTGTGAGGCCCACTGAATATCAGAGCGCTATGTCACAGGCGTGATGGCACAGGTGTGAAAAAAGTGACTACAGGATCACAGAGATTTTGAATTTCTGCACACACTAGTGGACACTGGACACTTTTGGATTGTGTGAGGCCCACTGAATATCAGAGCGCTATGTCACAGGCTCAATGGCACAGGTGTGAAAAAAGTGACTACAGGATAAGGGAGATTTTGAATTTCTGCACACACTAGTGGACACTGAACACTTTTGGATTGTGTGAGGCCCACTGAATATCAGAGCGCTATGTCACAGACTCGATGGCACAGGTGTGAAAAAAGTGACTACAGGATAAGGGAGATTTTGAATTTCTGCACACACTAGTGGACACTGGACACTTTTGGATTGTGTGAGGCCCACTGAATATCAGAGCGCTATGTCACAGGCTCGATGGCACAGGTGTGAAAAAAGTGACTATAGGATAAGGGAGATTTTGAATTTCTGCACACACTAGTGGACACTGGACACTTTTGGATTGTGTGAGGCCCACTGAATATCAGAGCGCTATGTCACAGGCTCGATGGCACAGGTGTGAAAAAGTGACTACAGGATCACAGAGATTTTGAATTTCTGCACACACTAGTGGACACTGGACACTTTTGGATTGTGTGAGGCCCACTGAATATCAGAGCGCTATGTCACAGGCTCGATGGCACAGGTGTGAAAAAAGTGACTACAGGATAAGGGAGATTTTGAATTTCTGCACACACTAGTGGACACTGGACACTTTTGGATTGTGTGAGGCCCACTGAATATCAGAGCGCTATGTCACAGGCTCGATGGCACAGGTGTGAAAAAAGTGACTACAGGATCTCAGAGATTTTGAATTTCTGCACACACTTGTGGACACTGGACACTTATGGATTGTGTGAGGCCCATTGAATATCAGAGCGCTATGTCACAGGCTCGATGGCACTGGTGTGAAAAAAGTGACTAGAGGATAAGGGAGATTTTGAATTTCTGCACACACTAGTGGACACTGGAAACTTTTGGATTGTGTGAAGCCCACTGAATATCAGAGCGCTATGTCACAGGCTCGATGGCACAGGTGTGAAAAAAGTGACTACAGGATAAGGGAGATTTTGAATTTCTGCACACACTAGTGGACACTGGACACTTTTGGATTGTGTGAGGCCCACTGAATATCAGAGCGCTATGTCACAGGCTCGATGGCACAGGTGTGAAAAAAGTGACTACAGGATTAGGGAGATTTTGAATTTCTGCACACACTAGTGGACACTGGACACTTTTGGATTGTGTGAGGCCCACTGAATATCAGAGCGCTATGTCACAGGCTCGATGGCACAGGTGTAAAAAAAGTGACTACAGGATCACAGAGATTTTGAATTTCTGCACACACTTGTGGACACTGGACACTTATGGATTGTGTGAGGCCCACTGAATATCAGAGCGCTATGTCACAGGCTCGATGGCACAGGTGTGAAAAAAGTGACTACAGGATCACAGAGATTTTGAATTTCTGCACACACTAGTGGACACTGGACTCTTTTGGATTGTGTGAGGCCCACTGAATATCAGAGCGCTATGTCACAGGCTCGATGGCACAGGTGTGAAAAAAGTGACTACAGGATCACAGAGATTTTGAATTTCTGCACACACTATTGGACACTGGACACTCTTGGATTGTGTGAGGCCCACTGAATATCAGAGCGCTATGTCACAGGCTCGATGGCACAGGTGTGAAAAAAGTGACTACAGGATAGGGGAGATTTTGAATTTCTGCACACACTAGTGGACACTGGACACTTTTGGATTGTGTGAGGCCCACTGAATATCAGAGCGCTATGTCACAGGCTCGATGGCACAGGTGTGAAAAAAGTGACTACAGGATAAGGGAGATTTTGAATTTCTGCACACACTACTGGACACTGGACACTTTTGGATTGTGTGAGGCCCACTGAATATCAGAGCGCTATGTCACAGGCTCGATGGCACAGGTGTGAAAAAAGTGACTACAGGATAAGGGAGATTTTGAATTTCTGCACACACTAGTGGACACTGGACTCTTTTGGATTGTGTGAGGCCCACTGAATATCAGAGCGCTATGTCACAGGCTCGATGGCACAGGTGTGAAAAAAGTGACTACAGGATCACAGAGATTTTGAATTTCTGCACACACTAGTGGACACTGGACACTTTTGGATTGTGTGAGGCCCACTGAATATCAGAGCGCTATGTCACAGGCTCGATGGCACAGGTGTGAAAAAAGTGACTACAGGATAAGGGAGATTTTGAATTTCTGCACACACTAGTGGACACTGGACACTTTTGGATTGTGTGAGGCCCACTGAATATCAGAGCGCTATGTCACAGGCTCGATGGCACAGGTGTGAAAAAAGTGACTACAGGATAAGGGAGATTTTGAATTTCTGCACACACTAGTGGACACTGGACACTTTTGGATTGTGTGAGGCCCACTGAATATCAGAGCGCTATGTCACAGGCTCGATGGCACAGGTGTGAAAAAAGTGACTACACGATAAGGGAGATTTTGAATTTCTGCACACACTAGTGGACACTGGACACTTTTGGATTGTGTGAGGCCCACTGAATATCAGAGCGCTATGTCACAGGCTCGATGGCACAGGTGTGAAAAAAGTGACTACAGGATAAGGGAGATTTTGAATTTCTGCACAAACTAGTGGACACTGGACTCTTTTGGATTGTGTGAGGCCCACTGAATATCAGAGCGCTATGTCACAGGCTCGATGGCACAGGTGTGAAAAAAGTGACTACAGGATCACAGAGATTTTGAATTTCTGCACACACTAGTGGACACTGGACACTTTTGGATTGTGTGAGGCCCACTGAATATCAGAGCGCTATGTCACAGGCTCGATGGCACAGGTGTGAAAAAAGTGACTACAGGATCACAGAGATTTTTAATTTCTGCACACACTTGTGGACACTGGACACTTATGGATTGTGTGAGGCCCACTGAATATCAGATCGCTGTCACAGGCTCGATGGCACAGGTGTGAAAAAAGTGACTACAGGATAAGGGAGATTTTGAATTTCTGCACACACTAGTGGACACTGGACACTTTTGGATTGTGTGAGGCCCACTGAATATCAGAGCGCTACGTCACAGGCTCGATGGCACAGGTGTGAAAAAAGTGACTACAGGATAAGGGAGATTTTGAATTTCTGCACACACTAGTGGACACTGGACACTTTTGGATTGTGTGAGGCCCACTGAATATCAGAGCGCTATGTCACAGGCTCGATGGCACAGGTGTGAAAAAAGTGACTACAGGATCACAGAGATTTTTAATTTCTGCACACACTTGTGGACACTGGACACTTATGGATTGTGTGAGGCCCACTGAATATCAGATCGCTGTCACAGGCTCGATGGCACAGGTGTGAAAAAAGTGACTACAGGATAAGGGAGATTTTGAATTTCTGCACACACTAGTGGACACTGGACACTTTTGGATTGTGTGAGGCCCACTGAATATCAGAGAGCTATGTCACAGGCTCGATGGCACAGGTGTGAAAAAAGTGACTACAGGATAAGGGAGATTTTGAATTTCTGCACACACTAGTGGACACTGGACACTTTTGGATTGTGTGAGGCCCACTGAATATCTGAGCGCTATGTCACAGGCTTGATGGCACAGGTGTGAAAAAAGTGACTACAGGATAAGGGAGATTTTGAATTTCTGCACACACTAGTGGACACTGGACACTTTTGGATTGTGTGAGGCCCACTGAATATCAGAGCGCTATGTCACAGGCTCGATGGCACAGGTGTGAAAAAAGTGACTACAGGATCACAGAGATTTTTAATTTCTGCACACACTTGTGGACACTGGACACTTATGGATTGTGTGAGGCCCACTGAATATCAGAGCGCTGTCACAGGCTCGATGGCACAGGTGTGAAAAAAGTGACTACAGGATAAGGGAGATTTTGAATTTCTGCACACACTTGTGGACACTGGACACTTTTGGATTGTGTGAGGCCCACTGAATATCAGAGCGCTATGTCACAGGCAGAAATTGGCTAGTGTATCACAAACTACAAGGTGTATGTAGAATTGAGCAGAATAGGAATCTCCCTAGAGTGTAGGTCTGTAAGAACGGAACAAGTCCTCCACTTATCCTTCCACAGTGACACACAGATAGCTTCACTGTGGCCGTGATAACAGCCGTTACACGGTACTGAGAGGAGCGTGCACGTACACGGCTGTCCGGTGTACGTAAAATTGTCAAGCTCCGTGTTTTTTAAGTATACGGACTGACACACGCTGTCTCTCTATAGTTTTGAATGTGATCTAACAGCAAATATTTTTAACTGTTTGAAAGCTAGACAAAACTAGTAGGTGCAGGTCTGTAAGAACGGAACATGTCCTCGACTTATTCTCACAGAGTGACACACAGATAGCGTCACTGTGGCCGTGATAACAGCTGTTGCACGGTACTGAGAGGAGCGTGCACGTACACGGCTGTCCGGTGTACGTAAAATTGTCAAGCTCCGTGTTTTTTAAGTATACGGACTGACACACGCTGTCTCTCTATAGTTTTGAATGTGATCAAACAGCAAATATATTTAACTGTTTGAAAGCTAGGCAAAACTAGTAGGTGCAGGTCTGTAAGAACGGAACATGTCCTCGACTTATTCTCACAGAGTGACACACAGATAGCTTCACTGTGGCTGTGATAACAGCCGTTACACGGTACTGTGTGAGGAGCGTACACTGCTGTATGGTGTGAAAAAATGCACGCTCAGTACCTCAGCAGGACAAAAAAAAAATTGGGATTGCTTTTAAAAAAGCAGTTTGCAGAGCAGTGGGTAAACAGCAATGCAGCTGTCAGGAAGCCTTAGAAGGCAGCCTAACAACCAACACCGCTGATCCACCACAATATAGCCTCCCCTTGCACTGCACACACAGTGACTGGTGTGTTGTACAGGCAAAATCGCTAGCAGCAGAAGCAGTTTTTTTTTCTTCTTCCCTGCCTAACGCTCTCCCTACAGAATCAGCATTAGCAACCTCTCCCTATGCTAAGATCGGCAGAAGTAAGATGGCGGTCGGCGTGCACGCCCTTTTATAACCACTGTGACGCCCACCAAAGCAAGCCAATCACTTGCATGCCCTTCTGAAAGATGGTGGTGACCCCTGCCTATGTCATCACGTTGCCCACAGTGTCCGAGGATCCTGATTGGCTGAAAAAGAGCGCAAAACAAACTTTTGAAACGCGACTTTGGCGCATAAGTCGCCGACCTCGTGGCCGACCTCATCCTAGGGTCGGGTTTCGTTTCATGAAACCCGACTTTGCCAAAAGTCGGCGACTTTTGAAATTTTTCGACCCGTTTCGCTCAACTCTACTGAAAGCTGCTGAGTAAAAAAAAACTGATTGAATACGGACAGCACACAGATGAGAAGTGAGAAAAAGTCGTCCCACCCTCTTGGAGTGTAAGCAAACCCTAGCTGTAACTATATGAGAAGTCATAATGGATATCTAGCTACTGCAATGCCTTGCACATGGGGTAAACGACACAGCAAAATAGAAGAACTATACTATGTTTTTAATTGGCGGTATTTGCTATTATTATTACACATACTACATATTGGGAAACTATCCGGGAGATGGAAATACCCGGTTAATCACCATGGGGCTGACACAAATGCCTTCATTGCCATACTTGACCAGCGATGCTAACAAAATATCCCTTTATTGCCCTAGACTACTAATATTTTTAACCTTAATGTCCTAATCAAACCCATAGAATCCATAAATGTTACTTAAAATCTCTTCACTACCTTAGGCCTCTTTCACACATCAGTTTTTTGCCATCAGTCACAATCTGTTGGCTCGACGGATCAACAGATCCATCGTAGATTGTTAAAAACTGATGCGACGCATACGTTTTTTCGACCGTTTCTCCCATTTTTTGACGGATCCGTCTTTAAAAACGCCCACAAACAGATAGATAGATAGACAGCTCTATAGAAATATAGATAGATATGGGATAGATAGAATACATAGCTATATCTATAGATACAGTATATCTAAGTAGCAAAAAAACAGGGAAGCAGCACAAAAAGTAAAAAAAACGCCATTGGACATTAAAGTTCACTTTTTTTTACTTTATGTGCTGTTTCCCTGTTTTTGCTACTTATTGTACTATGCCAATTGATCATTGGTTGGGGAAGTGTGCACTTCAATAAGGTGTTGCTTTGGTGCTGTTCCAGTTTTTTCTTGTTATAGATATATCTATGGATATATAATAATAATCTTTATTTTTATATAGCGCTAACATATTCCGCAGCGCTTTACAGTTTTTGCACACATTTTCATAACTGTCCCCGATGGGGCTCACAATCTAAATTCCCTATCAGTATGTCTTTAGAATGTGGGAGGAAACCGGAGTGCCCGGAGGAAACCCACGCAAACACGGGGAGAACATACAAACTCCTTGCAGATGTTGACCTTGGTGGGATTCGAACCCAGGACTCCAGCGCTGCAAGGCTGCAGCGCTAACCACTGAGCCACCGTGCTGCCCTATATCTATAGATATATCCATAGATATATCTATCTTTTGATATATCTATGGATATCTATGGATATAGATCGATAGATAGATAGATAGATAGATAGATAGATAGATAGATAATAGCAAGGCCGATGTTTATTAATGAACAATATTTTTTATTTAAAAAAAACGGAAAAAAAAAATTTGTGGGCTCCAGTGCAATTTTCTGCACCCGAGGGGGAAAGCCAACGCCAGGGGCCAATATTTGTAGCCTGGGAAGGGGTAATACCCATGTCCCCTTCCCAGGCTATGAATGTCAGCCCCCAGCTGTCTGCATAGCCTTAACTGGCTATTAAAATAAAGGGACCTCAAAAAAATGATGTGGGGTCCCGCTATATTTTGCAGTCAGAAAGGCTACGCAGACATCTGCAGGCTAATATTCATAACCTAGGAAGGGGCCATGGATATTGCCCCTCCGGCTACAAATACCAACCCGCAGCCACACCAGAAATGGCGCATCTCTAAGGCTACTTTCAGATTTGTGTTCAGAGGTGCAGCGCAGGTCTGCCGCTAAGCTCTGCCCCCGGCTGCACCTCCTCCGGTCAGCTCCTCCTCTGATCGCATGACACTGCATGCGATCAGTGTGAGAAAATTCTGCGCTGTAGTGCCGCGAAGTGACAGGTGAACTCAGGTGACCAGTCGGTGGTGGAGTAATACAATGCGGAGGATTATCTCCGTCATTGCATCACTGGAGCCTCTGGAGAGTGGTTGCATCTGCTGATGTGACAACTCTCCACGGGAGATCGTCGTGGGACAATTGTATTAATTGGATTACGTCGGACACAGGGAGTATATTGTTGGTTTATTATTTAAATTTTTTTATAGGTGTTCGATGGCTTCAGGGATTAGGTGTAGATGGTGAGTAGATGGTGAGTATGAGCTATATATGTGTATGTTTTTTGTGCTTTTTTTTACATTCAATACATTAGCCGGATGATGGGACTACTACTGTCCCATCATTGGCTAATGTGTCAATCAATCACTGTGACTGTAGCAGGCATAGCCCGATGGGACTTGTAGTTCCATGGCACGATGCTTGTGACTGATGGCAAAAAACTGATGTGTGAAAGAGGTCTTAGACATTAGAAGGTTAGAAGACTAGAGATGAGGCCGGTAGCTAATTTGCTCTCTAGCTATAATTAATAGCTACTAATAAGGTTTTAGCCCTTACTTTTTAGGCACATTTAAGTGGTTTGCTTTAGTGTCAGTTTCGCACCTCTTTATGCGTTTTTTGCAGTGTGATTTCATATAATAGAAGTAATCTTTGTACTCTGTGTACTGTTTAAAAGCCATAAAATGTATTTATGTTGTTACATAAAACACAATTGAGCATTAAGCAATACTAGAGTAAATTGTTGATTTTCATATTTAGCCATTACACTAAAACTTGAGAAATCTGCCATTGGATATAGTGTAAATTCCAGACTAATAAGTAAATATTATAGCTCCTGGCTAATGAAATACAATTTTTTTTATTGCTGTTTAGCTACTTAGAAAATGAGCACCTGCACCCCCTCTTTCCCCCTGACTTGTCCCTGAGTGACACCCTGCTATTTCTGTCGTGAAGCTCATATCTCTCTTATAATTCTGTCAATGAAATATGCCCTACAGCCCTTCCAGCTATCCCCCTCTGATACACCCCTGGAGCAATGACTGTCAATCCCTCTTTATTCCCTGCCTGAGTTTTGTCTATATTTAGATTGATACCGTATACATTAGCCTGACTGAACACAGGGTAGTGCATATTCATTACCTTAAGTAGCAGACACACATGATCGCCCGGCCACTGCAGGAGGCTGGCGGCTGCAACTACTGTGCCCACTATTGAAGAGAAGTGAACATTCACTGAGAGCGCAGTAAATATTCAATTCTCTTTAGCAGTGGTCACAAGTGGTCGCCCCGCCGCTGCAGTTGCTGGCATCCTTACAAGAGGCTGTGAGGGAGCGCAGCGACGGTAAGTAGGATAGTTTTATATTTTTTCTACGCTTACCTGCTGGGGCCATGCAGACCAGGATAGGGATGAGGGGGCCATGCATGCCAGGATAGGGATGACGAGCCATGCATACCAGGATGGGGATGAGAAGCCATGCATACCATGATGGGGATGAGGGGGCCATACATGCCAGGTTAGGGATGAGTGGGTCATGCATAACAGGGTAGGGTTGAGGCCATGCATAACAGGATAGGGATAAGCGGGCCATGCGTACAAGGATGGAGACTAGGAGGCCGTGCATATAAGGATAGGGGTGAGGAGCCATGCATACAAGGATGAGGATGATGAGGCCATTCATACCAGGATGGGGAGGAGGGTGCCATGCAAACCAGGATAGGGATGAGGAGCCATGCATAACAGGATAGGGATGAGGAGCCATGCATAACAGGATAGGGATGAGGAGCCATGAATACCAGGATAACAAAAAGACACGTCACTCCGATAATTCGATAAGGGGTGCTCAGAACAGGATACCAGTCCCAATAAATCATATAAGAAAAAAATCCGGCACTCCCAAATGCAAAAAGAAGTTCCTTTTTATTTTTCACAGCTTAATAATCCACATGATGTACATTCAATAACGTTTCGGTCTCTATAATGGACCTTCTTCAGACATGTGGAGCTGTGAGAATCGTCACGTGCAGGAAAACATGCGCTGTCAGTTGTATGCTGCCATAAGAAAAAGTGCGCACTTTTTCTTATGGCATCATACAACTGACAGCGCATGTTTTCCTGCACGTGACGATTCTCACAGCTCCACATGTCTGAAGAAGGTCCATTATAGAGACCGAAACGTTATTGAATGTACATCATGTGGATTATTAAGCTGTGAAAAATAAAAAGGAACTTCTTTTTGCATTTGGGAGTGCCGGATTTTTTTCTTATATGAATACCAGGATAGGGATGAGGGGACAATGCATACTAGGATAGGGGTTAGGGGCCATGCATACAAGTATGAAAGGATGGGGATGAGGAGGCCGTGCATACCAGGACAGAGGTGAGGACTAGAGTTGAGCGACTTTTGTTTTTTTAGGGTCGCGTTTCGTTTCGTGAAACCCGACTTTTCCAAAAGTCGGGTCGAGCAAGATCGTCCGATTATAGGGAAAAGTCGGGGTCGTCCCGAAACACGAAACCCAATGTAAGTCAATGGGGAATAAAAGTCGGCAGTGAGAGGAGGACAGGAAACACACCTACAGTGCCCATTTGAATGCCAAAAGCATCAATTCTTCTTACTTAAGCTTGTCAACCTGAATTAACTTCATAATACAAGTTACGCACTGAAAAATGGGTGTTATTTGGCTAAAGTTGTGGGGGGGAGGGCTGGCTGCAGGTTTTCATGTGCCCTGGGCGAAAGAGCGCCCCTTTAACACATACCACAACTCATCATGCTCCGATACGGCAGAGAAATAGCGCTATAGTACAATGAAAAATACTTCACTTTTTACATCTCATGACGAGGCCCATCTATTTCTCCATACAGAATCATTGGTCCCATATAATGTTTGAAACAGTATATGATGAGCTCCACATAATGCTACAGTATATGTTGGTCCCCATGGATGAAGCTCCACTGTCTTATGGGCCCAAATAATGCTCCAAACATAATGGGCCCCATTTCTAATGCTCTAGTGTATAATGGGCCCTGTAAATGCTGCTCCAGTGTCTGATGTCCACCTTTGGAATGTTCCAGTGTATGGTGGGCCCCATCTATCATTCTCAGATGGTGTTAGGCCCAGTATGGATTGCACGTGATTGCACAAAGGTTAGAAAAGGGTACCGTATCGCCAGATAACATGTATGGATAGCGTACACATTCAAAATATATGTCTCAGGAGGCAGGCTCAGACGGTGTTAGGCCCAGTATGGATTGCACGTGATTGCACAAAGGTTAGAAAGGGTACCGTATCCCCGGATAACATGTATGGATAGCGTACACATTCAAAATATATGTCTCAGGAGGCAGGCTCAGACGGTGTTAGGCCCAGTATGGATTGCACGTGATTGCACAAAGGTTAGAAAGGGTACCGTATCCCCAGATAACATGTATGGATAGCGTACTCATTCAAAATATATGTCTCAGGAGGCAGGCTCAGACGGTGTTAGGCCCAGTATGGATTGCACGTGATTGCACAAAGGTTAGAAAGGGTACCGTATCCCCAGATAACATGTATGGATAGCGTACACATTCAAAATATATGTCTCAGGAGGCAGGCTCAGACGGTGTTAGGCCCAGTATGGATTGCACGTGATTGCACAAAGGTTAGAAAGGGTACCGTATCCCCGGATAACATGTATGGATAGCGTACACATTCAAAATATATGTCTCAGGAGGCAGGCTCAGACGGTGTTAGGCCCAGTATGGATTGCACGTGATTGCACAAAGGTTAGAAAGGGTACCGTATCCCCGGATAACATGTATGGATAGCGTACACATTCAAAATATATGTCTCAGGAGGCAGGCTCAGACGGTGTTAGGCCCAGTATGGATTGCACGTGATTGCACAAAGGTTAGAAAGGGTACCGTATCCCCAGATAACATGTATGGATAGCGTACACATTCAAAATATATGTCTCAGGAGGCAGGCTCAGATGGTGTTAGGCCCAGTATGGATTGCACGTGATTGCACAAAGGTTAGAAAGGGTACCGTATCCCCAGATAACATGTATGGATAGCGTACACATTCAAAATATATGTCTCAGGAGGCAGGCTCAGACGGTGTTAGGCCCAGTATGGATTGCACGTGATTGCACAAAGGTTAGAAAGGGTACCGTATCCCCAGATAACATGTATGGATAGCGTACACATTCAAAATATATGTCTCAGGAGGCAGGCTCAGACGGTGTTAGGCCCAGTATGGATTGCACGTGATTGCACAAAGGTTAGAAAGGGTACCGTATCCCCAGATAACATGTATGGATAGCGTACACATTCAAAATATATGTCTCAGGAGGCAGGCTCAGACGGTGTTAGGCCCAGTATGGATTGCACGTGATTGCACAAAGGTTAGAAAGGGTACCGTATCCCCGGATAACATGTATGGATAGCGTACACATTCAAAATATATGTCTCAGGAGGCAGGCTCAGACGGTGTTAGGCCCAGTATGGATTGCACGTGATTGCACAAAGGTTAGAAAGGGTACCGTATCCCCGGATAACATGTATGGATAGCGTACACATTCAAAATATATGTCTCAGGAGGCAGGCTCAGATGGTGTCAGGCACAGTATGGATTTGACGGCCCAGATTACACAGCGGAGGAGCAGGGAGAGGTAAAGATTGCAAATGCTGGGGCCCTGCCCAAGCAAGGGGGGCCCACTCGTGGGCGTCGGTACTGGCACTGGGCCCCTCATAGTACAGCGGTGTGTCTGACGGCGGGTGTGCACCACCACCATCAGAGACACTTGATTGCACTATGAGGGACCCTGTGCCAGTGCCCGCACCCAAGAGTCGGCCTACCCACCTGTCCAGGGCAACGGCACTCGCACGGTGTCGTGCGCTAGGTGGTGACCCCGGCCATGGGGGGGGAGGCAGCACAGTTAGGGAGTTTTAGAAAGTGGCATATGTTGATGTTGGACATTCAGCTGATGCAAAAGGCGAAATAGGTGAAGTACCAGGAAGAGGTGGACCAAAGCAAGCCATTTTTCTGTCACCCTATGTGTCATCAGGGGAAGGTGGGACAAAATCCTTGGAAACCCATGCGTGGTTCATTTTCATGAAGGTTAGATCATCCACATTTTGGGTTGACAGACGGGTCCTTTTTTCTGTCAGGATTGATCCAGCTGCACTGAAGACTCTTTCCGATAGCACACTTGCAGCTGGGCAAGCGAGCTCCTGTAAGGCATATTGGGCCAATTCAGGCCAGGTGTCCAGTTTAGCGGCCCAATAGTCAAAGGGGAATGACCTGTGTGGGAGAACATCGATATGGGAGGAAAAGTTGTTTGTAACCATAGTTGACAACTGCTGTCTCCTGTCACTTTCCATCGATGCAGTATTACCAGTTGTGTGAGCGGTATTTGAAAAATCAGTCCACAACATTGTCATAAAACCCCTGTCTCCAACGCCACTTCTGCTGTGTGCACCATGAACACCTCTGCCAAGCTGCCCCCGGCCCGTACGGCTCGTGTGAGAACCATCACCGCTGCTGTGTGCTGGGAATGCCTCAAGCAACCGATTTACCAGAGTTGCTTGTTTATTAGCCAATATTAGGTCAAGGTTCTCCTGTGGCATGATGTTTTGTAATTTGCCTTTATAGCGTGGATCCAGGATGCTGGCCAACCAGTAGTCGTCATCGTTCATCATTTTGGCAATGCGGGGGTCCCTTTTTAGGATCCACAAGGCATAATCTGACATGTGGGCCAATGTTCCCGTGTCAATGATGCACTGCGAGTGCTGGGTGGAGGAGCACTTTCTGGCAAATCCACATCCCTCCAGTCACGCACAAACCCTGTACCAGACCTTGCCACGCCAACATTTTCACTTGCCCCACGAGATGCATCCTCCTCCCCTAAGTAATCATCCCCATCATCATCCTCCTCCTCCTCTTCTTCCTCCACCTCGTCCAGGAGAGGTCCCTGAGCAGACAATGGCTGAATGTCATCAAGGATTCCCTCCTCCTCTTCCTCCTCATCATCATTGGCTGCAGACGCCTGCTCCTTTAGGTGCGTCAAAGTTTGCATGAGCAGACGCATAAGTGGGATGCTCATGCTTAGGATGGCGTCGTCTGCGCTTACCAGCCGTGTGCATTCCTCAAAACACTGAAGGACTTTAAAAAGGTCTTTCAGCTTCGACCACTACACACCTGTCAACTCCATGTCTGCTCTCAAAGTGCCTGGCCGTGTATCCTCCCACAAATGCATTATGGCCTGCCTCTGCTCGCACAGCCGCTCCACCATGTGCAGGGTGGAGTTCCACCTTGTTGCAATGTCGATAATGAGGCGGTGGTTGGGAAGGTGGAGCAATCGCTGCAGCTTCTGCATACGAACGGAGTGTACAGGCGACCGGCGGATGTGCGCGCACAGTCTTCGCACCTTCTGGAGCAGGGCTGTTAACTCCGGATAATTTTTGAGGAAGCACTGCACCACCAGGTTCAAGGTGTGAGCCAAGCAAGGTATGTGGCTGAGTTTTGAAAGGGCTATGGCTGCCACAAAATTACGGCCGTTATCACTAACTACCTTGCCTGCCTCAAGATGTACACTGCGCAGCCATGACTCAGTTTGTCGCTTCAAGTACTCGGCCAGCACCTCGGCGGTGTGTCTGTCGCCCAAACACATCATCTGCAACACAGCCTGCTGACGCTTTCCACTAGCTGCTCGATAGAGGGACACATCGTGTGCAACAGTGGCAGCTGCAGATGGAGTGCTCGTACGACTGCGCTCTGTGGACGAGCTTTCGCTTCTGGAGGAGGAGGAGGAGGGTCGAACGCCTACAGCCAACTGTTTCCTATACCGTGGGCTAGGCAGCACTGTCCCACCACCGCTGTCCCCTGTGGACCCTGCATCCACCACATTAACCCAGTGCGCAGTGATGGACACGTAACGGCCCTGGCCATGCCAACTGGACCATGCATCAGTTGTGAGGTGCACCTTTCCGCTCAATGACTGCTTGAGTGCATGGACAATGCGGTCTTTCACATGATGGTGGAGGGCTGGGATGGCTTTGCGAGAGAAGAAGTGGCGACTGGGTAGGTCATAGCGTGGTACTGCATAGGCCATGAGTTCGTGGAAAGCTGCGCTTTCCACCAACCGAAAGGGCATCATCTCAAACGAGATTAGTTTGGCAATGTGGGCGTTCAAACCCAGTGTATGCGGATGAGAGACTGAGTACTTTCTTGACCTACTCATAGTGTCTGGGAGGGTGATCTGGACTTGAGAGCTGCATATGGTGGAAGTAGCGGTGGACAGGGCGGATTGAGAGAGGGTTGATGATGGTGATGGAGTTGGTGTTCTTTCTGATGGCCTAGAATCAGTCTTTCGTTGATATAACAGTGGGATTCCCTGACTTCTGTGGTCTTGCAACGACACCTCAACATTTGCTGCTGTGCTAACCGGTGGGCTTACAGTGGGGGAAACAATGTAGCGTTACTGACTACCTTCGTTGTGATCAGTTGCACATGTGGCACTTGAGGTTTGGTGTTGTGTCCACGCTTGCAAGTGCATGCTGGTTAAATGTCTAAGCATGCAATTGGTATTCAAATTTTTCAGATTTTTCCCTCGACTAAAGGTCTTTGCGCACTTCTTACAGATAACCTTGGCCTGATCATGAGGATTTTGTTCAAAAAAGTGCCACACTGCACTCTTCCTACTTTGGCAGACATTTTGCGGCCTAGCACGCTGTGATCTTTTGACCCTCTGGACAAGCTGTCCAGCAACTCTTTTGATGTTTGGAACCTGTCTTTGGAGTGCTCCGGGCCTGCCAGATAACAGCTGTTGCGATGTCGATGTCTGCTGTGGATGCTCCTCCTCTGAGCTATTGGAAGCAGCACCCTCTTCCCCCAATAGATGCCAATCTGGGTCAACAACTGGGTCATCAATCACCTCCTCTTCTATGTCATGTGCACCTTCCTCTGTGTCACCGTGTATGGTGGTATAGTGTGCGGGAAGGGGCACCTGAGTCTCATCAGGGTCAGAATCTGGCTCTGTACACTGCGAGGACAATGTAGTGCTCTGAGTGAATGTACCAGCAGAATCATCCATCAGCGGCTGTGCATCAGTGCACTCCATGTCAGATTCATCTTGGCCTGGGTAATTCACCATTTGACTTGATAATCCAGGCATGGTATGTGAAAACAGCTCCATGGAGTAATCAGTAGTATGGCCTGCGTCATCCTTCAATCTTGGTTGGGGTGAAGGACACAAGGAAAGGTGTGGTTCATGAACATGAGCCTCCAATAACGACTCAGAGCTTTTACTTTTTACAACTGAAGAAGAGGAGGCAATAGAGCTGGAGGCTGAGTCAGCAATGTAAGACAAAACTTTTTCCTGATGCTCTGGCTTTAAAAGCGGTTTGCCAACTCCTAGAAAACTAAGCGTTCGAGGCCTTAAGTAGCCAGACGATGACGCAGGGTCAGCACCTCCTGCATTCGGTCCTATTTTGCTCTTGCCACTACCATCAGATCCACCACCAACACAATCATTACCAGCTGCCAACCCCCGCCCAATTCCACGGCCTCTTCCACCAGCCTTCCTCATTTTTGGTAGAAATGTAGACAAAATCCAACAAACTATATAGTAATGTAAAACAAGGTACAAGGTGTCTATAGGACAGGGGAGATTTTGAATTTCTGCAGACACTTGTGGACACTGGACACTTTTGGATTGTGTGAGGCCCAATGAATATCTGAGCGCTATGTGACAGGCTCGATGGCACAGCTGTGACCAAAGTGACTAGAGGATAAGGGAGATTTTGAATCTCTGCACACACTTTTGGATACTGGACACTTTTGGATTGTGTGAGGCCCACTGATATCTGAGCGCTATGTGACAGGATCGATGGCACAGCTGTGACCAAAGTGACTAGAGGATATGGGAGATTTTGAATCTCTGCACACACTTTTGGACACTGGACACTTTTGGATTGTGTGAGGCCCAATGAATATCTGAGCGCTATGTGACAGGCTCGATGGCACAGCTGTGACCAAAGTGACTAGAGGATAAGGGAGATTTTGAATCTCTGCACACACTTTTGGACACTGGACACTTTTGGATTGTGTGAGGCCCACTGATATCTGAGCGCTATGTGACAGGCTCGATGGCACAGCTGTGACAAAAGTGACTAGAGGATAAGGGAGATTTTGAATCTCTGCACACACTTTTGGACACTGGATGGACACTTTTGGATTGTGTGAGGCCCACTGATATCTGAGCGCTATGTGACAGGCTCGATGGCACAGCTGTGTCAAAAGTGACTAGAGGATAAGGGAGATTTTAAATCTCTACACACACTTTTGGACACTGGATGGACACTTTTGGATTGTGTGAGGCCCACTGATATCTGAGCGCTATGTGACAGGCTCGATGGCACAGCTGTGACAAAAGTGACTAGAGGATAAGGGAGATTTTGAATCTCTGCACACACTTTTGGACACTGGATGGACACTTTTGGATTGTGTGAGGCCCACTGATATCTGAGCGCTATGTGACAGGCTCGATGGCACAGCTGTGACAAAAGTGACTAGAGGATAAGGGAGATTTTGAATCTCTGCACACACTTTTGGACACTGGATGGACACTTTTGGATTGTGTGAGGCCCACTGATATCTGAGCGCTATGTGACAGGCTCGATGGCACAGCTATGACCAAAGTGACTAGAGGATAAGGGTGATTTTGAATCTCTGCACACACTTTTGGACACTGGACACTTTTGGATTGTGTGAGGCCCAATGAATATCTGAGCGCTATGTGACAGGCTCGATGGCACAGCTGTGACCAAAGTGACTAGAGGATAAGGGAGATTTTGAATCTCTGCACACACTTTTGGACACTGGACACTTTTGGATTGTGTGAGGCCCACTGATATCTGAGCGCTATGTGACAGGCTCGATGGCACAGCTGTGACAAAAGTGACTAGAGGATAAGGGAGATTTTGATTCTCTGCACACACTTTTGGACACTGGATGGACACTTTTGGATTGTGTGAGGCCCACTGATATCTGAGCGCTATGTGACAGGCTCGATGGCACAGCTGTGACCAAAGTGACTAGAGGATAAGGGTGATTTTGAATCTCTGCACACACTTTTGGACACTTTTGGATTGTGTGAGGCCCAATGAATATCTGAGCGCTATGTGACAGGCTCGATGGCACAGCTGTGACCAAAGTGACGAGAGGATAAGGGAGATTTTGAATCTCTGCACACACTTTTGGACACTGGAGACTTTTGGATTGTGTGAGGCCCACTGATATCTGAGCGCTACGTGACAGGCTCGATGGCACAGCTGTGACAAAAGTGACTAGAGGATAAGGGAGATTTTGAATCTCTGCACACACTTTTGGACACTGGATGGACACTTTTGGATTGTGTGAGGCCCATTGATATCTGAGCGCTATGTGACAGGCTCGATGGCACAGCTGTGACAAAAGTGACTAGAGGATAAGGGAGATTTTGAATCTCTGCACACACTTTTGGACACTGGATGGACACTTTTGGATTGTGTGAGGCCCACTGATATCTGAGCGCTATGTGACAGGCTCGATGGCACAGCTGTGACAAAAGTGACTAGAGGATAAGGGAGATTTTGAATCTCTGCACACACTTTTGGACACTGGATGGACACTTTTGGATTGTGTGAGGCCCACTGATATCTGAGCACTATGTGACAGGCTCGATGGCACAGCTGTGACAAAAGTGACTAGAGGATAAGGGAGATTTTGAATCTCTGCACACACTTTTGGACACTGGATGGACACTTTTGGATTGTGTGAGGCCCACTGATATCTGAGCGCTATGTGACAGGCTCGATGGCACAGCTGTGACAAAAGTGACTAGAGGATAAGGGAGATTTTGAATCTCTGCACACACTTTTGGACTCTGGACACTTTTGGATTGTGTGAGGCCCAATGAATATCTGAGCGCTATGTGACAGGCTCGATGGCACAGCTGTGACCAAAGTGACTAGAGGATAAGGGAGATTTTGAATCTCTGCACACACTTTTGGACACTGGACACTTTTGGATTGTGTGAGGCCCACTGATATCTGAGCGCTATGTGACAGGCTCGATGGCACAGCTGTGACAAAAGTGACTAGAGGATAAGGGAGATTTTGAATCTCTGCACACACTTTTGGACACTGGATGGACACTTTTGGATTGTGTGAGGCCCACTGATATCTGAGCGCTATGTGACAGGCTCGATGGCACAGCTGTGACAAAAGTGACTAGAGGATAAGGGAGATTTTGAATCTCTGCACACACTTTTGGACACTGGATGGACACTTTTGGATTGTGTGAGGCCCACTGATATCTGAGCGCTATGTGACAGGCTCGATGGCACAGCTGTGACAAAAGTGACTAGAGCATAAGGGAGATTTTGAATCTCTGCACACACTTTTGGACACTGGATGGACACTTTTGGATTATGTGAGTCCCACTGATATCTGAGCGCTATGTGACAGGCTCGATGGCACAGCTGTGACAAAAGTGACTAGAGGATAAGGGAGATTGGATTGCTTTTAAAAAAGCAGTTTGCGTAGCAGTGGGTAAACAGCAATGCAGGAATGTCAGGAAGCCTTAGAAGGCAGCCCAACAACCAACACCACTGATACACCACTATATAGCCTCCCCTTGCACTGCACACACAGTGACTGGTGTGTTGTGCAGGCCAAATTGCTAGCAGCAGAAGCAGTTTTTTTTTCTTCTCAGCAGGACAAAAAAAAAAAATTGGGATTGCTTTTAAAAAAGCAGTTTGCGGAGCAGTGGGTAAACAGCAATGCAGGAATGTCAGGAAGCCTTAGAAGGCAGCCCAACAACCAACACCACTGATACACCACTATATAGCCTCCCCTTGCACTGCACACACAGTGACTGGTGTGTTGTGCAGGCCAAATCGCTAGCAGCAGAAGCAGTTTTTTTGTCTTCTTCCCTGCCTAACGCTCTCCCTACAGAATCAGCAGCAACCTCTCCTTATACTAAGATCGGCAGAAGTAAGATGGCGGTCGGCGTGCACGCCCTTTTATACCCCCTGTGACGCCCACCAAAGCAAGCCAATCACTTGCATGCTCTTCTGAAAGATGGTGGTGACCCCTGCCTATGTCATCACGTTGCCCACAGTGTCCATGGATCCTGATTGGCTGAAAAAGAGCGCAAAACAAACTTTTTCGTTTCATGAAACCCAACTTTGCCAAAAGTCGGCGACTTTTGAATTTTTTCGACCCGTTTCGCTCAACTCTAGTGAGGACACATGCATAACAAGATAGGGATGAGGAGCCATGCTTACCAGGATGGAGAGGAGGGGGGCATGCATACCAGGATGGAGAGGAGGGGGGCATGCATACCAGGATGGGGATGCGGTGACAATGCATACCCGGCTTATACGCAAGTCAATAAGTTTTCCCAGTTTTTTGTGGTAAAATAAGGTCCCTCGGTTTATACTCGGGTCAGCTTATACTTGAGTATATAGGGTAAAAAGCAAAAAAAGACGTTTTAAATTGATCTCAGTGTCAATAAAAAATAAGCTAATATTAAAGTAACTATAGTAAATATAATTGCAGTCATTATTTCTATCATTATTTTATTATTCACACCATATTTCCTATTAAAGGACTAATGTCTAGACTATGCAGCCAGTTTCTTCATGTTATGATTATATTGATGTAAGCAATCCATAATTTATAGACTACTCTACAATGAAATTGCAACACAAAGAAGGAAAAGTTGTGGAATTATGAAAATCACAAGATGGATACACATGTCAATTATATGTAAATGATGAAAAAATATAAAGCAAAATTTTCAAAATATCTCTATTTTATTGATTATCAAGTGTGAGCACGATGCACAGAAATACACACATTTACATGCCTAGGCTGCTATCAGTAACGTTTTTCTTAGGAACACTGTGCCACACTAAACACATTTGGGTATTCAAATCATTGGATCGGATGCTTGCAGCTCCATTTACAATTGCCAACCAATGAAGTCCCAGATGTGTTCAATGGGAGACAAGTCCGGAGACGCTGCAAGCCATGGTAGCATGTTTAGGCCACGTAAGCTATTGCTTCTACTTACCGTATTTTCCGGCGTATAAGATGACCTTTTAACCCCTGAAAATCTTCTTAAAAGTCAGGGGTTGTCTTGTACGCCGGGTGTCGCCTTAAAGGGTGGGTGCAGACCAATCATCATATGGTGGGGGTAGTGGTCCCGATGACGAAGTGAGGGGGCGTCTCACAGGGAAGGTGTAAGTGGAGTATCCCCCTATTACCTCATTGTGGCAGCGGTGCTCTCTGCGTCTATCATGAGACGAGATCTGAATCTGAGCATGCGCCGCCCCCTGCGGCCATTTTCCCAGAGGCCACCGCATCGCAGCAATGGAGCTGCCGGGGCCTCTGGGCTTTGAGGAAATACCGGCAGAGCCCCGACGCTGCACAAAGAGCTACCGCCGCCCCCCAGCACAGAGACTCGCAGAGAGCACCGCTGCCACAATGAGGTAATAGAGGGATACTCCACTTACACCTTATCTGTGAGCCACCCCCTCCCTTCGTCATCAGGACCACTCCCCTCCACCATATGCAGTCCGCACCCGCCCTATAAGATGACACTTGGTGTATAAGAAGACTCCCGACTAGAGTTGAGCGAAACGGGTCGAAAAATTTCAAAAGTCGCCGACTTTTGGCAAAGTCGGGTTTCATGAAACGAAACCCGACCCTAGGATGAGGTCGGCCACGAGGTCGGCGACTTACGTGCCAAAGTCGCGTTTCAAAAGTTTGTTTTGCGCTCTTTTTCAGCCAATCAGGATCCATGGACACTGTGGGCAACGTGATGACATAGGCAGGGGTCACCACCATCTTTCAGAAGGGCATGCAAGTGATTGGCTTGCTTTGGTGGGCGTCACAGGGGGTATAAAAGGGCGTGCACGCCGACCGCCATCTTACTTCTGCCGATCTCAGTATAGGGAGAGGTTGCTGCTGATTCTGTAGGGAGAGCGTTAGGCAGGGAAGAAGACAAAAAAACTGCTTCTGCTGCTAGCGATTTGGCCTGCACAACACACCAGTCACTGTGTGTGCAGTGCAAGGGGAGGCTATATAGTGGTGTATCAGTGGTGTTGGTTGTTGGGCTGCCTTCTAAGGCTTCCTGACATTCCTGCATTGCTGTTTACCCACTGCTCCGCAAACTGCTTTTTTAAAAGCAATCCCAATTTTTTTTTTTTGTCCTGCTGAGAAGAAAAAAAAACTGCTTCTGCTGCTAGCAATTTGGCCTGCACAACACACCAGTCACTGTGTGTGCAGTGCAAGGGGAGGCTATATTGTGGTGTATCAGTGGTGTTGGTTGTTGGGCTGCCTTTTAAGGCTTCCTGACAGGCTGGCATTGCTGTTTACCCACTGCTCTGCAAACTGCTTTTTTAAAAGCAATCCAATCTCCCTTATCCTCTAGTCACTTTTGTCACAGCTGTGCCATCGAGTCTGTGACATAGCGCTCAGATATCAGTGGGCCTCACACAATCCAAAAGTGTCCAGTGTCCAAAAGTGTGTGCAGAGATTCAAAATCTCCCTTATCCTCTAGTCACTTTGGTCACAGCTGTGCCATCGAGCCTGTCACATAGCACTCAGATATTCATTGGGCCTCACACAATCCAAAAGTGTCCAGTGTCCAAAAGTGTGTGAAGAGATTCAAAATTCCCTTATCCTCTAGTCACTTTGGTCACAGCTGTGCCATCGAGCCTGTCACATAGCGCTCAGATATTCATTGGGCCTCACACAATCCAAAAGTGTCCAGTGTCCAAAAGTGTGTGCAGAGATTCAAAATCTCCCTTATCCTCTAGTCACTTTGGTCACAGCTGTGCCATCGAGCCTGTCACATAGCGCTCAGATATTCATTGGGCCTCACACAATCCAAAAGTGTCCAGTGTCCAAAAGTGTGTGCAGAGATTCAAAATCTCCCTTATCCTCTAGTCACTTTGGTCACAGCTGTGCCATCGAGCCTGTCACATAGCGCTCAGATATTCATTGGGCCTCACACAATCCAAAAGTGTCCAGTGTCCAAAAGTGTGTGCAGAGATTCAAAATCTCCCTTATCCTCTAGTCACTTTGGTCACAGCTGTGCCATCGAGCCTGTCACATATCGCTCAGATATTCATTGGGCCTCACACAATCCAAAAGTGTCCAGTGTCCAAAAGTGTGTGCAGAGATTCAAAATCTCCCTTATCCTCTAGTCACTTTGGTCACAGCTGTGCCATCGAGCCAGTCACATAGCGCTCAGATATTCATTGGGCCTCACACAATCCAAAAGTGTCCAGTGTCCAAAAGTGTGTGCAGAGATTCAAAATCTCCCTTATCCTCTAGTCACTTTGGTCACAGCTGTGCCATCGAGCCTGTCACATAGCGCTCAGATATTCATTGGGCCTCACACAATCCAAAAGTGTCCAGTGTCCAAAAGTGTGTGCAGAGATTCAAAATCTCCCTTATCCTCTAGTCACTTTGGTCACAGCTGTGCCATCGAGCCTGTCACATAGCGCTCAGATATTCATTGGGCCTCACACAATCCAAAAGTGTCCAGTGTCCAAAAGTGTGTGCAGAGATTCAAAATCTCCCTTATCCTCTAGTCACTTTGGTCACAGCTGTGCCATCGAGCCTGTGACATAGCGCTCAGATATTCATTGGGCCTCACACAATCCAAAAGTGTCCAGTGTCCAAAAGTGTGTGCAGAGATTCAAAATCTCCCTTATCCTCTAGTCACTTTGGTCACAGCTGTGCCATCGAGCCTGTCACATAGCGCTCAGATATTCATTGGGCCTCACACAATCCAAAAGTGTCCAGTGTCCACAAGTGTCTGCAGAAATTCAAAATCTCCCTTATCCTCTAGTCACTTTGGTCACAGCTGTGCCATCGAGCCTGTCACATAGCGCTCAGATATTCATTGGGCATCACACAATCCAAAAGTGTCCAGTGTCCAAAAGTGTGTGCAGAGATTCAAAATCTCCCTTATCCTCTAGTCACTTTGGTCACAGCTGTGCCATCGAGCCTGTCACATAGCGCTCAGATATTCATTGGGCCTCACACAATCCAAAAGTGTCCAGTGTCCAAAAGTGTGTGCAGAGATTCAAAATCTCCCTTATCCTCTAGTCACTTTGGTCACAGCTGTGCCATCGAGCCTGTCACATAGCGCTCAGATATTCATTGGGCCTCACACAATCCAAAAGTGTCCAGTGTCCAAAAGTGTGTGCAGAGATTCAAAATCTCCCTTATCCTCTAGTCACTTTGGTCACAGCTGTGCCATCGAGCCTGTCACATAGCGCTCAGATATTCATTGGGCCTCACACAATCCAAAAGTGTCCAGTGTCCACAAGTGTCTGCAGAAATTCAAAATCTCCCTTATCCTCTAGTCACTTTGGTCACAGCTGTGCCATCGAGCCTGTCACATAGCGCTCAGATATTCATTGGGCCTCACACAATCCAAAAGTGTCCAGTGTCCACAAGTGTCTGCAGAAATTCAAAATCTCCCTTATCTTCTAGTCACTTTGGTCACAGCTGTGCCATCGAGCCTGTTACATAGCGCTCAGATATCAGTGGGCCTCACACAATCCAAAAGTGTCCAGTGTCCACAAGTGTCTGCAGAAATTCAAAATCTCCCCTGTCCTATAGACACCTTGTACCTTGTTTTACATTACTATATAGTTTGTTGAATTTTGTCTACATTTCTACCAAAAATGAGGAAGGCTGGTGGAAGAGGCCATGGAATTGGGCGGGGGTTGGCAGCTGGTAATGATGGTGTTGGTGGTGGATCTGATGGTAGTGGCAAGAGCAAAATAGGACCGAATGCAGGAGGTGTTGAGCCTGCGTCATCGTCTGGCTACATAAGGCCTCGAACGCTTAGTTTTCTAGGAGTTGGCAAACCGCTTTTAAAGCCAGAGCATCAGGAAAAAGTTTTGTCTTACATTGCTGACTCAGCCTCCAGCTCTATCGCCTCCTCCTCTTCAGTTGTAAAAAGTAAAAGCACTGAGTCGTCATTGGAGGCTCATGTTCATGAACCACACCTTTCCTTGTGTCCTTCACCCCAACCAAGATTGAAGGATGACGCAGGCCATACTACTGATTACTCCATGGAGCTGTTTTCACATACCATGCCTGGATTATCAAGTGAAATGGTGAATTACCCAGGACAAGATGAATCTGACATGGAGTGCACTGATGCACAGCCGCTGATGGATGATTCTGCTGGTACAATCACTCAGAGCACTACATTGTCCTCGCAGTGTACAGAGCCAGATTCTGACCCTGATGAGACTCAGGTGCCCCTTCCCGCACACTATACCACCATACACGGTGACACAGAGGAAGGTGCACATGACATAGAAGAGGAGGTGATGGATGACCCAGTTGTTGACCCAGATTGGCATCCATTGGGGGAAGAGGGTGCTGCTAAGATGAGGAGCATCCACAGCAGACATCGACATAGCAACAGCTGTTATCTGGCAGGCCCGGAGCACTCCAAAGACAGGTTCCAAACATCAAAAGAGTTGCTGGACAGCTTGTCCAGAGGGTCAAAAGATCACAGCGTGCTTTGCCGCAAAATGTCTGCCAAAGTAGGAAGAGTGCAGTGTGGCACTTTTTTGAACAAAATCCTCATGATCAGGCCAAGGTTATCTGTAAGAAGTGCGCAAAGACCTTTAGCCGAGGGAAAAATCTGAAAAATTTGAATACCAGTTGCATGCTTAGACATTTAACCAGCATGCACTTGCAAGCGTGGACACAACACCAAACCTCAAGTGCCACATGTGCAACTGATCACAACGAAGGTAGTCAGCAACGCTACATTGTTTCCCCCACTGTAAGCCCACCGGTTAGCACAGCAGCAAATGTTGAGGTGTCGTTGCAAGGCCACAGCAGTCAGGGAATCCCACTGTTATATCAACGAAAGACTGATTCTAGGCCATCAGAAAGAACACCAACTCCATCACCATCATCAACCCTCTCTCAGTCCGCCCTGTCCACCGCTACTTCCACCATATGCAGCTCTCAAGTCCAGCTCACCCTCCCAGACACTATGAGTAGGTCAAGAAAGTACTCAGTCTCTCATCCGCGTACACTGGGTTTGAACACCCACATTGCAAACTAATCTCGTTTGAGATGATGCCCTTTCGGTTGGTGGAAAGCACAGCTTTCCGCGAACTCATGGCCTATGCAGTACCACGCTATGACCTACCCAGTCACCACTTCATCTCTCGCAAAGCCATCCCAGCCCTCCACCATCATGTGAAAGACCGCATTGTCCATGCACTCAAGCAGTCATTGAGCGGAAAGGTGCACCTCACAACTGATGCATGGTCCAGTCGGCATGGCCAGGGCCGTTACGTGTCCATCACTGCGCACTGGGTTAATGTGGTGGATGCAGGGTCCACAGGGGACAGCGGTGGTGGGACAGTGCTGCCTAGCCCACGGTATAGGAAACAGTTGGCTGTAGGCGTTCGACCCTCCTCCTCCTCCTCCAGAAGCGAAAGCTCGTCCACAGAGCGCAGTCGTACGAGCACTCCATCTGCAGCTGCCACTGTTGCACACGATGTGTCCCCCTATCGAGCAGCTAGTGGAAAGCGTCAGCAGGCTGTGTTGCAGATGATGTGTTTGGGCAACAGACACACCGCCGAGGTGCTGGCCGAGTACTTGAAGCGACAAACTGAGTCATGGCTGCGCAGTGCACATCTTGAGGCAGGCAAGGTAGTTAGTGATAACGGCCGTAATTTTGTGGCAGCCATAGCCCTTTCAAAACTCAGCCATATACCTTGCTTGGCTCACACCTTGAACCTGGTGGTGCAGTGCTTCCTCAAAAATTATCCGGAGTTAACAGCCCTGCTCCAGAAGGTGCGAAGACTGTGCGCGCACATCCGCCGGTCGCCTGTACACTCCGTTCGTATGCAGAAGCTTCAGCGATTGCTCCACCTTCCCAACCACCGCCTCATTATCGACATTGCAACAAGGTGGAACTCCACCCTGCACATGGTGGAGCGGCTGTGTGAGCAGAGGCAGGCCATAATGCATTTGTGGGAGGATACACGGCCAGGCACTTTGAGAGCAGACATGGAGTTGACAGGTGTGCAGTGGTCGAAGCTGAAAGACCTCTGTAAAGTCCTTCAGTGTTTTGAGAAATGCACACGGCTGGTAAGCGCAGACGACGCCATCCTAAGCATGAGCATCCCACTTATGCGTCTGCTCATGCAAACTTTGACGCACCTTAAGGAGCAGGCTTCTGCAGCCAATGTTGATGAGGAGGAAGAGGAGGAGGGAATCCTTGATGACATTCAGCCATTGTCTGCTCAGGGACCTCTCCTGGACGAGGTGGAGGAAGAAGAGGAGGAGGAGGATGATGGGGATGATTACTTAGGGGAGGAGGATGCATCTCGTGGGGCAAGTGAAAATGTTGACATGGCAAGGTCTGGTACAGGGTTTGTGCGTGACTGGAGGGATGTGGATTTGCCAGAAAGTGCTCCTCCAACCAGCACTCGCAGTGCATCATTGACATCGGGAACATTGGCCCACATGTCAGATTATGCCTTGCAGATCCTAAAAAGGGACCCACACATTGCCAAAATGATGAACGATGACGACTACTGGTTGGCCAGCATCCTGGATCCACGCTATAAAGGCAAATTACAAAACATCATGCCACAGGAGAACCTTGACCTAATATTGGCTAATAAACAAGCAACTCTGGTAAATCGGTTGCTTCAGGCATTCCCAGCACACAGCAGCGGTGATGGTTCTCACACAAGCCGTACGGGCCGGGGGCAGCTTGGCAGAGGTGTTCGTGGTGCACACAGCAGAAGTGGCGTTGGAGACAGGGGTTTCATGACAATGTCGTGGACTGATTTTTCAAGTACCGCTCACACAACTGGTAATACTGCATCGATGGAAAGTGACAGGAGACAGCAGTTGTCAACTATGGTTACGAACTACTTTTCCTCCCATATCGATGTTCTCCCACACAGGTCATTCCCCTTTGACTATTGGGCCGCTAAACTGGACACCTGGCCTGAATTGGCACAATATGCCTTACAGGAGCTCGCTTGCCCAGCTGCAAGTGTGCTATCGGAAAGAGTCTTCAGTGCAGCTGGATCAATCCTGACAGAAAAAAGGACCCGTCTGTCAACCCAAAATGTGGATGATCTAACCTTCATGAAAATGAACCATGCATGGGTTTCCAAGGATTTTGTCCCACCTTCCTCTGATGACACATAGGGTGACAGAAAAATGGCTTGCTTTGGTCCACCTCTTCCTGGGACTTGACCTATTTCACCTTTTGCATCAGCTGAATGTCCAACATCAACATATGCCACTTTCTAAAACTCCATAACTGTGCTGCCTCCCCCCCCATGGCCGGGGTCACCACCTAGCGCACGACACCGTGCGAGTGCCGTTGCCCTGGACAGGTGGGTAGGCCGACTCTTGGGCGCGGGCACTGGTATATTGTCCTTCATAGTGCAATTAAGTGTCTCTGACGGTGGTGGTGCACACCCGCCGTCAGACACACCGCCTTACTATGAGGGGCCCAGTGCCAGTACCGACACCCACGAGTGGGCCCCCCTTGCTTGGGCAGGGCCCCAGCATTTGCAATCTTTACCTCTCCCTGCTCCTCCGCTGTGTAGTCTGGGCCGTCAAATCCATACTGTGCCTGACACCGTCTGAGCCTGCCTCCTGATGTATAGACATATATTTTGAATGTGTGCGCTATCCATACATGTTATCCGGGGAAACGGTACCCTTTCTAACCTTTGTGCAATCACGTGCAATCCATACTGGGCCTAACACCGTCTGAGCCTGCCTCCTGAGACATATATTTTGAATGTGTATGCTATCCATACATGTTATCCGGGGAAACGGTACCCTTTCTAACCTTTGTGCAATCACGTGCAATCCATACTGGGCCTAACACCGTCTGAGCCTGCCTCCTGAGACATATATTTTGAATGTGTACGCTATCCATACATGTTATCCGGGGAAACGGTACCCTTTCTAACCTTTGTGCAATCACGTGCAATCCATACTGGGCCTAACACCGTCTGAGCCTGCCTCCTGAGACATATATTTTGAATGTGTACGCTATCCATACATGTTATCCGGGGATACGGTACCCTTTCTAACCTTTGTGCAATCACGTGCAATCCATACTAGGCCTAACACCGTCTGAGCCTGCCTCCTGAGACATATATTTTGAATGTGTACGCTATCCATACATGTTATCCGGGGAAACGGTACCCTTTCTAACCTTTGTGCAATCACGTGCAATCCATACTGGGCCTAACACCGTCTGAGCCTGCCTCCTGAGACATATATTTTGAATGTGTACGCTATCCATACATGTTATCTGGGGATACGGTACCCTTTCTAACCTTTGTGCAATCACGTGCAATCCATACTGGGCCTAACACCGTCTGAGCCTGCCTCCTGAGACATATATTTTGAATCTGTACGCTATCCATACATGTTATCCGGGGATACGGTACCCTTTCTAACCTTTGTGCAATCACGTGCAATCCATACTGGGCCTAACACCGTCTGAGCCTGCCTCCTGAGACATATATTTTGAATGTGTACGCTATCCATACATGTTATCCGGGGAAACGGTACCCTTTCTAACCTTTGTGCAATCACGTGCAATCCATACTGGGCCTAACACCGTCTGAGCCTGCCTCCTGAGACATATATTTTGAATGTGTACGCTATCCATACATGTTATCCGGGGATACGGTACCCTTTCTAACCTTTGTGCAATCACGTGCAATCCATACTGGGCCTAACACCATCTGAGCCTGCCTCCTGAGACATATATTTTGAATGTGTACGCTATCCATACATGTTATCTGGGGATACGGTACCCTTTCTAACCTTTGTGCAATCACGTGCAATCCATACTGGGCCTAACACCGTCTGAGCCTGCCTCCTGAGACATATATTTTGAATGTGTACGCTATCCATACATGTTATCCGGGGATACGGTACCCTTTCTAACCTTTGTGCAATCACATGCAATCCATACTGGGCCTAACACCGTCTGAGCCTGCCTCCTGAGACATATATTTTGAATGTGTACGCTGTCCATACATGTTATCAGGGGAAACGGTACCCTTTCTAACCTTTGTGCAATCACATGCAATCCATACTGGGCCTAACACCGTCTGAGCCTGCCTCCTGATGTATAGACATATATTTTGAATGTGTACGCTATCCATACATGTTATCTGGGGATACGGTACCCTTTCTCACCTTTGTGCAATCACGTGTAATCCATACTGGGCGTGAGAACGGCTGGCGAGCTGTTAAGCAAGCTACAGCACCTGTGGTTTGCACACGTAAGTTTTTCATTTTTTCAGGAATGACGGTTAGGCCTAATTCCGGAACTGCGGTTGACCTGCACTTACTGGGAAATCATTGTTCGCGGGTAATAATTGTAATCAGTGATCCCCATCACTAACGTTGTTCAGCGGGTTATCTGCACCTGTAAGCGACAAACGCTGGCCTTTTCAGTGTAGCACACATGCAGCCACGGACATGTAAGGGCATGACACACCAGTTATTGGCCAATCTCATGTGCCAGAGCCTCACGTGTCCCTCTAGTAAGCCGGACTCGGACCGCGGGGCATGACGGAGTCTCGTTCGTTAACGGAATTAAGCTTGCAATGTGTGCATCTGTTCTGTAGCTGGCATGGTTGAGGTTTCCCAGGTGGAGTCGAATTTAACCATAGGCTCCACTCCTGGTGGTGCCCTTCTGGACATTCCTTTAAGGTTCAGCTTTGCAACCATACTACCCACGTAAAACAAACACTTTGCCTTCATGAACGCTGTTTGGAGGGTCATGACTCGTGGGAATATCGCCGCCCAATCAGTTAACCTGCTAGAGAGATCCTTCGTTGCTCCCAAGCATGACATCACACTCCCTAGGAAGAAGGTAATGCCACTGTGGCGACCGTACTCCTGGGGGCGACACAAGTGCACTGATGCCCAGCCACTGCTCGATGAATCTGCTGGTACATTGACCCAGACCACTACATTCCCCTCGCACGCTACACGACCTGAATCTGACCCTGATGAAACTCAGGTTACCCTTCCCATATACAGTTCCATCTTACACGGTGACAAAGAGGAAGCTGCAGATGAAAGTGCAGGTTCGGCCCACCCGCCATCAGACACACCACCGTACTATCAGGGGCCCTGTGCCAGTGCCGTCGCCAACGAGTGGGCCCCCCCTGCTTGCCCAGGATCACAGCACTTGCAAAGTTGAAATACTGTGCAGTGAGATGGAAGATGGGGATGACGAGGAATCCAGACAAGTACAGGGATTCCCTAGCGAGGAGACTTATTTGATTGTTTTCAATGTTGCGACAGCAATTTTTGGGGAGCACTATACTCTGGAGAATGATAGATGGGGCCCACCATACACTGGAACATTCCAAAGGTGGATATCAGACACTGGAGCAGCATTTACAGGGCCCATTATACACTAGAGCATTAGAAATGGGGCCCATTATGTTTGGAGCATTATTTGGGCCCATAAGACAGTGGAGCTTCATCCATGGGGACCAACATATACTGTAGCATTATGTGGAGCTCATCATATACTGTTTCAAACATTATATGGGACCAATGATTCTGTATGGAGAAATAGATGGGCCTCGTCATGAGATGTAAAAAGTGAAGTATTTTTCATTGTACTATAGCGCTATTTCTCTGCCGTATCGGAGCATGATGAGTTGTGGTATGTGTTAAAGGGGCGCTCTTTCTCCCAGGGCACATGAAAACCTGCAGACAGCCCTCCCCCCCCACAACTTTAGCCAAATAACCCCCATTTTTCAGTGCGTAACTTGTATTATGAAGTTAATTAAGGTTGACAAGCTTAAGTAAGAAGAATTGATGCTTTTGGCATTCAAATGGGCACTGTAGGTGTGTTTCCTGTCCTCCTCTCACTGCCGACTTTTATTCCCCATTGACTTACATTGGGTTTCGTGTTTCGGGACAACCCCGACTTTTCCCTATAATTGGACGATCTTGCTCGACCCGACTTTTGGAAAAGTCGGGTTTCACGAAACGAAACGCGACCCTAAAAAACCAAAAGTCGCTCAACTCTACTCCCGACTTTTAAGAAGATTTTATATTTTAACTGGAAAAGTTGGGGGGTCGTCCTATACGCCGGAAAATACGGTAGTTCCCTTCAGTCCTCTACAGTCATCCTTGCTGTTTGTTATTGTTTACATCCTGATCTTCCTGCAATCTCTCCTTCTATGCCTCTAGATAAATTTATCAAGCTAAATTTGTCCCACAGTTCACATACTCCCACTCTCTGTGCAAGCCCCATCCACCTACAAAGCACAACCTAGAGGCACATTTACACTCGGCATGATGTGAGACATACAGTAGATCGTAGTGCAATACTAATTTATTCAAGACTAAATTTACATATTAAAAATACAGAACATGTCTTAAAGCGTATATAAGTATTAAATATAGCTTGACACAAAAATAAATGAAAAACCAAACAAACAATGTGTTTGCCACAAAAGTAAATGAAGGATTAACCAAACAACCAATCAAACAAATAAAGCATGATTCCTTTTCTCAGAATACAGTGCTATGGGATCATGTTTGCAGCATTACTTGTAACAAAGAGGTAGTTCTTAATTGCACAGGTCACATCTGTAGCTTCTTCAGTAACAGCAAAGACTGGGATTATCCACTAGTGAGAGGCTGTGACAGTTTGCGCAAATGGATGTTCAGAGAAATCTGCAAGGTTAATGACAAAATTATGCCAGAAAAATGTAAACTGCAATTCTTCAGTTGTTCCATGCATGACTGGAGCCTCACACTTATTAGAAACCACAGCACATTTTACTAACTATCATAATTTGATGCATAACGTTCTCATGTTTACCACTTATTTGTAGAACTATTCCCATAAAGGAAGTTATCCTCTAAGGCTTAATCATAGGAGACATTTGACAGCGGTCAGCATAACAGACCTACCGTACAAGAAACAGCTCAGCATGCTTTGTCTTTAATGCTGATTTATTCCATTTCTATAATCTGTAGATATAACACCTTTCTTAGGATGTATAGCTTCATGGCGTTATTGTTTTTGCTATTAACTTGTACACATTAATGTCAATGTGCCAACTAGAATGTATTGGCTGTGATACAAAATGTTTCTGTATGTTGTGCACTAAATTTGTGTGGGAGTTTCTGAGAAGAACTCCCTTAGTTCCAATGTTCAGTACTAAAAAGATACTGAAATAGATTTATTACTGATTTATAGGGAATCTGTCATCAGGCTTTTGCTATCCCATCTAAGAGCAGCATAATGTTGGAGCAGAGATACTAATTATCATAGAATCATAGAATGTAAGAAGAAGAGACCTCCAGGGTCATTGTGCCCAACCCCCTACTCAATGCAGGATTCACTAAACCATGTCTGTCCAGCCTATGTTTGAAGACTTCCATTGAAAGATAACTCAGCACTAGTGTTGAGCGATACCGTCCGATACTTAAAAGTATTGGATCGGATGGTATCGGCCGATCTAAAAAAAATATCGGGTATCGCCGATTCCGATACCGGAAGTCCCATTCAAGTCTATGGGACTTCCGGTATCGGAATAAGAAAAACCCTATTTTTGCCTTGTACAGCCTCTCTGGGGTCTGTACGGGCCTTTCGGGGGGCTGTGCCGGCCTGCCGGGGGGTCTGTGCTGGCTCCGGTGGTCTGTGCCGGCCTGCCGGGGGGCTGTGCCAGCCTGCCGGGGGGTCTGTGCAGGCTCCGGTGGTCTGTGCCGGCCTGCCGGGGGGTCTGTGCAGGCTCCGGTGGTTTGTGCCGGCCTGCCGGGGGGTCTGTGCAGGCTCCGGTGGTCTGTGCCGGCCTGCCGGGGGGCTGTGCCGGCCTGCTGGTGGTCTGTGCAGGCTCCGCTGGTCTGTGCCGGCCTGCCGGGGGGCTGTGCCGGCCTGCCGGTGGTCTGTGCAGGCTCTGGGGGGCTGTGCCGGCCTGCCGGGGGGCTGTGCCGGCCTGCCGGTGGTCTGTGCAGGCTCCGGTAGTCTGTGCAGGCATCGTCCGATGGGACTACAAGTCCCATCGGGCGATGCCTGCTACCATGACAGTGATTGACACATTAGCCAATGATGGGACAGTAGTAGTCCCATCATCTGGCTAATGTGTTGAATGTAAAAAAAAAAAAAAATTACATGCTACATACATACAACATGCATACTACATATATACTACATGTAACATACATACTACATACATGTTACATACTACATGCATGCTACATACTACATACATACTACATACATAATACATATATACTACATGCATGCAACATACATACAACATATATACTACATGCATACAACATGCATACTATATATATACTATATATACTACATGTAACATACATACTACATATATACTACATGCAACATGCATACTACATACATGCTACATACATGCTACATACATACTACATACATAATACATATATACTACATGCATGCAACATACATACAACATATATACTACATGCATACAACATGCATACTATATACATACTATATATACTACATGTAACATACATACTACATATATACTACATGCAACATGCATACTACATACATGCTACATACATGCTACATACATACTACATACATAATACATATATACTACATGCATGCAACATACATACAACATATATACTACATGCATGCAACATGCATACTACATATATACTATATATACTACATGTAACATACATACTACATATATACTACATGCATACTACATACATGCTACATACATGCTACATACATACTACATACATACACTACATGCATGCAACATACATACTACATATATGCCACATGCATGCAACATGCATACTACATATATACTGCATATATACTACATGCATGCAACATACATATATACTACATACAATACATACATATAGACATACAGTACATATAACATAGAGTACATACTCACCGTCACTTGTCACTTTGATCCCCGAAGCCATTGTCGCCTGAGGAATAAATATCAAAATAAAAAAACACCAATATACTTACCCCGATCCGCAGAAGTCCACGAGGGTCCCACGTCCATCTTGCGTGGAGAACAGCAGCATCAGCTGATGCTACCGTTCTCTACCAGCTCCAGGAATACAATGACGGAAGGTAGGTATCCTTCCGCACTGTATTCCTCCACCACTGTAAAAAAAAAAAGTCCCTAGTCTCACTTTATGCCATTGCTGCGTGGGAAATTCCAACGCAGCAATGGCATAAAGTGATACTAGGGACTTTTTTTTTACAGTGGTGGAGGAATACAGTGCGGAAGGATACCTACCTTCCGTCATTGTATTCCTGGAGCTGGTAGAGAACGGTAGCATCAGCAGATGCTGCTGTTCTCCACGCAAGATGGACGTGGGACCCTCGTGGACTTCTGCGGATTGGGGTAAGTATATTGGTGTTTTTTTATTTTGATATTAATTCCTCAGGCGACAATGGCTTCGGGGATCAAAGTGACAAGTGACGGTGAGTATGTACTCTATGTTATATGTACTGTATGTCTATATGTATGTATTGTATGTAGTATATATGTATGTTGCATGCATGTAGTATATATGCAGTATATATGTAGTATGCATGTTGCATGCATGTGGTATATATGTAGTATGTATGTTGCATGCATGTAGTGTATGTATGTAGTATGTATGTAGCATGTATGTAGTATGTATGTAGTATGTATGTAGTATGTATGTAGCATGTATGTAGCATGTATGTAGTATGCATGTAGTATGTTGCATGTATGTAGCATGTAGTGTGTATGTTGCATGTATGTAGCATGTAGTATATATGTAGTATGTATGTTACATGTAGTATATATAGTATATATGTAGTATGCATGTTGCATGCATGTAGTATATATGTTGTATGTATGTTGCATGCATGTAGTATATATGTATTATGTATGTAGTATGTATGTAGCATGTATGTAGTATGTATGTTACATGTAGTATATATGTAGTATGCATGTTGTATGTATGTAGCATGTATGTAGCATGTAATTTTTTTATTTTTTTTTTACATTCAACACATTAGCCGGATGATGGGACTACTACTGTCCCATCATTGGCTAATGTGTCAATCACTGTCATAGTAGTAGGCATCGCCCGATGGGACTTGTAGTCCCATCGGACGATGCCTGCACAGACTACCGGAGCCTGCACAGACCACCGGCAGGCCGGCACAGCCCCCCGGCAGGCCGGCACAGACCACCGGAGCCTGCACAGACCACCGGCAGGCCGGCACAGCCCCCCGGCAGGCCGGCACAGACCAGCGGAGCCTGCACAGACCACCGGTAGGCAGGCACAGACCCCCGGAGCCTGCACAGCCCCCCGGCAGGCCGGCACAGCCCCCCGGCAGGCCGGCACAGACCACCGAAGCCTGCACAGACCACCGGCAGGCCGGCACAGCCCACCGGCAGGCCGGCACAGACCACCGGAGCCTGCACAGACCACCGGCAGGCCGGTACAGACCCCCGGACAGTCGGCACAGCCCCCCCGAAGGCCCGAACTGACGGCGCATCATGATGCGCACAGACAGCGCATCATGATGACGTCATTTCGGCAGCCAATCAGAGCCACAAAAGTGGCTCATTGCATTTTGGACTTCCGAGTCCGGTATCCGATACGAAAAAAGTATCGGTACTCGGTATCGGAATTCCAATACGGCAAATATCGGCCGACACCCGATACTTGCGGTATCGGAAAGCTCAACACTACTCAGCACTAGAGTTGAGCGACTTTTGGTTTTTTAGGGTCGAGTTTCGTTTCGTGAAACCCGACTTTTCCAAAAGTCGGGTCGAGCAAGATCGTCCGATTATAGGGAAAAGTCGGGGTCGTCCCGAAACACGAAACCCAATGTAAGTCAATGGGGAATAAAAGTCGGCAGTGAGAGGAGGACAGGAAACACACCTACAGTGCCCATTTGAATGCCAAAAGCATCAATTCTTCTTACTTAAGCTTGTCAACCTTAATTAACTTCATAATACAAGTTACGCACTGAAAAATGGGGGTTATTTGGCTAAAGTTGTGGGGGGGGAGGGCTGGCTCCAGGTTTTCATGTGCCCTGAGCGAAAGAGCGCCCCTTTAACACATACCACAACTCATCATGCTCCGATACGGCAGAGAAATAGCGGTATAGTACAATGAAAAATACCTCACTTTTTACATCTCATGACGAGGCCCATCTATTTCTCCATACAGAATCATTGGTCCCATATAATGTTTGAAACAGTATATGATGAGCTCCACATAATGCTACAGTATATGTTGGTCCCCATGGATGAAGCTCCACTGTCTTATGGGCCCAAATAATGCTCCAAACATAATGGGCCCCATTTCTAATTCTCTAGTGTATAATGGGCCCTGTAAATGCTGCTCCAGTGTCTGATGTCCACCTTTGGAATGTTCCAGTGTATGGTGGGCCCCATCTATCATTCTCCAGAGTATAGTGCTCCCCAAAAATTGCTGTCCCAACATTGAAAACAATCAAATAAGTCTCCTCGCTATGGAATCCCTGTACTTGTCTGGACTCCTCGTCGTCCCCATCTTCCATCTCACTGCACAGTATTTCAACTTTGCAAGTGCTGTGATCCTGGGCAAGCAGGGGGGGCCCACTCGTTGGCGACGGCACTGGCACAGGGCCCCTGATAGTACGGTGGTGTGTCTGATGGCGGGTGGGCCGAACCTGCACTTTCATCTGCAGCTTCCTCTTTGTCACTGTGTAAGATGGAACTGTATATGGGAAGGGTAACCTGAGTTTCATCAGGGTCAGATTCAGGCCGGGTAGCGTGCGAGGGGAATGTAGTGGTCTGGGTCAATGTACCAGCAGATTCATCGAGCAGTGGCTGGGCATCAGTGCACTTGTGTCGCCCCCAGGAGTACGGTCGCCACAGTGGCATTACCTTCTTCCTAGGGAGTGTGATGTCATGCTTGGGAGCAACGAAGGATCTCTCTAGCAGGTTAACTGATTGGGCGGAGTTATTCCCACGAGTCATGACCCTCCAAACAGCGTTCATGAAGGCAAAGTGTTTGTTTTACGTGGGCAGTATGGTTGCAAAGCTGAACCTTAAAGGAATGTCCAGAAGGGCACCACCAGGAGTGGAGCCTACGGTTAAATTCGACTCCACCTGGGAAACCTCAACCATGCCAGCTACAGAACAGATGCACACATTGCAAGCGTAATTCCGTTAACGAACGAGACTCCGTCATGCCCCGCGGTCCGAGTCCGGCTTACTAGAGGGACACGTGAGGCTCTGGCACATGAGATTGGCCAATAACTGGTGTGTCATGCCCTTACATGTCCGTGGCTGCATGTGCGCTACACTGAAAAGGCCAGTGTTTGTCGCTTACAGGTGCAGATAACCCGCTGAACAACGTTAGTGATGAGGATCACTGATTACAATTATTACCCGCAAACAATGATTTCCCAGTAAGTGCAGGTCAACCGCAGTTCCGGAATTAGGCCTAACCGTCATTCCTGAAAAAATGAAAAACTTACGTGTGCAAACCACAGGTGCTGTAGCTTGCTTAACAGCTCGCCAGCCGTTCTCACGCCCAGTATGGATTACACGTGATTGCACAAAGGTGAGAAAGGGTACCGTATCCCCAGATAACATGTATGGATAGCGTACACATTCAAAATATATGTCTATACATCAGGAGGCAGGCTCAGACGGTGTCAGGCCCAGTATGGATTGCACGTGATTGCACAAAGGTTAGAAAGGGTACCGTATCCCCGGATAACATGTATGGATAGCGTACACATTCAAAATATATGTCTATACATCAGGAGGCAGGCTCAGACGGTGTCAGGCACAGTATGGATTGCACGTGATTGCACAAAGGTTAGAAAGGGTACCGTATCCCTGGATAACATGTATGGATAGCGTACACATTCAAAATATATGTCTCAGGAGGCAGGCTCAGACGGTGTCAGGCACAGTATGGATTGCACGTGATTGCACAAAGGTTAGAAAGGGTACCGTATCCCCGGATAACATGTATGGATAGCGTACACATTCAAAATATATGTCTCAGGAGGCAGGCTCAGACGGTGTTAGGCCCAGTATGGATTGCACGTGATTGCACAAAGGTTAGAAAGGGTACTGTATCCCCGGATAACATGTATGGATAGCGTACACATTCAAAATATATGTCTATACATCAGGAGGCAGGCTCAGACGGTGTCAGGCCCAGTATGGATTGCACGTGATTGCATAAAGGTTAGAAAGGGTAACGTATCCCTGGATAACATGTATGGATAGCGTACACATTCAAAATATATGTCTCAGGAGGCAGGCTCAGACGGTGTTAGGCCCAGTATGGATTGCACGTGATTGCACAAAGGTTAGAAAGGGTACCGTTTCCCCGGATAACATGTATGGATAGCGTACACATTCAAAATATATGTCTATACATCAGGAGGCAGGCTCAGACGGTGTCAGGCACAGTATGGATTTGACGGCCCAGATTACACAGCGGAGGAGCAGGGAGAGGTAAACATTGCAAATGCTGGGGCCTTGTCCAAGCAAGGGGGGCCCACTCGTGGGCGTCGGTACTGGCACTGGGCCCCTCATAGTACAGCGGTGTGTCTGACGGCGGGTGTGCACCACCACCGTCAGAGACACTTGATTGCACTATGAGGGACCCTGTGCCAGTGCCCGCGCCCAAGAGTCGGCCTACCCACCTGTCCAGGGCAACGGCACTCGCACGGTGTCGTGCGCTAGGTGGTGACCCCGGCCATGGGGGGGGAGGCAGCACAGTTAGGGAGTTTTAGAAAGTGGCAGATGTTGATGTTGGACATTCAGCTGATGCAAAAGGCGAAATAGATGAAGTCCCAGGCAGAGGTGGACCAAAGTAAGCCATTTTTCTGTCACCCTATGTGTCATGAGGGGAAGTTGGGACAAAATCCTTGGAAACCCATGCATGGTTCATTTTTATGAAGGTTAGATCATCCACATTTTGGGTTGACAGACGGGTCCTTTTTTCTGTCAGGATTGATCCAGCTGCACTGAAGACTCTTTCCGATAGCACACTTGCAGCTGGGCAAGCGAGCTCCTGTAAGGCATATTGGGCCAATTCAGGCCAGGTGTCCAGTTTAGCGGCCCAATAGTCAAAGGGGAATGACCTGTGTGGGAGAACATCGATATGGGAGGAAAAGTAGTTTGTAACCATAGTTGACAACTGCTGTCTCCTGTCACTTTCCATCGATGCAGTATTACCAGTTGTGTGAGCGGTATTTGAAAAATCAGTCCACAACATTGTCATGAAACCCCTGTCTCCAACGCCACTTCTGCTGTGTGCACCATGAACACCTCTGCCAAGCTGCCCCCGGCCCGTACGGCTCGTGTGAGAACCATCACCGCTGCTGTGTGCTGGGAATGCCTCAAGCAACCGATTTACCAGAGTTGCTTGTTTATTAGCCAATATTAGGTCAAGGTTCTCCTGTGGCATGATGTTTTGTAATTTGCCTTTATAGCGTGGATCCAGGATGCTGGCCAACCAGTAGTCGTCATCGTTCATCATTTTGGCAATGCGGGGGTCCCTTTTTAGGATCTGCAAGGCATAATCTGACATGTGGGCCAATGTTCCCGATGTCAATGATGCACTGCGAGTGCTGGGTGGAGGAGCACTTTTCTGGCAAATCCACATCCCTCCAGTCATGCACAAACCCTGTACCAGACCTTGCCACGCCAACATTTTCACTTGCCCCACGAGATGCATCCTCCTCCCCTAAGTAATAATCCCCATCAGCATCCTCCTCCTCCTCTTCTTCCTCCACCTCGTCCAGGAGAGGTCCCTGAGCAGACAATGGCTGAATGTCATCAAGGATTCCCTCCTCCTCTTCCTCCTCATCAACATTGGCTGCAGACGCCTGCTCCTTAAGGTGCGTCAAAGTTTGCATGAGCAGACGCATAAGTGGGATGCTCATGCTTAGGATGGCGTCGTCTGCGCTTACCAGCCATGTGCATTCCTCAAAACACTGAAGGACTTTACAGAGGTCTTTCAGCTTCGACCACTGCACACCTGTCAACTCCATGTCTGCTCTCAAAGTGCCTGGCCGTGTATCCTCCCACAAATGCATTATTGCCTGCCTCTGCTCGCACAGCCGCTCCACCATGTGCAGGGTGGAGTTCCACCTTGTTGCAATGTCGATAATGAGGCGGTGGTTGGGAAGGTGGAGCAATCGCTGCAGCTTCTGCATACGAACGGAGTGTACAGGCGACCGGCGGATGTGCGCGCACAGTCTTCGCACCTTCTGGAGCAGGGCTGTTAACTCCGGATAATTTTTGAGGAAGCACTGCACCACCAGGTTCAAGGTGTGAGCCAAGCAAGGTATGTGGCTGAGTTTTGAAAGGGCTATGGCTGCCACAAAATTACGGCCGTTATCACTAACTACCTTGCCTGCCTCAAGATGTACACTGCCCAGCCATGACTCAGTTTGTCGCTTCAAGTACTCGGTCAGCACCTCGGCGGTGTGTCTGTTGCCCAAACACATCATCTGCAACACAGCCTGCTGACGCTTTCCACTAGCTGCTCGATAGGGGGACACATCGTGTGCAACAGTGGCAGCTGCAGATGGAGTGCTTGTACGACTGCGCTCTGTGGATGAGCTTTCGCTTCTGGAGGAGGAGGAGGAGGAGGGTCGAACGCCTACAGCCAACTGTTTCCTATACCGTGGGCTAGGCAGCACTGTCCCACCACCGCTGTCCCCTGTGGACCCTGCATCCACCACATTAACCCAGTGCGCAGTGATGGACACGTAACGGCCCTGGCCATGCCGACTGGACCATGCATCAGTTGTGAGGTGCACCTTTCCGCTCACTGACTGCTTGAGTGCATGGACAATGCGGTCTTTCACATGATGGTGGAGGGCTGGGATGGCTTTGCGAGAGAAGAAGTGGCGACTGGGTAGGTCATAGCGTGGTACTGCATAGGCCATGTGTTCGCGGAAAGCTGTGCTTTCCACCAACCGAAAGGGCATCATCTCAAACGAGATTAGTTTGGCAATGTGGGCGTTCAAACCCAGTGTACGCGGATGAGAGACTGAGTACTTTCTTGACCTACTCATAGTGTCTGGGAGGGTGAGCTGGACTTGAGAGCTGCATATGGTGGAAGTAGCGGTGGACAGGGCAGACTGAGAGAGGGGTGATGATGGTGATGGAGTTGGTGTTCTTTCTGATGGCCTAGAATCAGTCTTTCATTGATATAACAGTGGGATTCCCTGACTGCTGTGGCCTTGCAACGACACCTCAACATTTGCTGCTGTGCTAACCGGTGGGCTTACAGTGGGGGAAACAATGTAGCGTTGCTGACTACCTTCGTTGTGATCAGTTGCACATGTGGCACTTGAGGTTTGGTGTTGTGTCCACGCTTGCAAGTGCATGCTGGTTAAATGTCTAAGCATGCAACTGGTATTCAAATTTTTCAGATTTTTCCCTCGGCTAAAGGTCTTTGCGCACTTCTTACAGATAACCTTGGCCTGATCATGAGGATTTTGTTCAAAAAAGTGCCACACTGCACTCTTCCTACTTTGGCAGACATTTTGCTGCCTAGCACGCTGTGATCTTTTGACCCTCTGAACAAGCTGTCCAGCAATTCTTTTGATGTTTGGAACCTGTCTTTGGAGTGCTCCGGGCCTGCCAGACAACAGCTGTTGCGATGTCGATGTATGCTGTGGATGCTCCTCATCTGAGCTATTGGAAGCAGCACCCTCTTCCCCCAATGGATGCCAATCTGGGTCAACAACTGGGTCATCCATCACCTCCTCTTCTATGTCATGTGCACCTTCCTCTGTGTCACCGTGTATGGTGGTATAGTGTGCGGGAAGGGGCACCTGAGTCTCATCAGGGTCAGAATCTGGCTCTGTACACTGCGAGGACAATGTAGTGCTCTGAGTTAATGTACCAGCAGAATCATCCATCAGCGGCTGTGCATCAGTGCACTCCATGTCAGATTCATCTTGGCCTGGGTAATTCACCATTTCACTTGATAATCCAGGCATGGTATGTGAAAACAGCTCCATGGAGTAATCAGTAGTATGGCCTGCGTCATCCTTCAATCTTGGTTGGGGTGAAGGACACAAGGAAAGGTGTGGTTCATGAACATGAGCCTCCAATGACGACTCAGTGCTTTTACTTTTTACAACTGAAGAAGAGGAGGCGATAGAGCTGGAGGCTGAGTCAGCAATGTAAGACAAAACTTTTTCCTGATGCTCTGGCTTTAAAAGCGGTTTACCAACTCCTAGAAAACTAAGCGTTCGAGGCCTTATGTAGCCAGACGATGACGCAGGGTCAGCACCTCCTGCATTCGGTCCTATTTTGCTCTTGCCACTACCATCAGATCCACCACCAACACCATCATTACCAGCTGCCAACCCCCGCCCAATTCCACGGCCTCTTCCACCAGCCTTCCTCATTTTTGGTAGAAATGTAGACAAAATCCAACAAACTATATAGTAATGTAAAACAAGGTACAAGGTGTCTATAGGACAGGGGAGATTTTGAATTTCTGCAGACACTTGTGGACACTGGACACTTTTGGATTGTGTGAGGCCCACTGATATCTGAGCGCTATGTGACAGGCTCGATGGCACAGCTGTGACCAAAGTGACTAGAGGATAAGGGAGATTTTGAATCTCTGCACACACTTTTGGACACTGGACACTTTTGGATTGTGTGAGGCCCAATGAATATCTGAGCGCTATGTGACAGGCTCGATGGCACAGCTGTGACCAAAGTGACTAGAGGATAAGGGAGATTTTGAATCTCTGCACACACTTTTGGACACTGGACACTTTTGGATTGTGTGAGGCCCAATGAATATCTGAGCGCTATGTGACAGGCTCGATGGCACAGCTGTGACCAAAGTGACTAGAGGATAAGGGAGATTTTGAATCTCTGCACACACTTTTGGACACTGGACACTTTTGGATTGTGTGAGGCCCAATGAATATCTGAGCGCTATGTGACAGGCTCGATGGCACAGCTGTGACGAAAGTGACTAGAGGATAAGGGAGATTTTGAATCTCTGCACACACTTTTGGACACTGGACACTTTTGGATTGTGTGAGGCCCAATGAATATCTGAGCGCTATGTGACAGGCTCGATGGCACAGCTGTGACCAAAGTGACTAGAGGATAAGGGAGATTTTGAATCTCTGCACACACTTTTGGACACTGGACACTTTTGGATTGTGTGAGGCCCAATGAATATCTGAGCGCTATGTGACAGGCTCGATGGCACAGCTGTGACGAAAGTGACTAGAGGATAAGGGAGATTTTGAATCTCTGCACACACTTTTGGACACTGGACACTTTTGGATTGTGTGAGGCCCAATGAATATCTGAGCGCTATGTGACAGGCTCGATGGCACAGCTGTGACCAAAGTGACTAGAGGATAAGGGAGATTTTGAATCTCTGCACACACTTTTGGACACTGGACACTTTTGGATTGTGTGAGGCCCAATGAATATCTGAGCGCTATGTGACAGGCTCGATGGCACAGCTGTGACGAAAGTGACTAGAGGATAAGGGAGATTTTGAATCTCTGCACACACTTTTGGACACTGGACACTTTTGGATTGTGTGAGGCCCAATGAATATCTGAGCGCTATGTGACAGGCTCGATGGCACAGCTGTGACGAAAGTGACTAGAGGATAAGGGAGTTTTGAATCTCTGCACACACTTTTGGACACTGGACACTTTTGGATTGTGTGAGGCCCAATGAATATCTGAGCGCTATGTGACAGGCTCGATGGCACAGCTGTGACCAAAGTGACTAGAGGATAAGGGAGATTTTGAATCTCTGCACACACTTTTGGACACTGGACACTTTTGGATTGTGTGAGGCCCAATGAATATCTGAGCGCTATGTGACAGGCTCGATGGCACAGCTGTGACCAAAGTGACTAGAGGATAAGGGAGATTTTGAATCTCTGCACACACTTTTGGACACTGGACACTTTTGGATTGTGTGAGGCCCAATGAATATCTGAGCGCTATATGACAGGCTCGATGGCACAGCTGTGACCAAAGTGACTAGAGGATAAGGGAGATTTTGAATCTCTGCACACACTTTTGGACACTGGACACTTTTGGATTGTGTGAGGCCCAATGAATATCTGAGCGCTATGTGACAGGCTCGATGGCACAGCTGTGACCAAAGTGACTAGAGGATAAGGGAGATTTTGAATCTCTGCACACACTTTTGGACACTGGACACTTTTGGATTGTGTGAGGCCCAATGAATATCTGAGCGCTATGTGACAGGCTCGATGGCACAGCTATGACCAAAGTGACTAGAGGATAAGGGAGATTTTGAATCTCTGCACACACTTTTGGACACTGGACACTTTTGGATTGTGTGAGGCCCAATGAATATCTGAGCGCTATGTCACAGGCTCGATGGCACAGCTGTGACCAAAGTGACTAGAGGATAAGGGAGATTTTGAATCTCTGCACACACTTTTGGACACTGGACACTTTTGGATTGTGTGAGGCCCAATGAATATCTGAGCGCTATGTGACAGGCTCGATGGCACAGCTGTGACCAAAGTGACTAGAGGATAAGGGAGATTTTGAATTTCTGCAGACACTTGTGGACACTGGACACTTTTGGATTGTGTGAGGCCCAATGAATATCTGAGCGCTATGTGACAGGCTCGATGGCACAGCTGTGACCAAAGTGACTAGAGGATAAGGGAGATTTTGAATCTCTGCACACACTTTTGGACACTGGACACTTTTGGATTGTGTGAGGCCCAATGAATATCTGAGCGCTATGTGACAGGCTCAATGGCACAGCTGTGACCAAAGTGACTAGAGGATAAGGGAGATTTTGAATTTCTGCAGACACTTGTGGACACTGGACACTTTTGGATTGTGTGAGGCCCACTGATATCTGAGCGCTATGTCACAGGCTCGATGGCACAGCTGTGACAAAAGTGACTAGAGGATAAGGGAGATTGTATTGCTTTTAAAAAAGTAGTTTGCAGAGCAGTTGGTAAACAGCAATGCCAGCCTGTCAGGAAGCCTTAAAAGGCAGCCCAACAACCAACACCACTGATACACCACAATATAGCCTCCCCTTGCACTGCACACACAGTGACTGGTGTGTTGTGCAGGCCAAATTGCTAGCAGCAGAAGCAGTTTTTTTTTCTTCTCAGCAGGACAAAAAAAAAAATTGGGATTGCTTTTAAAAAAGCAGTTTGCAGAGCAGTGGGTAAACAGCAATGTAGGAATGTCAGGAAGCCTTAGAAGGCAGCCCAACAACCAACACCACTGATACACCACTATATAGCCTCCCCTTGCACTGCACACACAGTGACTGGTGTGTTGTGCAGGCCAAATCGCTAGCAGCAGAAGCAGTTTTTTTGTCTTCTTCCCTGCCTAACGCTCTCCCTACAGAATCAGCAGCAACCTCTCCCTATACTGAGATCGGCAGAAGTAAGATGGCGGTCGGCGTGCACGCCCTTTTATACCCCCTGTGACGCCCACCAAAGCAAGCCAATCACTTGCATGCCCTTCTGAAAGATGGTGGTGACCCCTGCCTATGTCATCACGTTGCCCACAGTGTCCGTGGATCCTGATTGGCTGAAAAAGAGCGCAAAACAAACTTTTGAAACGCGACTTTGGTGCGTAAGTCGCCGACCTCGTGGCCGACCTCATCCTAGGGTCGGGTTTCGTTTCATGAAACCCGACTTTGCCAAAAGTCGGCGACTTTTGAATTTTTTCGACCCGTTTCGCTCTTTTCTACTCAGCACCTTTCATGGCAGCCTGTACCAATCATTGATCACTCTCACTGTCAAAAAGTTTTTTCTATTATCTAATCTGTATCTTCTCCCTTTCACTTTCATTCCATTGCTTCTCCTGTTTGCATGTGCAAATGAGAAAAATGATGATCCTTGTACACTGTGACATCCATTCAGATATTTGTAGGCAGCTATTAAGTCTCCTCTTAGCTTTCTTTTTTGCAAGCTAACAAGCTAAACATTCCCAGATACTTTAACCATTCCTCAAAGGACATAGTTTGCTGTCCACTCACCACCCTGGTAGCTCTTCTCTGAACTTTCTCCAGTTTTTCAATGTCTTTTTTAAAATGTGGTGCCCAGAACTGGACACAGTATTCCAGATGAGGTCTGACCAAGGAGGAATAGAGGAGGATAATTACTTCATGTGAGCTAGACTCTATGCTTCCCTTAGTACATTTGCCTTTTTTGGCTGTTGCATTACACTGTTGACTCATGTTGAGTCTTTGATCTATTAGTACAGCGTTTCCCAACTCCAGTCCTCAAGGCACACCAACAGATCATGTTTTCAGGATTTCCTTTGTATTGCACAGGTGAAGCAATTATCACCTGAGCAATACTAAGGAAATCCTGAAAACATGATCTGTTGGTGTGCCTTGAGGACTGGAGTTGGGAAACCCTGTATTAGTATACCCAAGTATTTTTCACACATGCCACTGCTTAGCTCTATTCCTCCCATTCTGTAGATGTAAATTTGATTTTTCTTGCCCAGATGTAGACTCTTGCATTTCTTCCTGTTAAATACCATTTAATTAGTTGCTGCCCATTGTTCAAGCTTATCAAGATCCTTCTGAATCCTTTCTCTGTCTTTTTAGCTATACCTACTAGCTTTGCATCGTCTACACATTTGATCAGTTTACCTTCAGTTCCCTTATTTAGATCATTTATAAAAATGTTGAGCAATACTGGGGCCAGGACAGAGCCTTGTGGTACCCCGCATCAGACACTCTTCCAATTGGATGTGCAACCATTTATTAGCATTCTTGAAGTAGATCACTAAGCTAGTTTTAAATCCATCTAACCATAGCCTTGTCAATCCCATACTTGGTCATTTTTTTGATAAGTATAGTATGAGATACTTTATCAAATGCTTTGCTGAAGTCGAGATACACTATAGCTACTGCATTTTCCTTATCTACCCAGTCAGTGATTCCATTACAGAAGCAAATTAGATTAGTCTGGCATGATTTGTTTGCTACAAACCCATGCTGGCTCAGGTTGATTACTAAATTCTTATCCAAGTACTTGCATACATGATGTTTAATAATTTGTTCAAATATCTTTCCTAGCATATAATAGTTATCTGAATAGTTGAAATCCCCCATGATCACTTTGTCATACTTTTTTTTGTGAATACCGTGAATGTGTCACTTTTTGTATAACCCCACTAACATCACTGATTGGCAGCTTTCTGTGTAAACTGTGCATAAACAGAAAGCTGCCAATCAGTGATATGGGTGTGGTTAGACTACCTGGCAGCAGACCTACAGGTCATCTAATGATAATCTCTTGCTAATAAAGCAGTGATTTTACTAAAACTACAGAAAGCTGCCTGTTTATACTTTATGCAACTTTTAGATTAGATTTTGGTACTTATTATTATTATTATTATTATTTATTGTTATAGCGCCATTTATTCCATGGCGCTTTACATGTGAGGGGGGTATACATAAAAACAAGTACAATAGTCTTAAACAATACAAGTCATAACTGGTACAGGAGGAGAGAGGACCCTGCCCGCGAGGGCTCACAATCTTCAAGGGATGGGTGATAATACAGTAGGCGAGGGTAGAGCTGGTCGTGCAGCGGTTTGGTCGATCGGTGGTTACTGCAGGTTATAGGCTTGTACTTATGTGTTTATTTAATTTCAGATGTGACAAATATTAGAATAGCTGATCACTAGTGATGAGCGAGCATACTCGGTAATGCTCGGTACTTGCCCGAGCATCACTGTACTTGTGGAGCTGGGCGTGCACCGAGCATTTCCAGGATTATTCGGTGTGAGCTAGTGTTAGGCGTTGAGTTCCAGCCACTGCACAGGTGGAATCTCAAGCCATGTCCTCTGCGGTCTACCATTCTTCTGTAGCTGCAGAGGTTCCTGCTCAGCAGAGACATCGGTCCCAGCATCTTGCTCAGGCTAATGCTGTGCGTCTGATTGCTGTTGCCACCCCAGGTTCAGCTATAGCATCCAGCATCAGTCAGCGGCGAGCAGACGCTCCTGGGACTAAGTCCTGCTTTTCCCTATCTGAGCATGCCCGTGGGACGACCGCTCATTGGTGGTCGAAGGTCACATGCTCAGGCCCTCAAGCAGCTCGGATTGGGTTATAAAAGGATCGCACGGCCGCCTGCTAGTATAGACCTTGTGGAGTGAGTGTTGTATGCATGTATGAATGTTTCTGGTGACTGACTCATTATGAAACCCCTACCCTTGGTACGCATGTGTTGATCAGCCATCCCAGTTAGTGCCTAGACTGAGAGTGCAGGTCGGAGACAGAGTCAGGGCCTAGATTCAGTGCTTAGTGGTCGCTTGCCTGTACACCACTGTGCACTCTGCACTTCACAGTAGCCAGCGTCTATTAGTGGCATTCACAGATGTGACGTCATGCGCTTAGTGGGTCTAGAGAGGCTCTTACCCCGCATCCTAGGGGCACAGTCTTGTACACTAGCACTGACTCAGCTGTGCCTTTTGACAGTTAACAGGGTGCGGCATCTGTGTTATGCGGTACCGCGGCATCTGTGAAGCAGCAGAGCCCATCGCTGCGTTTAACCCACGTGTGTCCAGTGCGATACCACCATTTAGTGTCCGCCATTAACGAGCAGCAGTTAACATCTCTGCACAGTGGACCCTGGGCTGCGAGCGCACCTTATTACCATCTTTATATTATTTGGTGCGTTCTGCTAGCCCTAACATTATACTAGCGCCAGGGTCTGGCTAGTAATGGCGGGCGAACAGCGACAACAGCGGTACATCCAGCAGCTGGAGGGCAGGTTGTCAGCTCTTGAACGTACAACCTCGGCCGTAGATGTTACCACTGTAGCTGTTCAGGCTGCTAGGATGGCTGCAGCTAGTTTGTCCACTGCCACCCCTGTTCTGACCTTATCCCGCCTCCCGCTGCCAGATAAGTTTTCTGGTGATAGAAAGTCCTGCAGGGGGTTTGTGTTATGAATGGGTCACCGAGGAGGAAAAAAACAACAAGCTAAGTCTCAGAAAACCAGAGAGGTTGGTAACTATGCAGATTGCAGATCCCTGATCTTAACCACACAACTGGCAGCAGTTGTAGAGCATTCCTACAATGATCGTAGATGCCTCATCACAACCGTAGAGCTACATAAACCTAAAGCAGGAAAAGAGGAAAACTAACTGCCCCAGAGCAGACCCCAAAGGAAAGACAGCCCCCCACATGTATTGACGGTGAAACAAGATGAAAACACAAACAAAGGCAGGAAAATAGGCTGAGCTAATGATGGGGCGCGACTAACTAGAAAGGACAGGAAAGGAAAGACACTGTCTGCAATCTGCCAAAAAACCCTACCAAAATAATGTCCAACACTTTTGATAGCAAAATTAACCCTGAAGTCACTAGACTTCTCCCACTATATCAGCACTCTGAAATATTCTGAGACAGAGCAAAAAGAGGCCAATCTAATAAGGGACAAAAAAGGCAAATTGGCAAATACAGATAAATAGAAGTGGAAATTCAGCATAGCCCCAGCAGGGGCTGGCTGACCACACAAGAAACTGAATTGACCAACAAGCGCAAGTGTGAACATTAGCAAAAAACAAACTTAACTTGAGAAGACTGGAAGAGAGCTGAAGTCCAAGACCTGAGAAGCAGACTGAATCACCAGCACCAGGATAGGGCGTCGGCTGTCTTATATCCATTCTGATACTCCAGAGATCCAATCGTTATCCTCCTCATCAGGTGGCAGACCACTACCACTTAAACCAACCTCACTACCTCCTGTCACCACCAGAGGGAGAACGGAAGGAGAATTCTCAACTGGTGGAGCAGAAAATGAGTTCATAACAGTACCCCCTCTTGAGGAGGGGTCACCGAACCCTCATCCATGCCACCAGGCCAGTCAGGATGGGCCCGGGGAAAAGCACGAACCAATTTATTGGCATGAATATCAGTGGCAGAGATCCAAGAATTATCCTCCTGGCCATAACACTTCCATTTGACCAAATACTGGAGTCTCCGTCTAACCAAACGAGAATCCAATATTTTCTCTACCTCATATTCCACATTGCCTTTAACCAATACAGGGTCAGGAGGTGCCGCCACAGGAACTACTGGCTCAACAAACCTCTTCAACAGTGACTTGTGAAATACGTTATGGATTTTGAACGTAACTGGAAGAGCCAATCATCTTGATCAGCAGATATAAAACATCTTAAATAAGACTCCAGGGTCTGGTTTGTTCTCTCAGTCTGCCCATTGGTCTGGGGATGAAACGCAGAGGAGAAGGATAACTGAATTCCCAGATTGGAACAAAAGGGTTTCCAGAATCTGGAAACAAACTGGACCCTCTATCGGACACAATGTTCTCAGGAATCCCGTGTAACCGAACCACCTGTTGTAAAAACAAGGGTACCAACTCAGCGGAAGATGGCAACTTTGAGAGTGGTACAAGATGGACCATCTTTGAAAATCTATCACAAATCACCCAGATAACAGTCATTCTCTGAGAGACAGGAAGATCAGAAATAAAATCCATTGAGATATGGTTCCATGGCGTCTTGAGCACCGGCAGGGGCATCAGCAACCCACTAGAACGAGAACAGGGTTTAGACCGAGAACAAGTCCCACAGGACTGTACAAAATTCCTGACATCACGAGATAAGGCAGGCCACCAAAACGACCGTCTCACCAAATCTCTGGTACCAAAAATACCCGGATGACCAGCCAATGCGGAGCAATGGAGTTCAGACATCACTCTCTTTCTCCACTGGTCAGGAACATACAATCTTCCCATAAGACAACGCTCAGGTTTATCCTCCTGAAATTCCTCCAGGGAGCGTCTCAAATCGGGCGAAATGGCAGAAAGAACTACCCCCTCACCTAGGATCGTAGTAGGCGCGGTCACATTAAGAGAATCAGCAAAGAAACTCCTAGAAAGGGTGTCTGCCTTAACATTCTTAGTGCCCGGAAGAAAAGAGACCACAAAATTAAAATGTGTGAAAAACAAGGCCCATCTGGCCTGTCTAGGATTAAAGCATTTGGCCGACTCCAGATAAATCAGATTCTTGTGATCGGTGAGTACCACAAATTGATGTCTAGCTCCCTTCAACCAATGTCTCCACTCCTCAAATGCCCATTTCATGGCCAACAATTCCCGATTCCCCATGTCATAGTTGCGTTCAGATGGGGAAAACTTTCGAGAAAAGAAGTCACAGGGATTCATCTTAGAAGTCACAGGGTCTTTTTGGGACAAAACAGCTCCTGCACCAATCTCAGAAGCGTCTACCTCCACTTGAAATGGAAGTGAGACATCAGGTTGCTGTAAAACTGGAGCTGAAGTAAATCTCCGCTTAAGCTCCTGAAATGCTGAGACAGCCTCAGGAGACCAATTCAGCACATCAGCTCCCTTCTTGGTCAGATCAGTCAGTGGTTTGACAATACTAGAAAAATTACCTATAAATTTACGATAGAAATTAGAAAAACCCAAAAACTTCTGGAGAGCCTTCAAAGAAGTAGCCTGAACCCAATCATAAATGGCCTCTACCTTGGCTGGGTCCATTTCAATAGTCGATGGAGACAAGATAAATCCCAAAAATGAAATCCTCTGTACACCAAAGAGGCACTTCGATCCCTTAACAAACAGGGAATTCTCCTTCAAAATCCGGAACACAGTCCGGACATGTTCCACATGGGAATCCCAATCACTAGAAAAGATCAAAATATCATCCAGATAGATGATCAAAAACTTATCCACAAAGTGTCGGAAAATATCATTCATAAAGGACTGGAAGACAGAAGGGGCATTAAAGAGCCCAAAAGGCATCACCAGGTACTCAAAATGTCCCTCCGGAGTATTAAACGCCGTCTTCCATTCATCCCCGTGCTTGATGCGAATAAGATTATACGCCCCCTGAGGTCAAGCTTAGTAAACAAGCAGGCACTCTTAACTCTGGAGAACAAATCAGACATCAGAAGTAACGGGTACTGATATTTAACCGTCATCTTGTTAAGGGAACGATAATCAATACACGGTCTTAATGAACCATTTTTCTTGGCCACAAAAAAAACAGCGCCTAAAGGTGACGAGGATGGTCTAATATGACCCTTCTCCAATGACTCCTTAATATAGGATCTCATAGCATCATGTTCGGGTACAGATAAGTTGAAAAGCCGACCCTTGGGAAATTTACACCTAGGCATCAACTCAATTGCACAGTCATAACTCCTATGAGGAGGCAAAGACGCAGACTAAGGCCTCTTTCACATTTCAGTTTTTTGTGTCAGTTAAAATCCGCCAAAAAGGCAGAATAGCGGATCCGTTCTTAAATGATGTGAACGGATGGCACAGGATTCGTTTTTTTAAGGATCCGCAGAATGAAGAATTTTAAAGGAACCGCTGGCTGGGAAGGAGAGAGAGAGAGAGAGAGAGAGTTATTAGTTTGCAACCAGGGGAACCCCAGAACAATGGTATCATGCAAATTATGCAGCACCAAAAATTTACAATTTTCTTGGTGGTCTGGGGCAACTCGCATTATCACCTGGGTCCAAAACTGAGGTTTATTCTCCACCAAAGGAGTGGCATCAATACCCCTCAAAGGAATAGGCGTCTGCAGAGGCGTCATGGACAAACCACAACGTTTAGCAAAGTCCAAATCCATCAGATTCAAAGCTGCTCCTGAATCCACAAAAGCCTTAGTGGAAAATGTGGACAAGGAGCAGATCAGAGTAATTGCCAAAAGGAACTTAGGTTGTATACTGCCCACAGCAAATGTGTGTGCAAAACGTTTCTCTCGTTTAGGGCAGACAGAAATAGTATGAGAGGCGTCTCCACAGAAAAAACACAGCTTATTACGCCTTCTAAACTCCCGACGTTGCGCCCTAGACAAAACCCCATCACATTGCATAGGTTCAGACATTTGTTCAAAAGGTGGCAGCGCCTCCCGTGTAGTTTTACGTTCACGTAAACGCCGATCAACTTGAATGGCTAATGACATAGAGCCATCCAGACCAGAGGGAACAGGAAATCCCACCATAACATCTTTTACGGTCTCTTGCAAACCTTTCCGAAAGAGAGCTGCCAATGCACTATCATTCCATGTAGTAAGGACCGCCCACTTTCAGAATTTTTGACAGTATAACTCTGCAGGATCCTGACCCTGGTCTAATGCCAACAGGGTTCTCTCAGCTTGACCAACGGCATTAGGTTCATCATACAACCCCAAGGCCTGAAAAAATGCATCCACATTAGTCAGAGTAGGATTTTCAGGTGTCTGAGAAAAAGCTCAATCCTGGGGATCGCCGCGCAGTAAGGAGATGACAATTTTAACCTGCTGCACAGAGATCCTCGATGAGTTAGGCTTCAAAGCAAGAAATAATTTACAATTATTCTTAAAATTCAGAAACTTAGACCGATCCCCAGAAAACTCATCAGAAGTAGGAATCTTGGTTCAGCAGCATGTGACTGAATAAGGTAGGTGGAAATTCCCTGTACTTCAGCAGCAAGTTGCTCCACACGATCAGACAGTTGCTTAATCTCCATTAGGAGAGAAAAAAAATCCTCCTATGGCCCCAGAGCAAAAGAGGAAAAAATATAAATTAAAGGAAAAAAAAAAAATTCTGACAACTTTTTTTTCTTTTTCCCTAACAATTCTTTCCTGCTTTTGAGTACCCTAGAATCTGCGGTATGGCTGGTGATTCTGTTAGGCATGGGTCACCGAGAAGGAAAAAAACAACAAGCTAAGTCTCAGAAAACCAGAGAGGTTGGTAACTATGCAGATTGCAGATCCCTAATCTTAACCACACAACTAGCAGCAGTCATGGAGCGTTCCTACGATGATCCTAGACGCCTCATCACAACCGGAGAGCTACATAAGCCTAAAGCAGGAAAAGAGGAAAACTAACTGCCACAGAGCAGACCCCAAAGGAAAGACAGCCCCCCACATGTATTGACGGTGAAACAAGATGAAAACACAAACAAAGGCAGGAAAATAGGCTGAGCAAACGATGGGGCCCGACTAACTAGAAAGAGCAGGAAAGGAAAGACACTGTCTGCAATCTGCCAAAAAACCCTACCAAAATAATGTCCAACACTTCTGATAGCAAAATTAATCCTGAAGTCACTAGACTTCTCCCACTATATCAGCACTCTGAAATATTCTGAGACAGAGCAAAAAGAGGCCAATCTAATAAGGGACAAAAAAGGCAAATTGGCAAATACAGATAAATAGAAGTGGAAATTCAGCATAACCCCAGCAGGGGCTGGCTGACCACACAAGAAACTGAATTGACCAACAAGTGCAAGTGTGAACATTAGCAAAAAACAAACTTAACTTGAGAAGACTGGAAGAGAGCTGAAGTCCAAGACCTGAGAAGCAGACTGAATCACCAGCACCATGATAGGGCGTCGGCTGTCTTATATCCAGTCTGATACTCCAGAGATCCAATTGTTATCCTCCTCATCAGGTGGCAGACCACTACCACTTAAACCAACCTCACTACCTCCTGTCACCACCAGAGGGAGAACGGAAGGAGAACTCTCAACTGGTGGAGCAGAAAATGAGTTCATAACAGGTTTGTGAACCAATGTGCTATACACCTTGAGCTCCTGGCTGCACGTTTCCCCTCAGAGCGGGCCAAGGTGGGATTTATAATATTCCTCCTGTCGGACAGGGCGTTGGAGTGGGCAACACTACTCTGGGAGCATTGTGATCATGTGGTGCAGAGTGCTTTGCGGTTCCTGAGCACTCTGAAACAGGTCTTTTTGGGGCCTGATACGGCGCTCCAACTGCTAGCATCTGAGCTGGAGTGGCCGGACAAAGTCCTTATCCCTGTATTTTGAAGGAGACTGGCTGACCATGTGAAAGACGTTTTGGCCACTAGGGAGATTCCCGCCACACTGGAGAAGCTAATAGCGGTGTCAACTCGCATCGACCTTCATTTTAATGAGTGGAGGTTGGAGCAAGCCCAGTGTAGGCAGAGGTTTTGACTGGCTCCCACCTTCGCCAAACCTCTGGAATCTCCGGTCCAGGTGTCCGAGTCACATGAGGCCATGGAGGTGTCATGAGTGGGATCTAAGTCACAGACCGCTCGTGCACTCAAGGTCTGTCAAGTCTGCTGGCAGTCGGGACATCTTGCCTCCAGATGTCCTCAGCGGTTGGGAGAACGTCCCCGTTTAGTGACCATAGGAGGTGGTTCACTAGACGTAGCGGCGCTTTCTTCCAAACTGTCCTTCAAGGGGACAATTACCATTGGCCCATCCACCCATGTGGTAGAGATTTGCATGAATTCCAGGGCAGAGAGCAACTTTATGACTTCTGCCTTAGCCCGACGGCACGCAATTCCTCTGGTGATGCTCGCCCAACCAGTGACGATATGAGTGATAAATGGGTCGACACTGCCCTTACAGATAAGTCATCAGACCATCCCATTTACTCTATCCATGTCTCCATCCCATCAGGAGATCATCTCCCTGCTAGTCGCTCCCGAGGGAATTGATGAGGTCCTCCTAGGGATACCATGGCTACGACACCACTCCCCTCATATAGAGAGGTCCTCAGGGAGAATTCTAGGATGGAGTAAATTCTGTGAGGGTAGATGTCAGATGCTACTACCCGCAGATCTTTCCTCTCTTCCCAAACACTATTGGCCCTATGCGAATGTGTTCTCCAAGAAGGCTGCGGAGACCCTTCCGCCTCACAGCCCCTATGACTGCCCTATTGACCTTTTGCCTGGTGCTGAGCCTCCCCAGGGTCAAGTTTATCCACTATCTCTCCTGGAGATGGAGGCAATGACTCAGTACATCCAGGAGAATCTGGCAAGAAGATTCATTAGGAAGTCAGTGTCAGCTGCAGGGGCGGGGTTCTTCTTCATGCAGAAGAAGAATGGAGAACTATGTCCATGCATAGATTACAGGGGTCTTAACGCCATCACCGTTAAGAACAAGTATCCTCTGCCCCTGATATCTGAGCTATTTGATAGGTTGCGGGAAGCGAGATTTTTTACTAAACTTGATATACGGGGTGCTTACAACGTGATTCGCATACATGACGGGGACGAATGGAAGACGGCATTTAACACCAGGGACGGGTACTATGAATACCTGGTGATGCCCTTCGGGCTCTGTAATGCCCCTGCCGTCTTCCAAGACTTTGTGAATGATATCTAAGTTCTGGGATATGCTGACCACCTCAGTCATAGTCTATCTGGATGATATTCTCATCTACTCTCCAGATATAGACTCCCACCGGAGAGATGTTTGCAAAGTCTTCGACCTCCTACGGGCAAACTCCCTCTATGCCAAGTTGGAAAAGTGTGTGTTTGAGCAGGAGTCCTTGCCTTTCCTGAGCTATATCATCTCCGCCCTGGGATTGGCTATGGATCCTGCCAAGCTACAGGTACTGATGGATTGGCAGGAACCCCAGCGCTTTATGGGGTTCATTAACTATTATCGTCAATTAATTTCCCACTTCGCAACTTTGGAAGCTCCCTTGGTTGCCCTCACCAAGAAGGGAGCAAATCCCAAATTGTGGTTCGAGGAGGTCTCCAAGGTCTTTCTCTCTATCAAGTCACACTTCACTAGCACTCCCATCTTACTTTGCCCCGATGTAGATAAACCATTTATTATGAAGGTGGATGCCTCATCCGTCAGTGCTGGAGCAGTCCTGTTCCAAAAGGATACTAAAGGTCGGAAGCATCCTTGCTTCTTCTTTTCTAAGACCTTCTCACCGGCGGAGAGGAACTATTCCATCGAGGACAGGGAGTTGCTAGCCTTGAAGTTGGCCTTTTCGGAGTGGAGGCACCTCCTAAAGGGAGGGTCATTATCCCTTCCAAGTGAACACCAGCCACAAAAATTTGGTTTATTTACAAACTGCCCAGTGGCTAAACTCTCGCCAGGCTAGATGGTCCTTGTTCTTCTTCTGGTTCCACATCACCCTCCACTTTCTTTCTGGGGTGAAGAACATTTGTGCCGACGACATTCGTGCCGATGCTCTCTGTCATCAGAGGAGGAGGAGACTTGGCTAAGTATCCCTTCTGAGAGCCTGAGGACCAAGGCCTCAGTTTCACTTGAGTCTGTGCCCCCAGGCAAGACTTTTGTGCCACCTAATTTGCAACCAGAGGTTCTCTCTTGGGCTCACTCATCCAAGATGGGTGGACATTTTGGGACCAAGAGGACATCTGAGCTTCTGGCGAGGACAAACTGGTGGCCGCATATGGCCCGTGACGTCAGACACTATATTCAGGCGTGTGTCTCCTGCGCCAGGAATAGGTCTTCTTGACAACGGCCTGCTGGGCTACTTTACCCCCTGCTGGTGGCAGATAGGCCCATGGAAATGGTCGTGATGGACTTTGTGGTGGACTTACCCAAGTCCCGTAGCTGCACAGTCATCTGCGTAGTCGTCAACCATTTCTCCTAAATGGTGCACCTGGTGCCCCTTCCACGGGTACCTTCTGCATGGGTCTTGGAGGCGTTGTTCATTAAGCACATTTTTCGCCTACACGATATGCTTGACAAAATTTCTCCTGTTACCCTTATGAAAATGCAATATTTTGTCCTAAAAACATATTTGTGGGGAAAATTTGATTTTTTTATTTTTACTGCTCAAAGTTCCGAACTTCAGTGAAACACCTGACGGTTCAATGTGCTCACCACACATCTAGATCAGTTCCCTGAGGGGTCTAATTTCCAAAATGGTGTCACTTGTGGGGGATTTTCATTGTTTAGGCACATCAGGGGTTCTCTAAATGCGACTTGGCATCCACCAATTGTTCCAGCAAATTTTGCTTTCAAAAAATCAAATGGTGCTCCTTTCCTTCTGAGTTCTGCTGTGTACCCAGTGGTTTTCTCACTCATATAGGGTATCATGTATTCAGTGGGAATTTGTAGTTAAAACTCCGCACTGCCGCAGGGATAAAATCCAGGAGAGAGATGTCTTGAATTCACAGTGGCTTTATTCAATGGGTTTCAGGGGTCTCATGCCCCCTTCATCAGGAAATACCACACAGATGTACAGGCATCACAAGTGTATACTGTACTATCCCACAGTGACCCCAGACATTATTGCTGACCATACCTATCCATGGAGTTACAATGAGGAGTGTATGAGTCTGTGGAATCCATTGACACTGACGCCGCCACAACTGTTAGTGACGATTGGAAGAAACCTCCTTGTGACAATTCCCCTTCATTTTACACCATTTATCCCCTAATAAATGAACCTGTCAAGTGTTTCAGTTTCATTTCTTGTGAGTGTGTACAGAACATGGACAGGTGATTCCTGAGTCGAACCCCTGGCAAAACAGAAAGACCCTCCTGCATTCCCTTAGAGGGAATCTGTCACCCCATTTTAGCCCTATAAGATGCGGCTACCGTCTTCAGGGGCTTATCTACAGCATTCTGTAATGCTGCATATAAGCACCTGATGAAAACCTGAAAGATAAGAAAAACACGTTAGATTATACTCACCGGGGGGACGGAGACTGGTGCGGTGGGTGTCGCGGTCTGGTCCGGGTCCTCCCATCTTCATATAATGATGTCCTCCTCCTTGCTTCTCCCTCGGCTCCTGTGCAGGTGTACTTTATCTGCCCTGTTGAGGGCAGAGTAAAGTACTGCAGTGTGCAGGCTCCGGGAAAGGTCAGAGAGGTACCGCGCATGCGCACTGCAGTACTCTGCTCTGCCCTCAACAGGGCAGATAAAGTACACCTGCGCAGGAGCCGAGAGATAGAAGCAAGGAGGAGGACATCATCGTATGAAGATGGGAGGCGTCGGATCAGATGGCGACACCCATCGGACCGGACCAGACGGCAGGGTGAATATAATCTAACTTATTTTTCTTATCTTTCAGGTTACATGGGGGCTTATCTACAGCATTACAGAATGCTGTAGATAAGCCACTGATGGCTGTGGCTGCAGCTTATAGGCCAAAAATGGGGTGACAGACTCCCTTTAAAGCTCCCAGCAAGATTTGGGTGAAGGCACTGCACCATATTGAGGTGAAAACTACCAGACACCCTGCTCATGAAGGTGACTTAAAGGGGTGTTAAATCTATAAGACAAACCAGACAGTCACTATAAAAGCAGCTCCTACTCTGGTGAACCCTGGCTCTGGCTAATCTCTGCACTTATGCTTGGCCTTTCAATTAAAAGTCTGCCTTGTAATACAACAAGATAGGGTTTGAGTCTGTTTACTGCTGTTAATGTAGATGTGTTATTTCATGATACAGGAAATCACAGTCTAAAACAGCCCCAGTGGCCAGTGTGAAAGCGGCAAGATTTCTAATTTTCATTTTTAATAAAAATTGTAATGTATACATATAAAAAATAAAACATTGCCAAAATACATATATATATATATATATTTAACATGAAAATTTGATTTTGAACAATTGTTCATTTAACCCCTTCCTGCCATCCGACGTACTATCCCATCCACGGTACCCGGGCCCGTATGACCGGGGACGGGATAGTGCGTCTGCGCGATCAGCGGCGCCCACGTGGTGAGCGCCGCTGATCGCGGCCGGGTGTCAGCTGATTATCACAGCTGACACCCGGCACTATGTGTCAGGGGCGGTCACGGACCGCCCCCGACACGTTAACCCCTTGCACACCGCGATCAAACATGATCGCGGTGTACCGGGAGTTAAAGGGAAGCATCGGCAGGGAGGGGGCTCCCTCCGTGCTTCCCTGAGCCCCCCACGGCAGCGCAATGTGCAGCGCTGCTGCGGGGGGCTTCTATCCTCCAGGCCCCCGAATCCAAGATGGCGACGGGGGGCCTTCGGGGACCTGAGGAAGCTGGTTTCCTCAGTGCCTGCAAAGCGCAGGCAAGAGGAAGTCTGCTTCAATGCCTGTGACAGATTGCTGATCTGTCACAGTGATCTGTGATGTGACAGATCAGCGATCTGTCACAGGACAGTGATGTCCCACCTGGGACTATGTAATAAAGTAAAAAAAAAAGTAAAAATAAATAAAAAAAAATCGCCAAATAAATTCGTAAAAAAAAAAAAAAAATATTCCCCAATAAATTCATTTTTTGAAAATAATAAAAAAAAAAAACAATAAAAGTACACATATTAGGTATCGCCGCGTCCGTAATGACCCGCCCTATAAAACTGTCCCATTAGTTAACCCTTTTAGTGAACCCCTTAAAAAATAAAAATAAAAAACGAAGCAAAAAATAATGATTTATTATCATACCACCAAACAAAAAGTGTAATAACGCGCAATCAAAAAGACGCATATAAATATCCATGGTACCGCTGAAAACGTCATCTTGTCCCGCAAAAAACGAGCTGCCACACAGCATTATCAGCAAAAAAATAAAAAAGTTATAGCTCACAGAATAAAGCGATGCAAAAATAATTATTTTTTATATAAAATAGTTTTCATTGCATAAAACCGACAAAAACATAAAAAAACGACCTAAATGAGGTATCGCTGTAACCGTACTGACCCGAAGAATAAAACCGCTTTATCAATTTTACCGCACGCGGAACGGTGTAAACGCACCCCCCCAAAAGAAATTCATGAAACGCTGGTTTTTGTTCATTCTGCGTCCCAAAAATAGGAATAAAAAGCGATCAAAAAATGTCACGTGCCCGAAAATGGTACCAATAAAAACATCAACTCGTCCCGCAAAGAATAAGACCTCACATAACTCGGTGGGTCAAAATCCGGAAAAATTATAGCTCTCAAAATGTGGTGATGCAAAAACTATTTTACAATAAAAAGCGTCTTTTAGCGTGTGACAGCTGCCAAAAATAAAAACCGCCATAAATAGTAAATCAAACCCCCCGTTATCACCCCCTTAGTTAGGGAAAAATAATAAAACTAAAAAAAAAGTATTTATCTCCATTTTCCCGTTAGGGTAAGGCCGTGTGCACACGCTGCGGATTAGGTGCGGATTCATCCGCGCGGATTTTGTAAAATCCGCAGGTGAAACCGCAGGTCAAAAGACCCGCGGTTTTACCTGCAGATTGCTCTGCGGTTTTGTCCTGCGGTTTTTCATCTCCTCAATAGAGGAGATGGCAAACCGCAGGAGAATCCGCAGAAAGAATTGACATGTCAATTCTTTCTGCGGATTGAAAACCGCAGATAATCCGCGCGGAAAATTCCGCACCGTCTGCACTGCGGTTTTTGATTCCCATAGGGAATCATGGTACTGGGGTCCGCAGCAGCCAAAACCGCTGCGGAACCGCAGCAAAATCCGCAGCGTGTGCACACAGCCTTAGGGTTAGGGCTAGGGTTAGGGCTAGGGTTAGGGCTAGGGTTAGGGCTAGGGTTAGGGTTAGGGTTAGGGTTAGGGCTAGGGTTAGGGTTAGGGCTAGGGTTAGGGCTAGGGCTAGGGCTAGGGCTAGGGTTAGGGCTCAGATTAGGGTTAGGGGTGTGTTGGGGTTAGGATTGGAGTTATAATTGGGGGTTTCCACTGTTTGGGCACATCAGGGGCTCTCCAAATGCAACATGGCGTCTGATCTCAATTCCAGCCAATTCTGAGTTGAAAAAGTCAAATGGTGCTCCTTCCCTTCCAAGCTCTGCCATGCGCCCAAACAGTGTTTTACCCCCACATGTAGGGTATCAGCCTACTCAGGACAAATTGCAAAACAATTTTTGGGGTCCAATTTCTCCTGTTACCCTTAGGAAAATAAAAAATTGGGGGCAAAAATATCATTTTTGTGGAAAAAAATGATTTTTTTATTTTCACGTCCGAGTGTTATAAACTTCTGTGAAGCACTTGGGGGTTCAAAGTGCTCACCACACATCTAGATAAGTTCCGTGGGGGGTCTAGTGTCCAAAATGGGGTCACTTGTGGGGAGTTTTAATAGTTTAGGTACATCAGGGGCTCTCCAAACGCACATGACACCCGCAGACCATTCCATCAAAGTCTGCATTCCAAAACGTCACTGCTTCCCTTCCGAGCCCCGACGTGTGTCCATACAGTAGTTTTCTCCCACATATGGGGTGTCAGCGTACTCAGGCCAAATTGGACAACAACTTTTGGGGTCCAATTTCTCCTGTTACCCTTGGGAAAATGAAAAAATTGGGGACTAATTGATCATGTTTCTGGAAAAAATACGATTTTTTTATTTTCATGCCCTGGCATTATAAACTTCTGTGAAGCCCTTGGGGGTTCAAAGTGCTCACCTCACATCTAGATAAGTTCCTTAGTGGGTCTAGTTTTCAAAATGGGGTCATTTGTGGGGGGTTTCCACTGTTTAGGTACATTAGGGGCTCTCCAAAGGCAACATGACACCCGCAGACCATTCCATCAAAGTCTGCATACCAAAACGTCACTACTTCCCTTCCGAGCCCCGACGTGTGCCCATACAGTAGTTTTCACCCACATATGGGGTATCAGCATACTCAGGACAAATTGGACAACAACTTTTGGGGTCCAATTTCTCCTGGTACCCTTGGGAAAATAAAAAAATGGTGACTAAAAGATCATGTTTGTGGAAAAAATACGAATTTTTTATTTTCACGCCCGGGCGTTATAAACTTCTGTGAAGCACTGGAGGGTTCAAAGTGCTGACCACACATCTAGATAAGTTCCTTGGGGGGTCTAGTTTACAAAATGGTGTCATTTGTGGGGGGTTTCCACTGTTTAGGTACATTAGGGGCTCTCCAAAGGCAACATGACACCCGCAGAACATTCCATCAAAGTCTGCATTCCAAAACGTCACTACTTCCCTTCCGTGCCCTGACGTGTGCCCATACAGTAGTTTTCTCCCACATATGGGGTATCAGCATACTCAGGACAAATTGGACAACAACTTTTGGGGTCCAATTTCTCCTGGTACCCTTGGGAAAATAAAAAAATGGTGACTAAAAGATCATGTTTGCGGAAAAAATACGAATTATTTATTTTCACGCCCGGGCATTATAAACTTCTTTGAAGCACTGAGGGGGTCAAAGTGCTCACCACACATCTAGATAAGTTCCTTAGGGGGTCTAGTTTCCAAAATGGTGTCATTTGTGGGGGGTTTCCACTGTTTTGGTACATCAGGAGTTTTCCAAACGCGACATGGTGTCCGATCTCAATTCCAGCCAAAAACGTCAAATGGCGCTGCTTCCCTTCCGAGCTCTGCCATGCGCCCAAATAGTGGTTTACCCCCACATGTGGGGTATCAGCGTACTCAGAACAAATTGCACAATAACTTTTACGGTCCTGTTACCCTTGGAAAAATAAGAATTGAGGGTGAAAAGATCATTTTTGTGGAAAAAATATGATTTTTTAATTGTATGGCTTTATGTTATAAACTTCTGTGAAGCCCATGGGGGTTCAAAGTTCTCACCACACATCTAGATAAGTTCCTTAGGGGGTCTAGTTTCCAAAATGGTGTCATTTGTGGGGGATTTCCACTGTTTTGGTACATCAGGGGTTTTCCAAACGCGACATGGTGTCCGATCTCAATTCCAGCCAAAAACGTCAAATGGCGCTGCTTCCCTTCCGAGCTCTGCCATGCGCCCAAATAGTGGTTTACCCCCACATGTGGGGTATCAGCGTACTCAGGACAAATTGCACAATAGCTTTTAAGGTCCTGTTACCCTTGGAAAAATAAGAATTGAGGGTGAAAAGATCATTTTTGTGGAAAAAATATGATTTTTTAATCGTATGGCTGTATGTTATAAACTTCTGTGAAGCCCATGGGGGTTCAAAGTTCTCACCACACATCTAGATAAGTTCCTTAGGGGGTCTAGTTTCCAAAATGGTGTCATTTGTGGGGGGTTTCCACTGTTTTGGTACATCAGGGGTTTTCCAAACGCGACATGGTGTCCGATCTCAATTCCAGCCAAAAACGTCAAATGGCATTGCTTCCCTTCCGAGCTCTGCCAAGAGCCCAAATAGTGGTTTACCCCCACATGTGGGGTATCAGCGTACTCAGGACAAATTGCACAATAACTTTTAGGGTCCTGTTACCCTTGGGAAAATAAAAATTGGGGTGAAAAGATCATTTTTGTGGAAAAAATATGATTTTTTAATTGTACCGCTGTACGTTATAAACTTCTGTAAAGCCCTTGTGGGTTCAAAGTTCTCACCACATATCTAGATAAGTTCCTTGGGGGGTCTAGTTTCCAAAATGGGGTCACTTGTAGGGGGTTTCCACTGTTTAGGTACATCAGGGACTCTCCAAACGTGACATGGCGTCCGATCTGAATTCCAGCCAATTTTGCATTGAAAAAGTCAAACGGCGCTCCTTCCATTCTGAGCTCTGCCATGCGCCGAAACAGTCGTTCCCCCCCACAAATCAGGTATCAGCGTACTCAGGATAAATTGCACAATAACTTTTGCAGTCCAATTTCTGCTGTTACCCTTGGTAAAATAAAAAAAATTGAACCTGAAGTATTTTATTTGTGAAAAAAAGTTAGATGTTCATTTCTTTTTAAATATTCAAAAAAATTCCTGTGACGCACCTAATGGGTTAATAAACTTCTTGAATGTGGTTTTGAGCACCTTAAGGGGTTCAGTTTTTAGAATGGTGTCACTTTTGGGTATTTTCTATCATATAGACCCCTCAAAGTGGCTTCAAATGTGATGTGGTCCTAAAAATAAAATGGTGTTGTAAAAATGAGAAATCGCTGGTCAACTTTTAACCCTTATAACTTCCTAACAAAAAAAAATTTTGGTTCCAAAATTGTGCTGATGTAAAGTAAACATGTGGGAAATGTTACTTATCAAGTTTTTTGTGTGCCGTATCTCTGTGATTTAAGGGCATAAAAATTCAAAGTTGGAAAATTGCGAAATTTTCAAAATTTTTGCCAAATTTCCATTTTTTTCACAAATAAACGCAAGTTATTTGAATGAAATTTTACCACTAACATGAAGTACAATATGTCACGAGAAAACAATGTCAGAATCACCGGGATCAATGGAAGCGTTCCAGAGTTATGACCTCATAAATGTACAGTGGTCAGAATTGTAAAAATTGGCCCGATCATGAACGTGCAAACCACCCTTGGGGGTGAAGGGGTTAATGATGATGACACATTCCATTTAAAGAAGTCATACAGTATATATGTCATAAAAGAATTAAAAGATGGTTATGAGATGAATCTTTTATCATTTGGGAACAGTGGTAGCTCAGCTACTGGAGTGCACATGGTAATGCATGTTCACTATGTAGTAATCTCATTCCCAGGTAGAAGTCAGAGTAATCACTTTCTCAGAATTGCTGACAGATGTTTTGGCCTCTGCCTTATCTCCATAAGATCAGTTCATTGTTTTAGAAATAAAGGCATTTAATTAAAAATGAATGGTCACTTTAGGGGTCGTCCATCACTGTCTCGTGGCTGCAAACTGATTAAATAAAATTGTTAATTTAAAACGTCCCTCAGTATAACATTGTGCTTTGGGTTCATTTTTTAGCCCTAGATGTATTAAACATGGCTTTTTTTTGCCTGATATCCTTGCATTATTAAACAAAACAAGACCAAAGGACTAGATTGGGATTTACACAGGTAGACCGTGAGGGCCATTAGATGTTAGTCCATCAGTCTCGTTTCCAGCTATTTTGTGACACGAGAGGGTAGCTGCTTTTTTTTTTACAATAGGTTCATTTTTAAGTGTCCTATCCCCAATTTTTCTAGAAATGAAAAAAAAATTGTAGCAAAATAACAGCATGGAAGCAGTCAAAAAATATTTAAGAAATATAGATAGATAGCACATCTGTCAGAACATCTTGAGATATGACTAATGTTGCTGTATATTATAGGCTATCCTCTTGGGAGGATTCAGATATATGAGGTCTCTTTTTTTTTATTAATGTCCTGTTGATACCTTTTTTATTGTTGTGTCTCTGATACAGTCTAAAATTGGAACTTTAGTAAAGGCTTTGAAAATTCACCTGCTCCAATTAAAAATCTAAAGATTTTGGATGCAGAAAATGCAAAGTGGCCCTCCACGCTCATCAACACTTTTTACTCTATGCTGTATTTTGCATGCGCACAAACAGAAGTTTCTTTTGAAGAAATGATGTTTACTTGGGGGAAATGTGACATTTATTAGGGAATTTGGAAAACCCATATGGTTTTATGTTTAAATAAAAAAATAAAGCTGAGTTTGAAATATCAACAAATATGGGATCTGCTCTAAAAAGGATAAACATTTCACTTCTTTAAGTAGTTGCTTAGAAACTAATTGGTGTGTACATGCAAGCACGGAAAAAAATCATTAGCACGGCTATCTATATATACATACATCTGCAAACAGCAATCAATCATCCAGTTTTGTGACATGTTTTATTTTATTACTTGAAAGTTACTGGAAATTATTTCATATACTGTAGCTATGAAGTATGAAAAACATAATGTTGATTATAACATCAACATTTCGTCTTTCAATTAAATTGTCAAATGTTGCATAAGGATATCTTCAGTTAAATAAAAAATTTTTTGCATGGGTGGACTACCTACCTGTGGCTCTGAAAATTATCAGGGCAAATGATATATAGTACTGCAATATAGTATGCATATGGTAAAAAGGAAGATAATGGCTAAACAGAAGCTTTCATTAGATTTTTTAATTTAAAGGGAATCTGTCACAATAACTGTGTTATTTAATCTGAGAGAAACATCGTTTTGGTGCAGAAATGTGTCACTTACTGGCTGAGTGTTGTTGTTTCAAAAAAACCTTTGTTTTATCAGCAGGAGATTATCACAAGAGGACTAGTTGTCTCATGCCATGCAGTCCTCCTGCTCTGTTTAACCCCACCTTCACCACTGATTGGCAGTTTTTTGCCTATGCACAGTGCACAGAGTAAACCGCCAACCAGTGGTGTGGGTGCCATAACACAGAATAGAGTATTCAGAGCTCTGGTAGAGCTGCAGCAGAAAAAACAGGGATTTTATCAAAGTTGCAACATGCAGCCTAGTAATTGACACATCCCTGCAAACAGGTTCTCTGGAGTGGGGTTGGAGTGGAGTTGTTGTAGTAGTTTTCTGCAGCATGCTGTAGTACGTGTGTGTTTAACTCCTGATCCCTGTTTCCGTTTAGTTTATTCCTTCCTGTCCCTATCCTCTTCCCTATTGTTGGTTAGTACTTTTGTATGATAGAGGTTTTCGGTTATTCCTACTTTGTTTTTGTGTCTTGTTTACCTTGCATTTCTGTCCCATGCCTCATGGGATGGGAGAGGGGACAGATTAGGGTTTATCAGAAATATAGTAAGGTCAGAGACTCGGGCCTCTCTACCTTCATGAGTGCCCTCAGGACAGGGATAGTTAGGGTCCCAGTTCCAGGGACAGTTTGAGGCCCTGCTTCCTTACTGAAGACCGTCACTGGCCCCACATTTTGTATCTTCGTATGGATCTCGTTGCAGTCCTTGCCAAACAATTGCAGAGTGTGTCACTTGAACTGTCAGACCTGCAATCTAGTGTCTCACAGCAGCAGACTGTTGGTCTGGTGGAAAGTAAGGCTGAACCGGAACCTAAGGTGACTCTCCTGAATAGGTTTTCTGGGGGATGGGATAAATTTGTCATGTTCCATGAAGTCTGGAAGCTTTACTTTAGGGTTTGTGCTCCTTCATCTGGGTGTGAGGAGCAACAGGTTTGGGTTGTTATTTCTCTCCTTCCATCAGACTCACTGTCTCTGCGGTTGGTTGATGGTTATTTTGAGGCTCTAGGCCTTGTGTATGATGATCCAGACTGTGTTTCACTTGCTGAGTCTAAACTACACAAGCTCCAGCAGGTAGACCGGCCAGCAGAGGAATTCTGCTCAGAGTTCCATAGATGGGACACCCTGTGAAGCAATCCTTTTCTTAGGAGTAAGGGCCTGTCTGAAAGACGTACTAGTGCTTTAAGAAACTCCTGAGTCATTGGAGGCTGCCATGTCTCTGGCCAGACATATAGATAGATGCCTCAGGGATAGACCTGTTGTGACGCCCTAAAACCAAAGTTCTAACTTTGTGCTTTGAAGAATCGATGCAGTTAGTAGGGGCCTCCCCTTAGTATCAGTCTCTTGCAGTTTGCTGCAAAATGAAGTTGTGTTTTTCCTGTGGTCAAAAGGGGCATTTCATTGGGGTCTGTCCTTCTTTACCAAAGCACATTAAGCCGTTGAAAAGCTTCTAACCCAAGGTTGTGTGGAGGATATCAACCTATTGTATATATCTCCTCTGGATGTATGTCTCAGTATTTCTTACCTACAGCAGCAGTTATTGGTATGAAAACTGAGAAAATATCTATCCTCTTGGATCATCGGGTGGGAGCCAACATGGTGGATGCTTGGTTTGCACTGGACCTTGGCCTTCCCTGTAGTACTCTGGTGAAGCCCATCCCCATATTTGCAATTGACTCTGCACCTCTCGATGAGGGAAATTTTAAGCAAGTAGTGCATAATGTGAATCTATGCATAGGGTCTCTTCACAGGGAACTCTTTTCTTGTTATTTCTTGGAAGGTCTCCCTACTCATATTGTGTTAGGCCTTCCCTGACTAACTGTACATAATCCAGTTATTGACTGGCACTCCAGAGAAATAGTCAACTGGAGTGATTTCTGCAAAAATAATTGCCTAGATACCATAATTTTTCTGTTTCCACTAAAACTATACCCTCTTTTCTGTCTGATTTAGTGGATATGTTCTTAGAAAAAAGGTGCCAGGTGTAATGCAACTGCGGAGCAGTAGCATGCAACCTCCACCAGGGGTTTCTGGTAAGGGAAAAGGAGTTGCACTCACCATATAGCATGGCAGTGCAGATGTGCAGGTTACCACAAAGAGACGATAGAGTAGTCAGACAGGCCGGGCCAACAACACACAGGACAGCAAAGTACCAGAAGTCACAGCAATACACGAGGTCAGAGACATGCCAAAAGTCGGCACCTAGATGAGAACGCGGTATCCAATACGTGAGACGGAGAGGGGAGTCAGGTCCGAGCCAGAGAGTCAAGAAGCCAGTCAGTAACGTAGTATCAGAGACAGAAAAACAGGAAGCGGGGTTCAGAGTCAAGCCGGATCATACACTGCAAGGAAGTCTCAGACAGAAGGATCACTAGGGTATATGGGTCCGTGGATAGATTCCGATAAGGAATGGGATCTGCCAGAAAATCTGAAACTTTAGCAATGCCTTTTGGGGTTTGCCACCTACTATCGTAAGTTTTATCAAAAATGTCTCGACTTCTCAAGGTGGTCCAACTGAGCCTGTCAGGCATTTTCTTCTTTGAATAAATGCTTTTCCATTGCTCCTGTACTCATTCAATCCAATTTTTCCCATTCATGTATTGTTGGGGTTGATGCATCTGAGGTGGGGGTTGGGACTGTGTTGTCTCAAGGGTCATCCCCTGGTAAGTGACATCCATGTGCCTTCTCTTCTGAAAGGAACTATGATGTTGGCAAGAGAGAACTTTTGGCTATCAAGTTGGCTTTTGAGGAATGGCGTCACCTTTTGGTCGTGGCATTCCATACTGTCATTAGTAGAGATGAGCGAAACAGGTCGGTCAGATTCAAAAGTCGCCGACTTTCGCCAAAGTCGGGTTTCACAGTGTGAAGTCGGCCATGCGGTCGGTGACCCAAGCGCCAAAGTCGGGTTTTGCCGAATGCTTGCACGTGACTTTTTTCAGCCAATGAGAGAAGTGGAGCGTAGCGTAGCTGGAGTGGGAGTGGGAGTGGGAGAGAGAGAGAGGGAGAGGGAGAGAGAGAAGAGAGAGAGAGAGAAGAGAGAGAGATTTTGCCGCCTTTAGGGTTAAAATTCATGACAGGTGTGTTTACAGTCCTCCACTCACTGCCGACTTTTCTCCCCATTGACTTGCATTGGGTTTCATGTTTCACGACTTTTCCCGACTTTTCCCTATAGTCGGCCGATTTCGTTCGACTCGACTTTTGAGAAAGTCGGGTTTCATGAAACGAAACCCGACCACAGTGTGAAGTCGGCCATGCGGTCGGTGGTGACCCAAGCGCCAAAGTCGGGTTTTGCCGAATGCTTGCACGTGACTTTTTTCAGCCAATGAGGGAAGCGGAGCGTAGTGTAGTGGAGTGGGAGAGAGAGAGAGGGAGAGGGAGAGAGAGAGAGAAGAGAGAGAGATTTCGCCGCCTCTATGGTTAAAATTCATGCCAGGTGTGTTTACAGTCCTCCACTCACTGGCGACTTTTCTCCCCATTGACTTGCATTGGGTTTCATGTTTCACGACTTTTCCCTATAGTTGGCCGATTTCGTTCTACTCGACTTTTGAGAAAGTCGGGTTTCATGAAACCCGACTCGACCCTAAAAAAGATAAAGTCGCTCATCTCTAGTCATTAGTGATCATAAAAATATGTTGCACCTTTAATCCCCTAAATGTCTTAATCCTAGTGTCATGATCCAGTAAAGAGTTTATTTTCTGCTGTCTTCTCTATGGACTGGTCATTTGGGGGTTAATCCCCTCTGCCTCGTTCTGGAGCTGGCGGGGCTATTTCAGTCCTCTGCAGCCTGCGGGCCAGTGTCAGCTATAGTTCATGCATCCTGGCTAGAACCTCTGACCCTATACTGGTGATCCTTCTGCCTCTGACTTCCCGACTTGTGTATGACTTGGCCTGATCTCTGGACTCTGCCTCTTGCTTTCCGTCTCTGATACCTCGCTCTCTGACCGGTTTTGACTCTGGCTTGTACCCTGACAATGGCTTACGTTTCTGATACCATGTTCCTGGTAGGTCCTGACTTCTCGCTCATCCCTGACTATGCACTTGCTTTCTCCCTTGGAACTTCTGCTCCTGACAGTTGCTTACTTCGGCTAGTCTGACTACTCTTTCATTACCTGTGACACCTGTGCTGTTGCTCTGTGTTACTACGCTGTGTGTGTGTGCAACCTCTTTCCCTCACCATCACCCCCTGGTGGAGGTTGCGCTGTATTACACTGCAGCAGAATGCTACACCTAGTCAAGCTAAATGGTCTTTGTTTTATACAAGGTTTAATTTTATTGTCACTTACCAAACTGAGATTAAGAACATCTTAATCACAAAGTTTCCATGGGGGTGTTTTTTCGAATGACTCTGTCCCTATTTTACATGAAAGGGTGATTGTCTCTGCCGTGTGTTCTGAGCTGGAGGGAGAGGCATTGTAGGCTTGTCCTTCAGGGAAATTATTCGTACCACTGCATCTGCATCTCAAAGTTTTAGGGACACATCATAGCTCAGCTCTCGCTGGTCATCTGGATAGTAAAGCAATCTTGAACCTCCTTTCTTGTTGTTTTTGGTGGTCAAGGTTGCATCGGGATGTAGTCAACTTTATGTCTTCCTGTTAAGTCTGTGCGTGATCTAAACCCCCACATATTTGTCTGTCTGGGACTCTTGCACCATTAACCATACTCAACCAGCCGTGGACATATTTATCCATGGATTTTATTACAGATCTTCCTTCCTCCTCTGGTAAGACTGTTATCTTAGCTGTGGTGGATAGGTTCATTAAAATGGTGCACTTCATTGCTTTACCTGCTCTTCCTAATGCTAAGACCCTGGTTCAGGTGTTTGTCAACGAAATTGTGAAGCTTCATGGGGCTCCCTCCAATGTGGTGTCAGATTGGGGGGATCCAGTTTGTATCTAAATTCTGGAGGGCATTTTGTTCTCGCCTAAGGATGCATCTGTCCTTTTCTTCTGCATTTCATCCTCAAACTAATGGTCAGACTGAACATCTAAACCAAAGTCTGGAGACATATCTCAGGTGTTCTGTGTCAGATAACCAGTAGGAATGCTCATATTTTCAACCATTAGCTGAGTTTGCCTTAAACAAACATTCTAGTGCATCCACTGGTAAGTTGCCATTTTTTTAGTGCAAAAGGCTTCCATCCTCAGTTCTTCATCCTTCAGTAAGGAGGGGTCTTCAGGGGTTCCTGGGGAGGAATGATTCTCTTTATCACTTTCATCTTTATGGCAAGGGGTTCAGAATAACTTAAAGATCATGGGGGGGAGATGTAAACGCAAGGCTGTTTGACGATTGTCATGTCCAGACCTCGGTATGAATGATTTAGTATGGCTGTCTACCAGAAATATTAAACTGAAAATTCCTTCCTGGAAATTAAGCCCTAGGTTCATTGGTCCTTACAAGGTGGTCGCTGTAATTAACCCTGAGACCTTTCTTCTTGAGTTTCCTTTAAATATGTAGCATTTATGGAGCTGTCACCCTTGTCGCCGCCACCAATTACTGTTGATGGTAAATTGGACTTTCAGATAGCAAGAATTTGTTAGACAGTTAAGTCAGAGTTTGACAGCGGTATTTAACTAGTTAATAGACAATTCCACCTGCGCCTATTGGGGCACATGTCAGCTGTTTTGAACAGCTGACATGTTCTGGTAAACATGTGGGCTCAGCACCGGAACCCACATCAAAAGAAGGGAAGCGACCTCCGCAGTACTAGTTTGGGGAAGGTTGTGAAGGGGTCTTAAAGCTCCTTATATATATGCCATTAGTTTGATGTTTAAAATCCTGATGGCATGTTCTCTTTAACAATGGATTAATTAAAATGAATGGAACACTTATGGTAAAGTAAAGAAAAAAGTATATTTGTAATTTTTCACATTATTTTAATGAATCTCCATAAATTTTGATGGCTGATCAACAATACAGATGGTAATAGGACATGCTCTGAAACCCATGGACTGGATACACTGATCCACATTTAAATCACCATTCCAGCATTTATTTTTAGCTTACAGCAGTAGTGGTGCTTCTAATCTAGGTTCCCTTCTCCTAGTTTTATACTTACAAGCCGCTGTTGTTATCTTTTATCTTGTGACCTACCGGATCGCTCCAGTGGAACAATTTGGAAGTCACAACATAGTGTAAGTCTAAAAAAGCTGGAATGGTGCCTAAAAAGGGTGCTTGTATGGATCAATTAAACTTTATGCATCTATGTGCTGTCTATGTAACAAGGGCGACCAGGGAGGAGGTAGCTGTGACCGGGTTACATAACCCCTTAGTGACAGAGCCAATGTGAAGCTTAAGGACCAGGCCAATTTTTACAATTCTGACCACTGTCACTTTATAAGGTTATAACTCTGGAACGCTTTAACGCATCCCACTGATTATGACAATGTTTTTCGTGACATATTATACTTTATGTTACTGGTAAAATTTCTATGATATGACTTGCGTTTATTTATGAAAAAAATTGAAATATGGCGTAAATTGTTAAAATTTTGCAATTTTCAAACTTTTAATTTTTATGCCTTTAAATCAGAGAGACATGTCACACAGAATACTTAAGAAATAACATTTCCCACATGTCCACTTTACATCAGCACTATTTTGGAAACAATTTTTTTTTTTATTAGGAAGTTATTAGGGTTAAAATTTGACCAGCGATTTTTACAACAAAATTTAGGGACCACATCAAATTTAAAGACATTTTGAGGGGTTTACATGACAGAAAATATCCAAAAGTGACACCATTATAAAAACTGCACCCCTCAAGGTGCTCAAAACCACATTCAAGAAGTTTATTAACCCTTTATGTTCACAGGAACTGAAGCATTGTGGAAGGAAATAACTAAGATTTAACTTTTTTTTTACAAACATTTTACTTCAGAACCAAATTTTTTTATTTTCACAAGTGTAAAAAGAGAAAATGAACCACAAAATTTGTTGTGCAATTTCTCCTGAATACGCCGATACCCCACATGTGGGGGTAAACCACTGTTTGTACGCACAGAAGAGTTTGGAAGGGAAGGAGCGCCATTTGACTTTTTCAATGCACAATTGGCTGGAATTGAGATCGGATGCCAAGTCCCCACAAATAACATTTTGGAAACTAGACCCCTTAAGGAACTTATATAGATGTGTGGTGAGCACTTTGAACCCCCAAGTGCTTCACAGAAGTAGAGCCGTGAAAATAAAAAATCATATTTTTTAACAAAAATGATCTTTTCACCACCAAATTTTTATTTTCCAAGGGTAACAGGAGAAATTAGGAGAAAGTTGTTGTGCAATTTGTCCTGAGTATGCCGATACTCCATATGTGGGGGTAAACCACTGTTTGGGCACATGCAGAAATCGGAAGGGAAGGAGCGCCATTTTGGAATGCAGACTTTGATGGAATAGTCTGCAGGCATCATGTTGCACTCATTCAAGTGACCCCATTTTGGAAACTAGACCACCCAGTGAGCTAGATCCCCCAAGGAACTTATCTAGATGTGTTGTGAGAACTTTGAACTCCCAAGTGTTTCACTAAAGTTTATAACGCAGAGCTGTGAAAATAAAAATTTTTTTTTTTCCACAAAAATGATTTTTTAGCCCACAATTTTTGGACCCCAAAAAGTTGTGCAATTTGTCCTGAGTACCCTTTTACCCCATATGTGGGGAGTGAACCACTGTTTGGGTGCACATCAGGGCTCGGAAGGGAAGTAGTGACTTTTTGGAATGCAGACTTTGATGGAATGGTCTGCTGACATCATGTTGCATTTGTAGAGCCCTTGATGTGCCTAAACAGTAGAAACCACCCACAAGTGACCCCATTTTGGAAAGTAGACCACCCAGTGAGCTTATCTAGATTTGTGGTGAGCACTTTGAACTCCCAAGTGCTTCATAGAAGTTTATAACGCAGAGCCATGAAAATAAAAAATCTTTTTTTCCACAAAAATTTTTTAGCCCCCAATTTTTTATTTTCCCAAGGTTAACAGGAGAAATTAGACCCCCAAAGTTGTTGTGCAATTTGTCCTGAGTACGCAGATGCCCCATATGTGGGGGTAAACCACTGTTTAGGCGCACGGCAGCGCTCAGAAGGGAGGGAGCACCGTTTGACTTTTTGAACGCAAAATTGGCTGGAATCAATGTTGGCGCCATGTCGCATTTGGAGACCCCCTGATGTACCTAAACAGTGGAAACCCCCAATTCTAGCACCAACCCTAACCTCAACACACCCCTAACCCTAACCATAACCCTAACCCCAACCCTAACCCCAACACACCCCTAACCCTAATCCCAACCCTAACCATAACCCTAACCACAACCCTAACCCTAATCCTAACCTTAACCATAACTCTAACCACAAACCTAACCCCAACACGCCTCTATCCCTAATTCCAACCCTAACTCTAATCCCAACACTAACCCTAACCCTAATCCCAACCATAATCCTAACCCTAATGCCAACCCTAACCCTAATCCCAACCCTAACCCTAACTTTAGCCCAACTCACTTTAGCATAACTCTAACCCTAATGGGAAAATGGAAATAAATATATTTTCTTTATTTTATTATTTTTCCCTAACTAAGGAAGTGATAAAGGGGGTTTATTTACTATTTTTTTTTATTTTGATCACTGTGATAGGGTCTATCACAGTGATCAAAATGAAATAATAGGAAAAATCTCCCTAATGTTGCAGGGTTCCCTCCAGGAGATCTTGGCAGGTGCACTGTACATGCGCCCGCCATTTTCTTACTGGAAGAAGAAGCTGGCGGCAGTAGGGGGAAGCAGGAGGACCCAGGGACACTGGGAGGTACTGGGGGTAGATCAGGGACCCTATTCCTCTCTCCTCCAATGTGCAATCACATCAGAGGAGAGAGAAATTAAATGGCAAATCGAACTTTTTTTAAGTCACCGTTATACAGTTAATAATGGTGATTGCAACACCGGGGTCATTAAAAACCAACCCAAATCATGTTCTCTGGGTTCTTGGCTACCCCTGGCAGCTGAGACCCTGGAGAAATTTGGACTCAGGGGGCGCTATACACTTTTTCCACTGCGCCGTGAATTCATGACGCTGTGGTTTAAGTACCCTTAACTGCCACTGTTAAAAGGCGTATCGGCGGTCGTTAAAGTGTTAAAGGCACAGTTCACAGACAGAGTCCACTGAGCAAATGGTCAGAGAGCACTCCCAGCCCTTGCACATAAATAGATGAGACCGACACAGCTTTCCCCACAGTTTTTCTTGTTCTCTCGCCGGTCACAGTAGTCCAGGCGAAATAGAGTCCAATAAGGCAACAGGAAAATAACTTTTAATGAACAGGGATGGAATTGAATGGAAAGAGTGCAACACTGGGTTTCCTGATCTCTCCCTGCACTTTCCACAGCTGTACTCACAGCAGCCATAGATTTCCAGTAGTCCATGCCCTGGAATCTGGGCGCTTAAAACCCCTTCATCCGGGGGCCTTCCAGAGTCCTGGGGCCCGTTTTGCAGTCCTTAGTTCTCCTTTAGTCCATAGGACTTTTCAGTCCTTGGGGCCCTTTTAAATTCTCAGTCCAGGGCAACAGATCTCTCCCTTCTGTGAGTCTGGCAGTGTCCCGTCTATAGCAGCTTCCTGTTCCCTCTCTGCTGCTGGCCCAGCCCACCAAGTTAACTAGCTCTTTCCTAACTCTAACACATAAGCACAGACTTAGCATGTCATATTACCAACAGTAGTTAAAGAGGAACTCCCCACATTACATGTTAATACACATACAAACATTATAAACATAGCTCGTTAAGAACACGTGGACATTTTACATTAAGGTATTAACCCATAGGTACTCCATTTGGGTACAGCATATATTACAATAATGAACACATAACATATTTATATAAAGTGCACGAGGGTCACACGGAAGGAGGAGAAGGCGCAATTGAGGGGACCTGCCACCTCCTTACATCTGCTTAGAAAAAAGACACTACTAGGACATGTGCAATAGACATGTGAATACAGCCTTACATATAGGTTTCTCCTAAGGAAATTGAGGCATGTTGCTAGGATTTGCCATCCTTGTCTGTGAGTGGGGGTTTTCAACTACTGTGACCCTTGATAAGCACTAGAAGAAAGTGGCAGTGGAGCTATGTGCCATGCCACTATACACCCTGACTTCTGTGGTGAGAGTTTTCAGAAGCTTTATTAATAACTCATTATAGTCAATGATTGACTATGTGAACACCACCAACAATAGCTGAGCAGAGCCAACGGGAGCTGAAGTAGTAGGGCACTTTTCTAGCGGTGCTGCACTCCTTTGTAAAGCTGAACAGATCACAGTGGTCAACCATTCATAGCATTTCTATTGATATGTCATCAATGTGAGCTAACTACTATAGATTGGTCAGCATGATAAGAAGGCAGATTAACAGAAAACTTACAGTATTTGTTCTATAAAAAGTCCTTTTTATTTAAATGGACATTATGGAAAGAAAAAGTTTTTTAATAGCTTCAGTGCTTCATAATAAGGTCTTAAAATTACAGGTGCCAAATTTTTGTTGTTCCCATGGTAATACTTCGTGCACTATGTTCTTAAAATCATCGAGAGAGAGAATTCCTAATTACAAAAGTTTTATGTTCTAATTGTAGACTCAAATACTATATACCTAAGGAATCATTTTGGTGTCCATAATAAAACAACAATGTTAGTCTTTATGGGAGAAAGCGTGTATGGCCTCCTATTTTACTTAGTTTTACTGACAGTGGTGAACAGATAGGGAAGGCATTGCAGTGATTAAGACCAGTGGGAGAGAGTTTCAAAAAGTCTAATTTTTAGAAAATGCAAACTTAGACTAAACAGTCTTAAATGTTCAAAATTTATCTCAGTGGCTCCTATTTGATAATTTTTATCTGGTCTTAAATCATCTATTTGTTGCCTTTCTTTGGGCCTTAAATTAAAGCAAAATTTTGAATCAGTTTTGGTGCAAAGTGTTTAATTTCAATCCATGCCCAGTTTGCCATCAATTTGAACATCTTTTCAAATAAGGGGCAAAGAGTGTCTAAAAATGTAAAAGTCTCGTATAAAAGTGCTCTTGCACAAATTGCACCAAAATTCTGGTGCACTTAGCACTTTGTTCTGCCCACTAGGGCAAAAAGACGAGGTTAAATAAATGTTGCCAATTTAATAAGCTATAATACTCTGTTACTGATTTCTAATGTGGTAATAGCATCATCTCTTGAAGCTTAATTATTTTACATTATGCTTTTCTGTAAAACATTCAGCTGCATTGTGGGAGAGACCAAAGCATTTTGGGTAAAGGTCCTTTTGATACAGAAGTTTTCTAGACAAGTGTGTGTCTTGTCCCCTCCATTATCTTACTTGAACTCTGTTATCCTGGACAAAGTATATCTGTTTTACTACATAAATTTTGATTCTATACATCCATCTGCTGACAAATAAAGAAGTTAGACGACAGAGAACAGTCTGCTTATTTTGGAAGATAGAAGAGGTTTATGCTGTATGTTAGATTGCACACCGTGTAAATATAGAAGACTACACAACATTAAATCAGATGCTATTTGCAAGTGTTAGTGGATTGGACTATATGGAGCATCCACACCGTACAGAGTACAGGTATTACAGCAGTCACCATTCAGTGACAAGTAACGAGAGTGCAGCCTTCCAGCAAATTCAGCACAATTGAGACCGCACTGAACTTGTTAGGAGTGGCGGAAGGCAACAAATAAAAAATATAAATGAAGTGCCTTCGCCACTCGGGGTCCACCGTGCGGTAGATGGAGAAACCGCAGCTAAGTGACGACAGAGCAATCTGGCGGTAATGTGCACAGGGTTAGATGACACCCAAGTGCACTAAGGAATCTCTGTTAAACGCACAGAGCAGATAAAGAAAATATAACAATGCTGAGCCTGTTAAGAACACAGGGACTCAGCGGTGCACGAGCGGTATATGGTCACCGGAGTAGTTAAAAGACGGCACTCACTCCGCCAGGACCTACCGTAAACTCTCGTGGAAAATAGTCACTGCAACTGCAGATGCAAACAACAGCTGCTACAGCAGCACGGCGTGAGACTGGCCGCAAGGTAACACCGCAGTAATGCAAACGCGATGTTAGACGCTAGCAAGTGCAATAGTGGAGTAATGGCGCGCTGGCGCTATTTACTGGCTATAACTCATTCCCTCACACAAGCGTAATATCCAAGGAAGGGGGTTTCAAATGAGTCATTCACCAGCACATGCATCCATCCACATACACACAGCAGCAAGTATGACTATACTAGCGCATGGCGGAACAGCCATGCACGCTTTTTATAGCAAACGGGACCTTCCGAAGACTTCCAGATCTCTTAGCTGAGCCAATGGAATCTGGAGCAGGACCTGAGCACCTGACTCCTGAGCTCCAATGGCCGATTGTCCCAAGAGCATGCTCAGAAGAAGGGACGAAGGACTTAGCCTCCGGAGAGAGTTGCTGTAAAGCAATCTCCTCTGCAATCTCCTTTGTATTAGACAAAGAGCAGGAGACTGCAGCATGTGTGGGTCTAGATTACTGCCTAGTAATGGCCGAAATCTGACTCCTAACAGAACTCTGTTCCTACCTAGACTCAGGTCTGCACAGAGATATTCAGCAGTCCGCATACAGACATGCTATGTCTGCTAGCCAAGAATCTTCAGTCAGGATGAGGTGTCAAGCAAGCCATTCTAACAAGTCTTCATTAAAATAATTAGCTGTTCTCACTCATGCAGAAGCTAAGGCGGTGAAAGTCAAATCTTCCTTGGCTGCACAAGAGATGCATCAAGCTAAAGCAAGATAATCAAGAAGCAGAGAAAGCACTTCTGGAAGCTGAAAGAGAATGTCTGCAGGCAGATCAAGAAGCAGAGAGAACACTCCTGCAAGTATCTCTGGAAAAACTTGCTGCAGAGAAATAGGCAGCAGCTGCAATAGCCAAGGCAGAAGCCATGGAGTTTCCTGAATCTGAGAAATGCATCAACATACTGACCAGCCCTAGATCAACAAGATCCAGAACAACACATCTCAGAGTATGTCCACCAGCATCCTATAACAGATGACAACCCTGATCCACAACATCAACCTATGCAGACCACCATAGTTCTTACCTTGAACCGCAGTATGAAAAGCAAGGAAGTATGCACCACAATGATGTTAGCCACAGTTAAGTTTCTACAGAACAAAAGGTACAGCCTACATTCTTATTTAAAGGGACATTCTTCATGACAGTATGGTATTATATGGACTACCCTAAGTCAGAAACTTCTGACAGGTATTGTGCTACACCACACTCGCAACTTACGTAACTAGAGCACACCGGTGTCATGGTTAGGACATGGTTAATGTCCGGTTCTCACAGGGTTAACTTTTGCCAGCCTCTCTTTGGATCTGGGAGGGGTATTTATACTCACTCCAGACTAGCATTCTCTGTCAGCTAAACTGTTATTCTGGCTGTGTGTCTGACCGACCCCCCTGGAGTGCGTGTACTGCATTGCTTGTTTGATTCCCGTGCATGACCCAGCCTGTCCCCTCACTCTGAACTCCGTCTCACTTTTTAGGTACTATTGTCTTCTCTGGTTCTGACCTCCTGGCTTGGCTATTGTTACTCCGCTACCGTTTGCCCCTATTGTACCGTCTTTTGCCCGTTCTGGTTTTCTGATCTATTGCTACGTCCTGACTATCTACTCTGTCTAACCCTTTGGTACTGTCCTGCTATCTCGTGCATTGACCCCGGCTTGATTTGGTTTCCGCCCCTGTCTATGCCCCTTGGTAACTTGTCCCGTAGTTACCTGTCTAGGAGTTTCCCTGCAGCTCCTAGCTCTGTGGAGCTTAGTCCATGCCCCCAGCAGTCACATGCTTCAGGTCCTGATAGTTTGAAGCACGCATTGTCACCGCTGCTGCCCTGCTCCACAGGTATCTTTGAGCACGGTCGGTTTTCTGTACTCAGGACATGCGCACTGGCTCAGTGAGCAAGTGTAGTGCAGTGTTCCTGACATTATAGCTGACCATTTCAGTTCTTTTCTTTTTCTCTGAAGGAAAAAAAAAGTGTGTTATCCTCATGGATCCAATACAAGCTTTGGCTGATCAGGTCAAGCACCTGACCCAAATGTTCCATAAACTCAATGTGGAACAGCGCACGATGGTTCATACCCAGCAACAGTTGGTGGTTACTGTGCAGGGGGCTGTCGATGCTGGGGCTTCTAGTTCTGGGGGTAGAGATGTGTCATTAGCGTCCCCCGAATCTCCGGTCAAATTGCCAGACCCTTTCTCAGGGGATAAAAAGGAGTTCAGGTCTTTCAGAGAATGATGCAAGCTTTTTTTTTCTCTAAGGCTCCGCTCCTCCGGGGATGAGTTCCAGAGGGTGGGGGTCATTATTTCCCTACTTCAGGGGGCTCCACAGGCATGGACTTTCTCTCTCTCTTCCTCTGCTCCTGAACGTATGTCTGTGAATTTGTTCTTTGAGGCTCTGGGGCACATTTATGATGAGCCTGATACAGTGCGTCTGGCAGAGGATATGGTGATGAGTGTGACACAGGGGAGGCACTCTGCTGAATGGTTCTGCTCAGAGTTTAGACGTTGGACGTCCGAAGTATCCTGGAACGCCGCCGCCCTGAGAGGGATGTTTCGCAGGGGCCTGTCTGACCATCTGCAGGACGCTCTGGCATTACATCCGCCTCCTGATACCCTGGAGGACGCCATGATGCAGGCTGTCCGTATGGAGTGGAGACTCTATGCTAGAGGAATGATGCAACAAGAGTCTCCCTTGTACCCCAAATTGTGTGACACTGCACCTGTATCTGAGCCCATGGAGGTTGGGTCAGTCTCGGTTAAGGAGAAAGAGAGAAGGCACCGTAGAGACAACCTACTATGCTTTTACTGTGGAGCCTCTGGACATTGGAAAAGGAATTGCCCCTCCTGCCCTTCTTCAGAGAAACCATCAGAGAATGGGCAACAATCGAGGAGGTTGTCCAGACTCCCAGGTACATTTTTTCTCACGTATAAAAATGGTGCCCCAGGTTGAATTGGAACTTGCTGGTGGTCCTGTTATGACCACCGCCTTTGTCGACTGTGGTTCCTCCATTGATCTGATTGATGCCCAAGTTGTGACTCTTAATAAGATAGGGACAGTCAGGTTAAAAGACCCTGGTAAAATTGTGGCTGTGGATTCATCCCCTCTTACCCGGGATGGAATTTGTTTTATGTCTGAAGTTTTTTCTATGAAAGTGGGTTCCACTCATGTGGAAAATTTAAGTTGTTTCATTATGAATAATCTGCCTGCAGGACTGGTATTGGGAATGCCCTGGTTGCAACGCCACAATCCTCTTATTGATTGGGTGAAGGGGGAGATCACCCGATGGGGATGTAATGATATTGGTCTGAGTTGTAACCCGGTTCCTGTTGTCAATCCGATAAAATCTGTATCTGTGTCATCTGTCGGTCTGGAGGGTATTCCGGAGTACCTGAGAGACTTTAAAGATGTGTTTTCCGAAAGCGAGGCTGAGGCGCTCCCACCACATAGACCATATGATTGTGCTATCGATTTAGCACCTGGAGCCAAATTACCCAAGGCTCGTTTGTTTAATTTGTCCGGGCCTGAGCGCCAAGCTATGAAAGAGTACATTAAAGAAAGCCTTCGCAAGGGGCATATTCGGCCCTCGGTCTCACCCGTGGCAGCGGGGTTTTTCTTTGTAAAGAAAAAAGATGGTGGGTTGCGACCGTGCCTCGACTTTCGAGAACTGAACAAAATTACTGTTAAGAACACGTACCCTCTCCCGTTGATTCCTGATCTATGCAATCAACTCACGGGGGCCAAATGGTTTTCTAAGCTCGATCTACAAGGGGCTTATAACCTTATAAGGATCCGGGAGGGGGACGAATGGAAAACAGCGTTTCTGACAACGGAGGGACTATTTGAAAACCTGGTTATGCCCTTCGGCCTCACTAACTCTCCTGCGGTTTTTCAGAAATTTATTAATGTTGTTTTTTCTGACTTGATTGGACATTATATAGTCATTTACCTGGATGACATCTTGATTTACTCTGAGGACAGTCAGTCACACTTGCACCATCTGTGTACGGTTCTTATGAGACTCCGGGAGAACCATTTGTATGCTAAGCTGGAGAAGTGCTCATTTTTTATGCAAGAACTATCTTTTCTGGGTGTAATTGTATCCGGGGAGGGATTCCGCATGGATCCAGGGAAGGTTCAGGCCATTACAGATTGGGTGCAGCCTCATGACCTGAAGGGGTTGCAGCGATTTCTGGGCTTCGCTAATTATTATAGGAAGTTCATTAAAGGGTTCTCGCAGGTGGTGAAACCCTTGACGGACCTCACTCTTAAAGGGGCAGATGTAAAAAATTGGTCCGTGGCCGCAAAAAATTCCTTCCTGGCATTAAAGAAGTGTTACTACAGCCCCTTTAATGGTACAACCCGATTCGTCAAGACGTTTTATCGTCGAGGTCGATGCTTCGGAGGTGGGGGCGGGGGCAGTATTGTCACAGGGCCCCTCTACCCTGACTAATCTCAAACCCTGTGCCTTTTTCTCTAAGAAGTTCTCTTCGGCCGAGAGAAACTATGATGTCGGTAACAGGGAATTGTTAGCAGTTAAATTGGCCTTCGAAGAATGGAGGCATTTTTTGGAGGGGGCCGCTCATCCCATTACGGTCATCACTGATTATAAAAACCTGGCCTATATCGAGTCTGCTAAGAGATTGACCCCCAGACAGGCTAGGTGGGCACTTTTTTTTTCTCGATTTCATTTTACCATCACGTTCCGACCAGGGTCTAAAAATGTAAAGGCGGATGCCGTATCCCAAAGTTTTGATTCTGTGTCCCCTCCAGAACCTCCTTCCTCCATTCTTCAACCGGGAGTGGTTGTAGCCGAAATCTCCTCTGAGTTACAGAGAGAGATTTTGGAAGCACAAGCTCCCAGGAATAAACCCCCAGGTAAATTGTTTGTACCCGAACAATTCCGTCCCACACTCCTTCAAGAATTTCATGATTCTGTGTTAAGTGCACAACCTGGTATTGCAGCTACCCGGGGGGCAGTATCTAGGGGTTTTTGGTGGCCCTCTATGGGTACTGATATAAAAAGGTTTGTGAATACTTGTGGGGTGTGCGCGAGCTCTAAAAGCTCTCAGGTCCGGCCGGCCGGGGAATTGGTGCCTTTGCCAATTCTAGATAAACCATGGACACACCTGTCCATGGACTTTATCACTAATGTTCCACCTTCCAAGGGCAACTCAGTGGTATGGGTAGTGGTTGATAGATTTTCTAAGCAAGCCCACTTTGTGCCATTACCTGCATTACCATCTGCTGAAACCTTGGCCCACTTGTTTATACAGCACATTGTTCAACTGCATGGAGTGCCTGTGAACGTGGTGTCAGACAGGGGTGTGCAATTTGTGGCCAGGTTTTGGAGAGCGTTTTGTATGAAGTTGGGGGTCATGTTGTCATTCTCCTCTGCCTATCACCCAGAATCCAACGGACAACCTGAACGTACCAACCAGTCATTGGAGCAGATTCTGAGATGCCTGGCCTCCTCCAGACAGGAAGACTGGTGTGAGGTATTACCCATGGCAGAATTTGCATTCAACTGTCGGATTAATCAGTCTACCAGAAAGTCTCCCTTTCAGGCCAATTATGTGTTTGTTCCACAGTTTGAGGAATTTTCCCGTATGGATTCGGATTGCCCTGGTGCTGAGGGGATGGTACAACAATTAAAAACCCTCTGGAAGGAGGTGCAGTGGAACATCTCCAAAGCCCAGAAGAAGTTCAAACATTTTGCAGACAGGAGGAGGGGGGTGGTTCCTGCGATGACAGTGGGGGAAAAAGTCTGGTTGTCCACCCGTAACATCAAACTTAAAATACCCTCTATGAATTTGGGCCCCAAATTTATTGGCCCATCCAAGATTGTAGAGGTGATCAACCCGGTGGCATACAGATTACAGTTACCCACCTCCTTCAAAATCTCTAACGTCTTTCACAGGTCCCTATTAAAACCTGTGGGGACAGTTAGAGAACATCCCTCATCTGTGGCTCCACCAGTGTTGGTAGAGGGTCAACTGGAGTACCAGGTAGGGCGCATCATTGATTCACGGTGGGTGCGCCGGAGACTTCAGTACCTTATCCATTGGAAGGGATATTCCGTTGAGGATCGGTCGTGGGTTCCGGCAAGATCGGTGTACGCTGATCGACTGGTGTGGGCTTTTCATGCCAGATACCCTGAGAAACCTGGGGGTCCAGTGGCCCCCCATTAAGAGGGGGGTACTGTTATGGTTAGGACATGGTTAATGTCCTGTTCTCACAGGGTTAACTTTTGCCGGCCTCTCTTTGGATCTGGGAGGGGTATTTATACTCACTCCAGACTAGCATTCTCTGTCAGCTATACTGTTATTCTGGCTGTGTGTCTGACCGACCCCCCTGGTGTGCGTGTACTGCATTGCTTGTTTGATTCCCGTGCATGACCCGGCCTGTCCCCTCACTCTGAACTCCGTCTCACGTTTTAGGTACTATTGTCTTCTCTGGTTCTGACCTCCTGGCTTGGCTATTGTTACTCCGCTACCGTTTGCCCCTATTGTACCGTCTTTTGCCCGTTCTGGTTTTCTGATCTATTGCTACGTCCTGACTATCCACTCTGTCTAACCCTTTGGTACTGTCCTGCTATCTTGTGCATTGACCCAGCTTGATCTGGTTTCCGTCCCTGTCTATGCCCCTTGGTAACTTGTCCCGTAGTTACCTTTCTAGGAGTTTCCCTGCAGATCCTAGCTCTGTGGAGCTTAGTCCACGCCCCCAGCAGGCACATGCTTCAGGTCCTGATAGTTTGAAGCATGCATTGTCACCGCTGCTGCCCTGCTCCACAGGTATCTTTGAGCATTTTTTTTGTACTCAGGACATGCGCACTGGCTCAGTGAGCGAGTGTAGTGCGGTGTTCCTGACAACCGGCTCATATTGACACTGACCAAGCCACGATGAACTTTGCAAAGTTTTTTTCACCACGGGAGCTGGTCATCAAGGGACATTTGTGCTGAGCGCTACAGGGCATGGCAAGCCTCCTTCCAGAATGTCATCAGAGGTTTAGACCTTTCAAGTAGTGAGGAGTTAGATCTCCTGGTAAAGTGGCTTGGAAGCGAGTCTGCTGAATACGCGAAAGAATCAGGGAAGGGATACTAACATGAAGTATACAGATAAGTGCCTTCATATGGTGTGGGAAAGACTTGATGAATGTTATGGGTCAATATAAGCTAAATAAAATTCTTTATATAAGAGAACTGATAATTTTTCCAAAATAGTGAGTAAGGGTTTCCAAATGCACAGGGAACTGAGTGACTTGTTAATGGAGCTACAGGTTGCTCAGGCAGAAGGGGATCTGCCAGGTTAGGCAATCCTGGACACCACCACAGGTGTCAACCCATTTGCTCAGAAGCTACTTTATAACTTATGAGGGAACTGGGTCACACACGGTTCCCATTATAAACAGATCCATAATGTACCATTCATCTGATCTGGGTGTTTGTAGACTTTTTCACTCAACAGGCTTGGATTATAAAAAGACCCCAGTATTGACTTCACTCTGTCATGTTCCACTTCCCCTTGTATTAAATCTTGTAAAACATCGGTTGGTCTGACAGCCCCTCTGCCTTTGGATCGGAGACCCCGCTTCATAACTCGGGGTCCCGATCGCTGCCATGGAGACCTGATGTCGTCATAACAACATCCAGGTCTCCAGAGCTGAGAGACTTCCTGTCATGCGCAGTGCATGTCAGGAAGTCTCTCATGTTAGTGTTATAGAAGCTGGAGCGCTGACAGCTTATATAGCATGCAGATCTGCATGCTATAGAAGTGATCAGCCTGCACAAAATGAGTGACCCATGGCACTCCTTCCCTTCCGAGCTCTGCCATGCTCCCAAATACTGATTTACCCCCACATATAGAGTATCAGCACACTCAGGACAAATTGCACAACAACTTTTGGGGTCCAATTTCTCCTGTTACCCTTGGGAAAATAAAAAATTGGGGGCGAAAAGCTCATTTTTGTGAAAAAAATATGATTTTTTATTTTTATGGCTTTACATTATAAATTTCTGTGTAGCACTTGGGGGTTCAAAGTACTCACCACAAATCTAGATAAGTTCCTTATGGCGTCTACTTTCCATAGAAGATAGACTGTTCTTAGACATCATAGATCAAGAAATTGTAAAGGATGAGTCAAAAAGTTGGATCACTCCTTTACCATATAAACCCCAGAGACAACGCTTGCCCAATAACAGAAAACTTGTCTACAGTTGAATTGTCTCCCTCAAACATAAACTTCAGGAGCACCAGGGAAAAGAGAACACTTTTGAACCTTCATGGAGAAAATATTCCAGAATGATCATGCTGAAATCGCACTCCTACTTCAAGACTCAGAGGAGTGTTGGTACTTACCCATTTTCGGTGTGTATCATCCTAAGAAACCAGGTCAGATAAGAGTATTATTCGACTCAAGAGCAAGATGTGAAGGTGTCTCATAAAATGATGTCATGCTGTCCAGCCTAGACCTCAACAACAGATCTCTGGAAGTACTTCTATGCTTCCGGAGAGATGCGGTGGCATTTATGGTGGACATACAACAGATGTTTCACTGCGCTCTTGTCAAAGAAGAATACAGAAATTACTTGAGGTTCTTCTGGTACTGTGACGACTCCTATGAAGACATCGCAGAGTATCGAATGAGGTTCCACATCTTCCTAAACAGTCCATCCTCTGCATTCGCTGTCTATGGTATCAGACATTCTGCCAGAGAAGCTGAAACAAAGTATGGGTTGGACGTTAGATCCTTTGTGGAAAAGGATTTTTATGTAGACCACTGCCTGAAATCCACACCCACATATGACACTGCAATCAGTTTACTTAAAATGACTTGCTTAATCTATTCTGAAGTTGGATAAGATCACTTCTAACAGCTGTGAATTGATGGAAGCCTTTCCCTCCCAAGACTACTCAAGTTACCTAAAAGACTTTAACTTATTTAGTTACTTGTTTATATGTGAAGTGGGAGTGGTATTTCTAATAGGTCTCATGACCTGTATACATGGCACTGATGCACTTTATAATTAAGGCTGGCCACTCCATGTTATGAACCATTAGTCCTATGTGGGCAATAGTTTAATGAGAAGCAGGGACACTATCTTACATAGGTCTTTGGACCATTTTGACATGCAACTTTGCAAGGCACATGAATGCCTCATGCCTTAATTGAATATACTGTATGTACACAGTCTATTAGCATTTTGGCTTGAATTTGTGAACTCCATTTCACTTTATAGACTATGTTTGCATAGGATCTAATATAGTCATGATTTATTAGCCTAATGCTGGTGTTGGATTATTTCTAATAGGTCTTTGAACCATTTTATATATGTAACTTTTGCAATGTATGTGAATACATTATGCCTGTATTTACTATATATATATATTTTGTCTATTAGCATTTTGGGCTTAAACCTGCACTTTAATCAGCTTTGTAGATTTCATCTGCACAGGATATTTTTTATCATAGCAGTGTTACATTCTTGGCAGTGCCACTTTGTTTACACTACAGCATTATGTATATATTTCTTGAGTTCTACCAGTAGAATGACGTATGGACCTTGTTATAGTATATTGGATATGTATCTCGTTTTATCTCTTTTTTATGCTTTTTGGTATTGTATATGAATAAAGGCTATTCAATTTTATGGTTATATGCTTCCTGAACCTTATTGAATATTATGTTTGTTGGGAAGTGCCATTAATCTAGGCCCAATATATTTGGATATATTTTGAGGTTCTCAAACTGGAAGTCACTTGTTCGTCCCATTGCCTGTCTAATTTAAGTAGCTCAGTCTTACAAGTCAACAAATACCTAAAAGTCTGAAACCCTGCAAAGGTTAGGATCACTGCAAACATGCTTTTACCGTTTCCAGCCTAGGGAGAGCCAACATGATAATTCAACATGAAGGTTATGCTATAGAAATAGACAACGTCAACAAAAAGCAACCTGTTTCTAGAAAAAATGCTTTGAAGAATCTTGATCCAATCATTGATCAAAATGGGCTGTTAAGAATTGTAGGTCATCTTCATGATGCCAACGTAGAATTTATGGAGAAACATCCTGTAATAATTCCTGGACATCATCATGTCATGACTCTGCTCTAGTAACATCACTACATTCTAATGAAACACCTAGACCGATTGTTTACTGAAGGGTAGAGTTGAGCGAAACGGGTTGGTCAAATTCAAAAGTCGCCGACTTTAGCTAAAGTCGGGTTTCGCCGATCGAAACCCGACCATAGCGTGAGGTCGGCCATGAGGTCGCCGACCCGAGCGCCAAAGTCGCGTTTCAAATAATGCTTCCAGTGCCTTTTCTCAGCCATTGATGGAGGATGCACACTGCGGGCAACGCGATGACATGGGCAGCGGCCACCACCATCTTAGAGAAGGGCATTGAAGTGATTGGCTGGCTTTGTGTGACGTCACAGTGGCTATAAAAGGCCGTGACCGCCGACCACCATCTTACTTCTGCCGATCTTAGAATAGGGAGAGGTGCTGTTGCTGATTCTGAATAGGGAGAGGGTTAGGCAGGGAAGAAGAAAAAAAAATAGCTTCTGCTGATAGCGCTTTTCACTGTACAGTTAGTGTGCAGTGAAAGGGGAGGATTTTTGTTGTGTGCAGCAGCGCTGGTGGTGATTAGGCTGCCTTTTAAGGCTACCTGATAGCTGCATTGCTGTGTGCACACTGCTGTTCAAACTTCTTTTTTCAAAGCACTCCAACTTTTATTATTTTGTTTTGGTCAGTTACTGAGCGTTCATTTTTTCACACACTGGTTATCACGGACAAATACAAGCTATCTGTGTGTGACTCTGGAAAAACAAAAAGAGGACATTTTACATTTTTCCAGACCTACACCGTATAGAGCTGTCCGCTTTTCAAACTGTTTTGTATATCTGCTGTTTGATTACGGTCAAAACTATACAGAGACATCGTGTGTCACTCCGTATAAAAATAGACGGAGATTTACAATTTTCCATACAGACACCATATAGAGCTGTCCGATTCTCAAACAGTATTGTATATCTGTTGTTCGCATTACGGTCACATCTATACAGAGTCAGCGTGTGTGTGGGATACTCCATAAATACATATACGGACATTTCCATTTCTCCATACACCGTATTGAGCTGTCCGATTCTCAAACAGTATTGTATATCTGCTGTTCTCATTACAGTCACATCTATACAGAGTCAGCGTGTGTGTCTGACACTCCATAAATACATATACGGACATTTCCATTTCTCCATACACCGTATTGAGCTGTTCGATTCTCAAACAGTATTGTATATCTGCTGTTCACATTACAGTCACATCTATGCAGAGTCAGCGTGTGTGTGTGACATTCCTTAAATACATATGTGGAGATTGTTAGTTACACAAAAAACGTATACAGCTGTACACTTCTGATACAGTACCGTATATCTGCTTGTTGGATTACGGTGACTAACAAAATATTTACGTAGATTTAATTTTTTTAATACACCTTACACAGCTGGACGCTCCTTGTACAGTACTATCTCTCTGCTGGTATTTTTGGTACATCTTCCCAAACATGAGGAAGTATGGTGGAAGAGGCCGCGGACGTGGGCAGGGGGGCGCGGCTGGTACTGATGGTGGTGGTGCATCGGCTGGTTCTGGCAAAAGCACAATAGCAGCTAAGGCAGGAGGTGTTGAGCCTGCGTCATCGTCTGGCCCTAGAAGGCCTGTAAGGTTCCCTTTTCTTGGAGTAGGAAAACCTCTTTTAAAGCTGGAGCATCAGGAACAGGTTTTGGCGTACATTGCCGAAACAGCCACCAGCTCTATTGCCTCCTCTTCTGAACGTTCGAAACCTGCAAGCACGGAGTTGTCAGTGCAGGGTTCTGGTAAGGAAAAACCCCTTTCCTTGTGTCCTTCACCCCCACCAAAAGTTAAGGATGCGGCAGCCCACACTTCAGATTACTCTATGGAGCTCTTTTAACATACCATGCCTGGGTTAACAAGTCAAATCCTGAATTCCCCAGTCCAAGATGAATCTGACATGGAGTGCACTGATGCACAGCCACTGCTAGATAATTCTGCTGATATATTGACCCAGAGCACTACATTGCCCTCGCAGTCTACTGAGCCAGAATCTGACCCTGGTGAAACTCAGGTGCCCCTTCCCGCATACTATACCACCTTACACGGTGACACAGAGGAAGGTAAAGAGGAAGGTGCAGATGACTTTGAAGAGGAGGTGATGGATGACCCAGTTCTTGACCCGGATTGGCATCCATTGGGGGAGGAGGGTGGCGCTGGAAATAGTTCAGATAAGGAGAAGGATCTGCAGCAGGCATTGACATCGCAGCAGCGGTTATCTGGCAGGCCCGTAGCTGTCCAAAAACGTTGACCAAAAACTAAAAGATGATGTCTTTGGGCGACAGCAGACACACCGCGGAGGTACTGGCCGACTACTTGCAGCGACAAACTGAGTCATGGCTGGGCAGTCTACATCTTGAGGCAGGCAAGGTAGTCAGTGATAATGGCCATAATTTTGCAGCAGCCATAGCACTTGCAAAACTCACACACATACCTTGCCTGGCTCACACTTTGAACCTGGTGATGCAGCGCTTCCTTAATAATTATCCGGATTTAACATCCCTGCTCCATAAGGTGCGAAGTCTGTGCTCGCACATCCGTCGCTTGGCCGTACACTCCAGTCATATGCAGAAGCTGCAGCGGTTGTTCCACCTCCCCAAGCACTGCCTAATCATAGACATTGCAACAAGGTGGAACTCCACCCTGCACATGGTTGAGAGGCTGTGCGAACAGAGGCAGGCTGTAATGCATTTGTGGGAGGATACAATGGCAGGCAGTTTGAGGGAAGACATGGAATTGTCGGATGTGCAGTGGTCAAAGCTGAAAGACCTCTGTAAAGTCCTTCAGTGTTTTGAGGAATGCACACGGCTGCTAAGCGCAGACGATGCCATCATAAGCATGAGCATCCCACTTATGCGTCTGCTCATGCAAAGTTTGATGCACATTAAGGATCTGGCGTCTGCAGCAGAGGAGGAGGAACAGGAGGAGGAGGAGGAGGAGGAGGGAAGCCTTGCTGACAGTCAGCCATTGTCTGGTCAGGGAACTGTCCAGGATGAGGTGGAGGAAGAAGAGGAAGAGGAGGAGGATGAGAGGGATGATTATTTTGGGCAGGAGGATGCTTCTCAGGGGGCAAGAGAAAATGTTGGCATTCCATGGTCAGGTACAGGGTTTGTGCGTGACTGTAGGGATGTGGATTTGCCAGAAAGTGCTCCTCCACCCAGCAGTGGCAGTGCATTATTGACACCTGGAACATTGGCCCACACGTGCTATTATGCCTTGCGGATCCAAAAAAGGGACCCCCGCATTGCCAAAATGATAAAGGATGATGACTACTGGCTGGCCAGCATCCTCGATCCATGCTACAAAGGCAAATTGCACAACATCATGCCACAGGAGAACCTAGAGATAATATTGGCTAACAAACATGCAACTCTGGCAAACCGTTTGTTTGAGGCTTTCCCAGCACACCGCAGCAGTGCTGGTTCTCCCACGAGCCGTAGTGGGCACAATGGAAGAGGTGTTCGTGGTACACACAGCTGAAGTGGCGTTGGAGACATGGGTTTCATGACCATGTTGTGGACTGACTTCTCAAGTACCGCTCACACGACTGCTAATACTGCATCAATTAAAAGTGTAGAAACAGAATCAGTCACATGATAAAACTAGGGAAGACATCACCACTTGGCGAGCTACCCAGCAAAAAAACACACCAACTCCACACCAACTTTCCCTTGAGAAAGCGGCATCAGTGCTTGTGAAACGCGCGTCGGGGGTGGACATCTGGCTGTGGGGCCCTCTTTCTGACATCCATTCACCTTGGTAAGCTGCATGTCTTTATTTCTTTGGGGTCACTTGACCGGAGCGCTTGCAAATACATGATTATACTGTCAGATGGGTGCCCCTTTGTTTGCCTGCATGTTCCTTGGTGCACTATGACTATTTTGCTATACCTTTTATGTATTTTTGTATGTACAATAAACATTTACATTTATTTATTTCTTTTGTTTTCACCGTGTACTCCTGTTTCTCTGGTATATTATCAATTAAAAGTGACAGGAGACAGCAGTTGTCAACTATGGTTACAAACTACTTCTCCTCCCATATCGATGTTCTCCCTCACAGGTCATTCCCCTTTGACTATTGGGCCTCTAAACTGGATACCTGGCCTGAATTGACACAATATGACTTACAGGAGCTCGCTTGCCCTGCTGCTAGTGTGTTATCTGAAAGAGTCTTCAGTGCTGCTGGATCAATCCTGATAGAAAAAAGGACCCGTCTGTCGACCCAAAATGTTGATGATCTAACCTTCATTAAAATGAACCATGCATGGGTTTCAAAGGATTTTGTACCACCTTCCCCTGATGACACATAGGTTGCCAGAAAACTGCCTTCCTTTTGTCCTCCTCTTCCTCGGACTTGCCCAATTCTGCCATTTGCAGCTGCTGAATGTCCAGCCTACACATCAACATATGCCATTTTTTAAACCTCCCTAACTGGGCTGTCCACCCCCCCAAGGGCTGGGGTCAACACCTGGCACACCCAGGCAAGTGCCGTTGCTCTGAACAGGGGGATGGGCCCACTGATGGCCAACGGCACTGGCACAGGGCCCCTCATAGTACAATACAGTGTCTCTGACGGTGGGGGGGCCCACTCGCCGTCAGGCACACCAGCGTACTATGAGGGGCCCTGTGTCAGTACCATCGCCCACGAGTGTGCCCCCCCTGCTTGATCATGGCCACAGCACTTGCAAGTTGCAATACTTACCTCTCCGTGCTCCACCGCTGTGTAGTCTGGCCAGTTAAATCCTTCACAGGGACTGCCACTAGAAATTTGGTGTATTGATCGATGATGGTTAAGATGTAGCTATGGCCTGTCCTACTGGCTTCTACCTTCAGATGATCAATGGCTACCATTTGTAATGGACGTCAACTTACAAGGGGATGCAGTGGTGCTTTATGATCACCTTTCACTGTTGTGATAGCACAGACGTGTGACATTCCTGCCACCATTTTTCAATGTCTCCTCTCATGTCAATCCAATAGAATCGCCTATGGCCTGTGGCTTCTGTCTTTTGCACTCCAAAATGACCAGACACATCATGATAGGCAGTGAGGACCATGTCTACATCTCTCCCTGTGATCACAATTTGATGGAGACGAGTAACGGTGATGTGATCCACGCTACTGCGATAAAGCAATCCTTTCTTCACAAAGAACCGTTTTCGCTGTCTCCACAGACACAGTAATTGAGGGTCTGCATCGCCTCTGCAACATCTACCGGGAGGTTTTCCCGCGATGAGTAATTCCCAAATTTCTGCAAACACTCGACTTTCCGTCTGTACTTGTATCCATGTAGTTTCCAGTAGCGGAGAGTCTGGACTGGCTTACTGAAATTGAAATATATACGAAGATTTAAAAGTACCACAACTCTGTATACTGGTGTACGCTTCGAATACCTTTCCCTTTTTCTACTTTTTAAATTCTGGTGTAATACATACTGAGCCTGTGAGTGTCTGTGTCTGACTCCGGAAGTATAGACGGAAATTTACAATTACCCCTAGATTGGATACACCTGCTATGTGCTGATACAGTACCTTTGTTCAAAATTTGACATTATGGTATCATCCATAGTGAGTTAGCGTGTGTGGTTTACACCTTCTATATATATGGTGAATCGGAGGTACCAATTTTTACCCTATACTCAATACAGCTTGTATCTTGTTATATAGTACCTTTGTTCGACATTTAGTATTACGGTCAAATCCATACTGAGTAAGCGTCTGAGAGTGACTACGGGATATGTATACAGAGATTTGAATTGTACCCTATAATATATACTTGCTATCTTGTTATCCAGTACCTTTTTTACAACATTTTTTATTATGGTCAAACCCAGACTGAGTGAGCGTCTGAGTGTGACTCAGGAAATATATACCGAGATTTCAAATTTGGCCAACACTGTATAGAGCTGTACGCTTCTGATACAGTATCCTTTTTTGCTATTTAGATTCTGGTGTAATCCATAATGAGCGAATGTCTGTCTGTTACTCCGGAAATATATTTGGAGATATAAGATTACCCCAACACTGTATACAATGGTACGCTTGTGTTACATTACCCATTTACAGCTTTTCATATTCTTGTGTAATCCATACTGGGCCTGAGAGCGTTTGTGTCTGCCTCCTGAAATATATTCGGAGATTCAGAATGTTTACACTATACTATATATACCTTTTATCTTGTGATACTGTACCCTTTTTCAACTTTTTATTTTATTGTGTAATCCATACTGAGCCTGTGAGCGTCTGTGTATGACTCATGAAATATATATGGAGATTTACTGTTATCCCTAGACTGTATGGTTCTGATACAGTACCATATATCTGCTGGTATTTTGGGTCCATTTTCCAAAACATGAGCAATTATGGTGGAAGAGGATGCAGACATGGGTGTAGGGGGCCACCTGGTACTGATGGTGGTGGTGGTGCATCTGCTTGTAGTGCCAAAAACACAAGAGCAGCTAAGGCAGGAGGTGTTGAGCCTGCGTCATGGTGTAGCTCCGAAAGGCCTGTAAGGCTCCCTTTTCTGGGAGTAGGTAGACTGTTTTTAAAGCCAGAGCATCAGGAACTGTTTTTGGCTTACATTGCTGAAACAGCCTCCAGTTCTATCGCCTTCTTTTCTGAAGTTTCAAAAAATGCAAGCACTGAGTCGTCAGTGCAGGCTTCTGGTCAGGAGCAACCCCTTTCCTTGTGACCTTCACCCACACCAAAAGTGAAGGATGTGGCAGCACACACTTCAGATTACTCCATGGAGCTCTTTTCACATACCATGCCTGGGTTCATTAAAAATGGGGCCCATCATATACTGGAGCATTCCAAATGGGGGACATCAGACACTGGAGCATCATCCATGAGTCCCATCATATACTGTATCATTCCAAATGCGGGACATCAGACACTGGAGCAGCATTTACGGGGCCCATTATACACTGGAGCATTAGAAATGGAGCCCATTATATATGGAGCATTATTAGGGCCCATCATACACTGGAGCATCATCCATGAGGCCCATCATATACTGGAGCATTCCAAATGAGGGACATCAGACACTGGAGCAGCATTTACTGGGCCCATTATACACTGGATCATTAGAAAAGGAGCCTGTTATGAATGAGTCACCGAGGAGGAAAAAACAAAAAGCAAGCTAAGCCCAGAAAACCGGAGAGGTTGGTAACTAGCGGATTGCAGACCCCTGATCCTATCCACAACAACTAGCAGCAGCCGTGGAGCGTGCCTACGGTGGTCCTAGACGCCTCGTCATGGACGGAGAACTAAATAAGCCTAAAGAAAGAAAGGGAAAATCTAAACTGCCCCAGATCAGACCCCAAAGCAATAGACAGCCCCCAACATTTATTGTCGGTGAAACAAGATGAAAACACAGACACAGATAGAAAGATAGGCTGAGCAAACGATGGGGCCCTCGCCAACTAGAAAGGACAGGAAAGAAAAGCTGCTGTCTGCAATCACGCAAAAATCCCTGCTAAAAGAAATGTCCAAAACGTCTGATAGAAAAAGGCCCTGAAGTCGCTACACTTCAAATCACTATATCAGCACTCAGGTATATTCTGAAGACAGAGCAAAAGAGATCAACTGATCAGAGACAAAATGGGGATTCAGCCCAGTCCCAGCCAGGGCTGGCTGAACACAAAAGCTAAGTAAACCAGACAAAAACTCATATGAACAATAGCAGAGAAAACTTAGCTTTAGGAAGGCAGGAACCAAACTGGAAACCAGAAGTCACAGTCAGGAAAAATCACCAGCAAGAAACTAGGGAGTCGGCTGCCTTAAATCCAATCAGAAACTCCTGATGTCCGATCACAGTCCTCTTCCTCAGGTGGCCGGTCTCTGCCATTTAGATCAGCTTCATTACCTCCCTTCACCAACAGAGGGAGTCCAGATAGAGAACTCACTACTCCTCTGTCAGCACAGCCAGCTCCATAACCCTCACCAGAAGCCAGAGGCAAACCCGAAAATGAGCTCACAACAGGAGCCCATTATATATGGAGCATTATTTGGGCCCATAAGACACTGGAGCATGATCCATGGGACCCATCATATACTGGAGCATTCTAAATGGGGCAGATCAGACACTGGAGCAGCATTTACGGGGCCCATTATACACTGGAGCATTAGAAATGGGGCCCATTATATATGGAGCATTATTTGGGCCCATAACACACTGGAGCATCGTCAATGGGGACAATCATGTACTGTAGCATTAAGTGGAACTCATCATACAGTATACTGTATGGAACATTATATGTGACCAATTATTCTGTATGGAGAAATATATGGGGCTCATTATTCTGTATGGTGCAAATGAGGTGGCCATAATACTGTATGGAGTAATATACTGTCCTTTTTTTGAGCTATTATACAATTTAAAATAGATCAGTCATGTCATGAAAGCAGTGAAGTATTTGACATTGTACTATACACATATTTCTGTGCCGTATCGGAGCATCATGAGTTGTGGTATGTGTTAAAGGGGCGCACTGACACTCTTTGGCCCAGGGCACACGAAAACCTGGAGCCAGCCCTACCCCCCACAAACTTTAGCCAAATAATCCCCAGTTTTCAATGCGCAACTATTATTATGATGTAAATTAAGGTTGACAAGCTTCAGTAATAAGAATTGATGTTTTTGGCATTGAAATGGGCACTGTAGGTGTGTTTACTGTCCTCCACTCCCTGCCGACTTTGCTTCCCCATTGACTTGCATTGGGTTTCATTTTTCAATCGGCTTCCTACTTTTCCTTATAGTCGGACGATTTCGTTCAACCCGACTTTTGCGAAAGTCGGGTTTCATGAAACCCGACTCGACCCTACAAAAAGGCAAAGTCGCTCACCTCTACTGAAGGGAATCTCTGAGCCAAGAGATATGTGAGTAAACTCATCTACAACTGTCTTACCAAACTTTGTGGTGTGTTTCAGAGCCCAAAGATGGCGAATTTCCCATCTGAAAGACTTATTACAGATGTTCCCTTCGCCAATGTTGGTCTGGATGTATTTGGTCCTTGTCGGTGGTTACAATGTGCACTAGAGGGATTCATGCCAATGTGAAAAGATGGGTGTTCATGTTTACCTGTATGTCCATCAGAGCTGTATATATCGAAGTAATTGAATCCATGGAAATTTGAAATTTCATAAACAGACATCAATGTTTCATTGCCATCAGAGGCCCAGTGAAGTACATTCGTGCTGATAGAGGCACAAATTTTGTTGGAGCAGTAAAGGAACTTCAAATTGCTTTGAACTTAAACACTACCAATGTGGACATATACTTAAGTGAGCAAGGATGTATGTGGACTTTTAATTTATCACAATCTTCTCACATGGGGGTGCTTTGGAGAGAATGATAGGAATAGTACACAGAATCCTGGACTCGATCTTCTTGCAAGCAGGAAGTGCAAGATTCACATATGAAAGTCTGACTACATTTTTGGCAGAAGTTTCAGCTATCATGAATGCCAGACCAGTGACTGTATTTTCTGGCGACTGGAGATCCAACTGTTTTCACTCCTGCCATGTCACTCACTCAGAAAACCAGCGCTTTGAGTGCTTTTCTTGGAGAGTTCAGTGAAAAATACCTCTACAGATGGCAATGGGGACAGGTGCAGAGTATCTCTAATATTTTGTGAGGCAAATGGAGAAAGCAGTATCTTTTTACCATAGAACCAAGGAAGAAGTGGCAGACCGACAAACCAAACATCAAACCTGGTGATGTTGTACTCTTGAAAGACAATCAGTCTCACTGGAATGAGAAGCCACTAGGCCTAATCACCAAATTTTCCCAAGTAAGGATGGAGTGTGCGCAAAGTCCAAGTCAAAGTGTGAAAGTCTGGTAAGAGTAAACTATTTCTTCAGGCCAGTAACGGAACTTTTTGTTGCTTTTGCCAAAGGAGGCTAGTAGTGGCATCAGATGAATCCAAGAGGGGAGTGTTCTGCCCATCAGGGTACAAAAGAAGAACTTAAATTATTGTTGTCACTTTAGTAAGCTGTAATACTCTGTTAGTGATGTCTAATGTGGTAATAACACCATCCGGTGATTTTTAATTGTATTAAAAGTTGTCTTTCTATGAAGCAGTCAGTTACAGTGTGGGAGAGACCAAAGCATGCTGGGTAAAGGTCTTTTTGATACAGAAGTTTTTCAGACACTTGTGTGTGTCTTGTTCCCTGCATTATCTTACTTGAACTCCATTATATTGTGCAAAGTATATCTGGTTTACCACATAAATTTTCATTCTATACATCCATCTGTTGATGAATAAACAAGTTACACTACAGAGAATGGTCTGCTTATTATGGAAGATAGAAGAGGTTTATGCTGTATGTCAGATTGCACACCGTGCTAACATGTAAGAAGGCAGAACACATTTTGTCCAGCATGAAAAGTTATTACATTTTGAAAATCACTTTGTTGAGGAATTTGTCTTTATTCCTGTAAAAAATGCATGAAAATGGCTTCCAAAACCTTGCTTTACCCCAGTCTATTTGCCTGTCATTAGCAGCATTGATATCTGAATATACACTTGGCGCACAGGTGATGACAGTGATGGGGTCGGCACCTGTCTCCTCAGAGTGTTGTATTTATCAGAGCCAACTTCTGCAGCAGTTTATCCCCACAGTTAATGAGACACAGACACTGAACTGGCCTTTTCGCTTAAAGCATCCATACTCCAAATGAATACAATCTGATAGCAATGCAGTTAAAGGCAGGCAAATAATCTGGGGATAATAAGGGGTTTGGAAGACACTTGCATGCATTTTTTACATGGCTGAATAAAGATCTATTAAAGTTTTATAGTTTTAAGGGTTGAAGGACGTAAGTGCATCCTATTCAAACTACAACCTAACATGATGATCCAGAAGAAGGCAAAAACCCTATAAGATTGGTGCTGATTGCTCCATATGAAAGCAAAAATTCCTTCTCTACTTCACTTACAACAATCAGACTAGTTCCCTAAATCAATGTCCCATCACAGTATTTAGTGCCCAAAATCTGTAATATTATCCTTTTTAAGAAAAGCATTTTAAGAATAAGAAAGGCTTGCACTTTTTCAGTGAATCAACCATACAACATGAGTGGCAGAGAATTACATAACGTCACTGCTCTTACAGTAAAGAATCTGTGTCTGTGATAATGATTAAACCTTCTTCTTTTATTTGTCTTTGCAGCAGCTTCCTGGCACTGGTCACTAAAGTTTAGTTTGCTGTCCACCCATATACCCAAGTTTTTTAATTGTTTTGTAAAGTATCGTAACTCTCCATGCTGCACCAAGTTATGTAAAAAATGAATAATTACTCTATCAACTGTTGTAGAAATATCCACAGCACTCTCAAGGCATTAATTGCAAGGTGATTTCATTCAATGATGTATATACATAGATGTGAAGCAAATCTTGCAAATCCAACAAAGCAGAAGTGACACTTAAGGTGTAGGGAGTTTCGACCCGCCCCGGGTCTTTATCAAGAGTCGCTGAGACTAAAAAATAAAACAATATTGTATAATTGCTAGTGTCTAATACATACAGTGGGTACAGAATGTATTCAGACCCCTTTAAATTATACACTCTTTGTTTCATTGCAGCCATTTGGAAAATTCAAAAAAGGTTCATTTTTTTCTCATTAATGGACACTCTGAACCCCATCTTGATGGGAAAAAAAACAGAAATGTAGAAATGTTTGCAAATTTATTAAAAAGAAAAACTGAACTATCACATGGTCATAAGTATTCAGACCTTTTGCTCAGTATTGAGTAGAAGCACCCTTTTGAGCTAGTACAGCCATGACATGAGTCTTCTTGGGAATGATGAAACAAGTTTTTCACACCTGGATCTGGGGATCATCTACCATTGTTCCTTGCAGATCCTCTCCAGTTCCGTCAGGTTGGATGATAAACATTGTTGGACAGCCATTTTCAGGTCTCTCCAGAGATGCTCAATTGGGTTTAGGTCAGGGCTCTGACTGGGCAAGTCAAGAATGGTCATAGAGTTGTTCTGAAGCCACTCCTTTGTTATTTTAGCTGTGTGCTTAGGGTCATTGTCTTGTTGGAAGGTGGACCTTCGGCCAAGTCTGAGGTCCAGAGAACTCTGGAAGAGGTCTTCATCCAGGATATCTCTGTACTTGGCCGCATTGATGTTTCCTTCAATTGCAACCAGTTGTCCTATCCCTGCAGCTGAAAAACACCCCCATAGCATGATGCTGCCACCAGCATGTTTCACTGTTGGGATTGTATTGGGCAGGTGATGATCAGTGCCTGGTGTCCGACACACAAACTGCTTAGAATTATCACCAAAAAATTCTATCTTCGTTTCATCAGACCAGAGAGCGTTATTTCTCATAGTCTAGGAGTCCTTCATGTGTTTTTTTTAGAAAACTCTATGCAGGCTTTCATATGTCTGGCACTGAGTTCCATTTGGCCACTCTGCCATAAAGGCCTGACTGGTGGAGGGCTGCAGTGATAGTTGACTTTGTGGAACTTTCTCCCATCTCCCTACTGCATTTGTGGAGCTCAGCCACAGTGATCTTGGGGTTTCTTTTTTACCTCTGTCACCAAGGCTCTTCTCCCACAATTGCTCAGGTTGCCTGGATGGCCAGGTCTTGGAAGACTTCTGGTGGTCCCAAACTTCTTCCATTTAAGGATTATGGAGGCCTCTGTGCTCTTAGGAACACTGAGTATTGCAGAAATTCTTTTGTAACCTTGGCCAGATCTGTGCCTTGCTGCAATTATGTCTCTGAGCTCATTGGCCAGTTCCTTTGACCTCATGATCCTCATTTGGTCTGACATGCACTGTGAGCTGTGAGGTCTTATATAGACAGGTGTGTGACTTTACAGATCAAGTCCTATCAGCTTAATTAAGCACAACTGGACTCCAATGAAGGAGTAGAACCATCTCAAGGAGGATCACAAAGAAATGGACAGACAGCATGTGAGTGTCTGAGCAAAGGGTCTGAATGCTTATGACCATGTGATATTTCAGTTTTTCTTTTCTAATAAAGTTGCAAACATTTCTACCTTTTTTCAGTCAGGATGAGGTGCAGCGTGTACATTAATGAGAAAAAAAAATAACTTTTTTGAACTTTCCAAATGGCTGCAATGAAACAATGATTGAAAAATTTAAAGGGGTCTGAATACTTTTCGTACCGACTGTAAATGAAATATAAACATACTAGAGGTGTGCCTGATGCTATCACATTGGGAGGGAAGTGTGTGTGTGGGGTGTGTGTGTGTGTGTGTGAGTATGTGTGTGTGTACATGTGTGTATGAGTACATATGTGTGTGTATACATGTGTGTGTGTGCATACATGTGTGTGTGTACGTGTGTGTGTCCCGCAGCTGCCTGCCCACCCACCTCCGTGCAGTCACAGCCGGCAGGAAAGAGGGTGGTTTGCTGCCTGTGCTGGAGATGTGAGTACATGTGTGTGTGTATATGTGAGTATGTGTGTGTGTATGTGAGTATGTTTGTGTGTATATGTGAGTACATGTGTGTATATGTGAGTACGTGTGTGTATATGTGAGTACGTGTGTGTGTATGTGAGTACGTGTGTGTGTATGTGAGTATGTGTATGAGTACGTGTGTGTGTATGTGAGTATGTGTGTGTGTGTGTGTGCATGTGAGTACTTGTGTGTGTATGTGAGTACGTGTGTGTATGTGAGTATGTGTATAAGTATGTGTGTGTGTATGTGAGTGTGTGTGTGTATATGTGAGTGCTTGTGTGTATGTGAGTACGTGTGTGTGTACATGTGGGTGTACGTGTGTGTGTGTGAACGTGTGTATGTACGTGTGTGTGTGTGTACGTACATGTGTGTGTACATGTGTGTGTATGTACATTGTGTGTACGTACATGTGTGTGTATGTACATGCGTGTGTGTGTACATGTGTGTACGTACATGCGTGTGTGTACGTACGTCCATGTGTGTGTGTACACATGTGTGTATGTACATGTGTGTGCACGTACGTGTGTGTGTATATATGTGCGTGTGTGTGTATATGTAGATGGTGGGCAGGCAGCGGCGGTTCCGGAGGGGTGGTCCTGCGGTGTGGCGAGCAGCGACTGGTCCAGCGGCGGCGGGTCCAGCGGCGGGCGGGTCCTGGCAGCAGCCAGCCAGCAGGAAAGACTGCAGCTTGTGTCCTGTGCTGGAGATGGGGTGCGGTGCCACCAGAGGGCACCCGAACACCATCTCCAGCACAGGCCGCAAGCCGCGGTCTTTCCTGCCGGCCGTGACGGAGGTGGGTGGGCAGGCAGTAGCGGGTCTGGGGGGGGTCCCGGTGGTGTCCTGCTGGTGGTACTGTGGAAGGGCCTGGTACCACCAGCGGGTGGCATATTGGATTACCCATCACTTGGGTATTCCAATATGGCGGTCGGCGTACTTCCGGTGCGGCGCATTGGATTGTGGGATTCGGGGACATCCAGACGGAAGTGGATGACAGACAATTTAAGGCAATTATATATATAGATATACAATATAAGGAATAGAAAAAGGAAAGTGAAAAAGCAGCACAGAAAAATAATAACTGGGTGCAAAAAGCCTTCCAGGTATGTACCAAAACTTAGCAGATATATCCAAAAAGATGAAAGCAGAACACCATGGTAGAGCCAATTCAGTGCAGTTTAATTGCCCATCTGGCGACGTTTCGGTCCCCAAGAAATGTGAAAAAGGTCCACATATATATATAGCTGACCGCATTAATGTAACGTTATGTATGGTAAGGAAAAAGAAGAGAACATGTGCTAAATGGATATATGCATTGATATCATATATGCCATATATAACAATAGTGCATCGGCTCAAGTGGAAGGGCCATAGCTATCTCTACAAAAACTTATTTGGCTAACAACCTACTCCCCTGACACTTTGCACCTACTTTGTTTTTTTGAGTGCACACCAATTTTCTTCACTCCATAAACTGTATGATCGGTATTTTTCAGACCAATGCAATATATTTTTTTTTATTGTGAGCCAAATCAAATTCATTTTTAATGTAAAAATGAGGCCTTCATAGGGAGGGCTGTCTTCCTTTTTGCTGACAATCTAGATATTTGATTATCTTGTGCCAGCAAAATAACAGATATAGCAGGGAGGGAGTATTGCAAGTCTGCAGCCTCCCTGTAGAGCAGGGTAATCCTCCAGGTGCTGAAATGGACAGGGCCTCCTGGCTTGCTCAGCCTCTCTGCAGGACACAGGTTAAAAGGAGTGCACATTTCATGCCCAGCTGTGCTCTGTTAGATTTAGTGACCACCTGTAAATCTGCCACAAATCACAAATTTGCAGTAATCTGTCTTGCGGATGGAGAAGCTATTTTTTCGATGACTTTTAGCACCTTTGTTCCTCTCTGAGCCCAAGGCAGGCACTGTCATCATCTACAAGCCTAGAGGAGACACAGCGCTTTTCCACAGCTCCTGACAATGTGCCATACAAACAATCACGGCAATGTTATTCCCGGTAATCTCTAATGTGTGGCAAAAGCATCAAGTCTGCGTGTGCTTCTAAGTTATGAGTAGACAGCACTCACTTAAAAGATCATCCACAAATCATGAAAAACATATTTTTTTAGCAAATCCCCAGAACAGGAGGATTAATGGGGTAGCCGTCCTTATTTTCTCTAATCCCTGACAGACTATATCTTTATAGACTCTTGCATTTTCGAGTCACAATCTGTTCCTAAGGGACAATCTTGATTCATGGAACGCTGATAAGTAAATCCTGGCACAGTTAATGAAATATAAGTTTGCAGGATTCTCTTAGGACTGGTCTAATATGCAGATATGGCTTGGAAAAGATTTGTTTCAGGTTGTCTGCGCTGTGCATGAGTAGTAGTGTTTTACCATTAGTTGTCAAAAAATGATAGTCTTTTAAGAAGCTAAATGTAGGACCTTATTTATTATGTATTATTGATAGAACTACTGGGTTAGTGCAATCTGTCACGAGAAAAGAACAGCAGACTAGGCAGATAATAAACTCAAAAAGTCAGTAACGCTTATCTTCTAGAAACTTTCAGGGCGTCGTAATGGAAAATTAGATTTTTTTTTTCACTGATTGTAAACCTATTCTTATGTTTGCTCACTAAAAGTCTACAATTGTTAATTCCTGCTCATATAGGTACTATACACATGTTCAGGTTTTTAAATACATCAGTTAGGGACCGCTCTGATAGGGTTACCTTGACGTTTGGTAGAGCGGCTTAGTATATATTTTTTTTTGCAAAAAACGGATCAACCAAATACCCCGTTTTGTTATCTTTTTACTAGCACTTGCTGTTTACTGTTACTTTTTTACAGCAGAGTATTTTTATACGTGGGTTTTTCTGTGTTTTAGTCTTCTGGTGGTGTGGACACTGTCCTCCGGCTTGTTCACTGTGTGTTTGTATTCATTTGTTAATTCTTTGCAGGGTTACAATACGTGGTAGGACTTTAGACCTATATGGACCTGACGTTGATTGGCCAGGCCAGTGAATTTTAAGGGTTTTTATGGGAACATGCAAAATTGACCCCCCCCAATTTTTTTTTAAAATCTACTAAGCCTGTCTAAATACAATTATTGTGTAGTGTAAGTGCAATAAAATACATACTGATCGCTGTCATTTTACTGACGCACCAGTCCTCTTCTCTCGTGAATGGAATCTCCGACTCGCCGGATCACACTTGGTTTCTGTGTTTGAGCCAGGAATCAATTTTATAATCTAAATCTATAGAGAAACAGATCAAGGCTCCATAGGTTTATATTGTAAAAGGAAGTTCCAGGTCACACATAAAGCAAAGAGTGATCTGGAAACTTGGGATAGAAGTCACATGAATAAGAGGACTAGAGAGGCACTGCAAACCAGGAAAATTGGCAACCAATGCGTATTTTTATTGCACTTACACTATACTACTATTTGCAATGGTTTAGCGGATAAAACAGTTCTGTACAGTGCTTCTTTAAGATATGGTGTTATTAAATAATCTAAGTAACAATCACCTACCTCTTGAATCCCCTCTGCTTATGTACCATTAATTCCGGTGGCCTTGGCAGTGCCAGAAATGATGTCCTGTCTATCAGTCACTTGATGCCTGCATCTGGGCTGGAATCACTCCAGGACCAATGAGAGCCACCATATTGGCAGCATTGAAGTAGTGGGAGACTCAATGGTTAATTCTCATTACTTTATTTTAGAACATGCAATACCTTTGGGTCAATTTTGTATAACACCAGAAAACTCCTTTAAAATGAATCTGTTTTTGCAGCCTAATCTGAGAACAGTGTAATGTAGACACAGAGACCCTGATTCCAGTGATGGGTCACTTAGGCTGCTTACTGTAGTTTTGATAATATCTCTATTTTATCAGCAAGACATTATCACTAGAGGACTACTAAACCTGCTGACATGTAGTTCTCCATATTCAGAAGCTCTATATAACCCCTCCCCTACCATTTATTGGCAGTTTTCTGCCTATATACAGTGTACACAGAAAGCAGCCAATCACTGGTGTGGGCGGGGTCATACAAAGCTCTGTATTCAGAGCACTGCTAGATTTTAAGCAAAATAAACTGCGATTATATAAAAACTGCAGCTAGCAGACCAGTAAATGTACATAGCTGTAATCAGGGACTCTGCCCCTACATCATGCTGCTTCTTAGTTGGGGTAGAAAAAACTTGATGACAGATGCCCTTTAGGCATTTCTGCATAAGACCAAAACAATAGGCTGATGCTCTATGTGGCAGTGATGTTCTTCAAAGGTTTTTCTATGATAGGTTCCATGAGATTGCGCATGTGTTTGCATCTAACACATGCAATATGACTTCAAAGTTATTCTCCAGAAGGGTACATTACTTCCAAATAGCAGATCCTATCTTTGTACTGCCTTTACTGTCCACCTGAGCGCTTTTGTGTTGTGTTGCTGTGTTTTTTCTGGACAACTTTACCAGAATTCCTGGACAACCAATATTTTGTCTAGACATTTGGGAAAAGCAAATTGCTAATTCATAAAGATGATAAATGTTACCTTGTCTGTTGCCTGGAATGCTGTTATGATTACATATAGCAGCATTCACAATTAATTGTAGTATGATCATAATTACAATCACAATAATCTTCACAGGTTTATCCATAAAAAAATCTAAGAGCTATTTCATCTGTTATAGATGCTGGAAAAGGTGCCCTACTTTTACAAGTAGTACAGGTATTTATGGATTTTAGCAATTCTGCCAATAAGATAAATTGAAATGTGTAGAAAGACAATGCTTGTACAGGTAAAAAAAATGCTGATTTAGTTATTTTACTATGATAAAAAAAATCTCGAAAAACATTTAGTTCAGAGCTTGGATACCTATATTGTTGCCTATGAAGGAAATCTGTCAGCAGGTTTCTGCCACTTTATCTGAGATCAGCATGATGTAGGGATAAAGAGCCTGATTACAGTGATGTGTCACTTACTAGTCTGCTTGTTCCAGTTTCAATAAAATCAGTGTTTTATCAGCAGGAGATTGTCACTAGAGGACTAGGAGTCTACAGTGCCATGAAGTTCTGCTGTTCTGTACATCCCTGTTATTAGCACTGATTAGCAGCTTTATACCTATGCACAGTGTACACAAAAAGCTGAAACTCTCGCATGAAAACCATTAACTGCTGCCGGCAATCGGACCGGAGCGTGCGGCTACATGTATTTCTATGCTGCCGCACGCTCCGGTCTGAGTGCCGGCGGCAGCACCAGGTATTCATGCGAGACACTCGCACAAAAATGAGTATGAGCCCTAAGTGTCACATCGGTGGAATCAGGGTCTCTGTATCTACATCATGTTGCTCTCAGATTATATACCCTGCGGTTATATTTCCTTTAATGATGGTATAGCTTTTGTTAGGGGTGCAGGTGGAGTGGAAATTATAGAGTAGACAAAGTTAGCCTAGTGCTCCTATGCTGGGCCACTATTTGTGTCATTTAGCATCCTGAATAGGACCTGTGTACAATATATACCGTATGGGAATAAACATGCTAGAAATAGGAGGAAACCACTATGGCTAAATAGAGCTGTAAGGGGCGCAATAAGTGACAAAAAGAAAGCATTTAGAGAATTAAAGCAAGTAGGTAGTGATGAGGCATTATATAAATACAGAAGATTAAATCAATTCTGTAAAAAGCAAATCAAGCCAATATGCTAAATAACTTTTTTTCAACAGTATTTACACAAGAAAATCCCATGACGGATAACATGATAACATGATCAGTGATAAAAAAAATTCTCCATTAAATGTCACCTGCTTAACCCAGCAGGAAGTACGGTGGCATCTAAAAATCACCAAAATTGTACAAATCCCCGGTCCCAGAGGGGATACACCCCCGAGTACTGCAGGAATTAAGTACAGTCATAGATAGACCATTATTTTTAATCTTTAAAGATTCCATAATAACAGGGCCTGTACCACAGGACTGGTGTATAGCAAATGTGGAGCCAATATTCACAAAGGGGACAAAAACTGAAATTATAGGCCAGTAAGCTTAACCTCAACTGTGGGTAAAATCTTGGAGGGTTTTCTAAGAGATACTATACTGGAGTATCTAAAGAAGAATAACCTCATGACCCAATATCAACATGGGTTTACAAGGGACCGTTCCTGTCAGACTAATCTGATAAGCTTTTATGAAGAGGTGAGTTCCAGACTGGACCAAGGAAATGCAGTGGACGTGGTGTACATGGACTTTTCAAAAGCTTTTGATACGGTGCCACACAAAAGGTTGATACATAAAATGAGAACAATGGGGATAGGGGAAATATGTGTAAGTGGGTTAAGAGCTGGTTCAGGGATAGGAAACAAAGGGTGGTTATTAATGGAGCACACTCGGACTTGGTTAACGGTTAGCAGTGGAGTACCACAGGGGTCAGTTTTGGGCCCGCTTCTTTATAACATATTTATTAATGACCTTGTAGGGGTCATAGAGAGTAGAATTTCAATATTTGCAGATGACACTAAACTCTGCAGGGTAATCAACACAGGGGAGGACAATTTTATGTTACAGGAGGATTTATGTAAACTGGAAGTTGGGCTGATAAATGGCAAATGAGCTTTAATGGGGATAAATGTAAGGTCATGCACTTGGGTAGAACAAACAATATGATAATTGTGTGCTTAATTGTAAAACACTGGGCAAAACTGTCACTGAAAAAGACCTGGGTATATGGGTGGACGACAAACTCAGATTTAGTGGCTAGCGTCAGGCAGCTGCTGCAAAGGCAAATAAAATAATGGGATGCATTAAAAGAGGCATAGATGCTCATGAGGAGAACATAATTTTACCTCTATAGAAGTCACTAGTGTGACCACACTTAGAATACTGTGTACAGTTCTGGTCTCCGGTGTATAGGAAAGACATAGCTGAACTGGAGCCGGTGCAGAGAAGAGCGACCAAGGTTATTAGGGAACTGGGGGGTCTGCAATACCAAGACAGGTTATTACACTTGGGGTTAATTAGTTTGGAAAAATGAAGGCTTAAGGGTGATCTTATTACAATGTATAAATAAATGAGGGGACAGTACAAAGAACTTTCTAATGATCTTTTTACTCCTAGACCTGTGACGGGGACAAGGGGGCATCCTCTACGTCTGGAGGAAAGAAAGTTTAAGCATAATCACAGATTCTTTACTGTAAGAGCAGTGAGACTATGGAACTCTCTGCCATATGATGTTGTAATGAGTGATTCCCTACTAAAATTTAAGAAGGGACTGGATGCCTTTCTTGAAAAGTATAATATTACAGGGTATATACACTAGTTTCCTTAATATTGCGTTGATCCAGGGAGCTAGTCTGATTGCTGTATGTGGAGTTGGGAAGGAATTTTTTTCCCCAATGTGAAGCTTACTGTTTGTCACATGGGGTTTTTGCCTTCCTCTCGATCAACATGTTAGGGCAAGTTAGGATAGGATATGGGTTGAACTAGATGGACTTAAAGTCTTCCTTCAACCTTAATAACTATGTTACTATGTTACTTGTATAACAGGTCTTACCAAAGGGGGCATAAATAAGCAGCTTGAGGGAGTTACAGCATGTTGTCAAGTAGGTGAAAAAAATATATAAAACACATTTAAAATGCAGTTCTCATTGTAGGGTGAAGGTTAAAATGAACCTGTCTGCATGAAATAGCAGTCCGATCTACAGGCTGAGCAGATTGATATGTCATTTGGGAGAAAAGATTCAATATAAGGGCTTATACTCACATGCGAGAAACTCGGACGAGTCTCGCACATCAATACCAGGCACTGCTGCCGGCACTCGGATTGAAGCGTTCAGCTGCATGTAATTTTGATACGTTTCCCTTAATAGTAATAGTATGCTGCTAGTTAGCATACACTAATTTACCCAGTATGAGTGACAAAGCCTTAAAAGAGAGGGATCACCAACTGCAGTGTCTCATAACAATGTCATCAACAATGCCCTACATTGGTGCCAGTCACAGTGTGGGTTTACGAGCCAGAGCATGTCAATTATCTGCAGCGAAGGCGCTAGTCTCTGGTGTGTAGTCTCACCCATAGCCATTCATTAGATGCGCTAAATTCGCATGGTTCAATGATGACATGCAGATTTATCTGCGTGATTACAAAATATGCTGCATCCAAAACACTGCTCTGTACTGATCGTGGGCACATAGCCTCCTAAGGGCAAAGATACCATTACTGTTCTGCAACATTGGCATTGTGTCCTTGGCTATTTGTCCTGTGAACACAACCTCCCTATGTCAGATATACGCCGTTCAGTGGCATCATGATAGTTCATTGGCTGACTACACCATTCGTTTGTGATCTACTTAGTGATCTACTTCTGATTTAATTTTCATGAAAAGGAATTTTAATGGATTGATAAAGTGTCATGTTTGATTTCTTGCAGGCAGTCAGAATCTCTAGAAAACTGCAAAACCCAAATGGAAATTACTCTATGCTTTTGGGATGGAGATCACAAAGTTCAGGGAGGAGCAAAACATGGGTATAAAAACAAAAATATTTTCCAGCTTGTATTTTTTTTTTGTTTTCACAGCTAATGATTGCATAATACATAGTAATTATGAGTCAGTCTAATTTTTACCAAATTCAAGTTCAACCGAACAAATTAACAAAATCTTCTGTATGACCCTCTGAAATCCCTGGAGAATAGAACATCCTGCAGTAATTGGTACATGGGTTTGTATCCTTTTCTTAGAGATAATGAAAAACGAGACATTTTAACAATAAGGAACATCTGTTAATTATGTACTAGAAGAAGAAGAGGAGAAGGAGACATTTCTGACGTCCGCTAAGGAGAAAACATCTTTTGTTTCCTCTTATTCTGTTTACATGCAAGCACACACCCTTCTCTCACAAGAGCCCTCTTAATATATGGCACCATAGTACAATAATTATATATCACCACCAGCCTAAATGTACAAAATAATACATCAGGCTGCGATCTCATCCCCCTCCTACAGGCGCCTTCCTGCCTCTCTATATTTCTTCCACATCCAATCCTCCATGTATATATATATATTTATGACCTCTTTCTCTTCTTTCTCCGTACGTATATATTTTCACCTTCGCTATCGTTGTCTCTTTTTTCTCTCTTCGTAGTCTTGAGGGACTACTTGACTTTTTTATTAGTTTTTTTTATGACCAGGTAAGAAATGAAAAAAAAAAAAAAGTAAAATCAAAGTGCCGAAAGCTTGCTGCTGTTGTTACAGGATTCTCCCGGCCTTTATAGCTCCTGATATATAGTTTCTTCTCGCTGATGTTACCTATGACCTAACCCATCTGCGCCATGCTATAACCCCCCCTTCCCTACTCTAAGCTTCAAGTCATTCACCTTTTCTCTACTTTCTCTCAGTTTTTGCAGGGGCAGGGAATTGGAAATACATTACAAGAATCTTTTGAGGATTTTCCTTGGCTTTAATTTTAATGAAAATGTGGATCCGGAGCACGGGAAACAAAATTGTTTTATCATCGGAGTCTGTCTGAGTGATTGCCAGAAGGAGGCTTTGCGACTGGACGCATCCTGTAGGGCTGCTGTATCAAATCCCTCGACGCGCGGTCTGCGAAACAGCAAAGAGGACAAAAATTAGCCTATGTGCTTTCCAAGGCAAGGATGGTTTATATCGCCTTTGGTGTAGATCCCTGTTCATCTCTCCTGTTAATGACACTAATGAATCAGTGATGAAACTGCCGCTGCCAATGTTAGGTCTGTGTCTCCATGGCTGATTGTCTTGTGACTTTGATTATTTCCTAGGAATGTGTATGAAGGCTCTAGCGGTGTGTTGGTTATATTCATCAAAGCCTCCCAAATACAGAACTAGCCACTGTTTTATCTGTAAAAGAGGCTTTCATATTGAAACCAATGGAGTTTTCTGACCGAAATATCCATTTGAGGTGGGCTCTCGTTTGCCCTTTCTATAACAGTAAGGTGAGACTTTGATATATGACTCGATTTGGATCGTATTTATCAATTCTCCACGGCAGGAAAATTGTGTTAGGGGAATGACACATCAGTGTGTCATATATACGGGCACACATGGGATACTGGCAGCACAATGTAGAGAGAGTATTAGGAAAAAAAATAAAGAATAATTGCATTAATGGCATTGGTCAAATGTACAAAAAAATCTTTATTTCACGATTAAAGGATAATGAAATCACTAATAATGAGGACGCTCATCTAAGAGATACGTCTTTGCCTCATTTTTACTTTACTTCTTGTAGGGACCATAAAGATGAAGGAGCGCTAAACCTCTTAGGCTATGTTCACACGCAGCATTTTTTTAAATGCAAATAGGAAAATGCATTTACAGTACCAGCAAAAGCTATGCGATTTCAGAAATCTCCTGCACATAATTGTTTTCTTTCTTAACTAAATTTGAGAACTGCAGCACTTTTAAAATCTTCAACATGTCAATTACGGTATTTGAGCATTTTTGCAGCATCCCCACCGCCCAATGGAAAACAGGCTTTTCTGCATTTTTGTTTCCTTTTTGGTGACTAAAGATGTACTGTGAACTTATCGTTTTTTACTGCTTAGAAAGCAGGTGTTGACTGCAGAAAATAATGCTGAAAAAATGTTGCTTGTGAACACGAGCCTAGTCGGCATATCAGCATATCTTTCATTTAAAGAGTAACCATCATTTTATTATTTTTCTTTTATTCAGAAATCAATAGTATTGATGAGGAGAAATTTGCCTATTTCTCATCCTGGACTGTTATTTCATTCTCAATATTCTCAGTTCATGGGATAAAATCTGCCTTCAGTGAACCTTCCCATTACTGAGATTTAGAGCTCATACTCACCTGTGAGAAATACGGATGAGTTCAATCCGATAAAAAATTGGATTGCGCTCGGACCAATGTTATTCAATAGGTGACATCTCATTTGCGAGTTTTTTCTCAGCCGAAATCGGACTGAGAAAAAAATCGCAGCGTGCTGCGTATTGCTGCGATTCTCGGACGAGACTCGCCAATGCAAGTCAATGGGTGCGAGAAAAAAATCGGACAGCACTCGCACCATGCAAGTGCTGTCCAATTTTTATGCTCCGGTGTCCTTTGAAAAGCTGGCAATTTATATGCGGCTACAGTAAAATCACACTGACATGTTATAATACAAAAGATAGAATACATGTATACACATACAGTAAACCATTGCATATCAGTTAGATTTATATATGTCCCTAACTAATAGTGTTATTAGTGTGTGAGGTGTAAAATTTTGGAGCTGTAGGTGTTAAATTAAAGAATTAATTCACGGAAAAAAATTGCGTGGGCTCCCGTGCAATTTTCTCCGTCAGTGAGAGAAAGCCAGTGACTGAGGGCAGATATTAATAGCCTAGAAAGGGACCATTGTTATTGCCCCCCTCCCCGACTAAAAACATCTGCTCCCAGCCACCCCAGAAAAGGCACATCTGTAAGATGCACCAATTATGGCACTTAGCCTCTTTCTTCCCATTGCACTGTAGAGGGTGACATATGGTGTAATAAGGGGGTTAATGTCACCTTGCTATTGTAAGGTGACATTAAGTCTGGTTAATAATGGAATCCAATAATATGAAAGGGATAAAAAAACACATTAAGAATAAAGTTATTATGCTCGCCCTGACTGGTTGGTGCGAGCGTGGGGGTGTGGCCCCACTGTGCCACAAACCAGACTACCATGGAAGGGGCGTGACTAAGCAGCTACCTTGGTGTTCACTGGAGCCTCTGATGGTGAGGTCAGGCTTGTGCAGCAGGTAGCTGCCAGGTACCACTCCAGGGCGGTGTCCGGCTGTAGCAGCTGATCCCACTGGGGGACAGAACACTAAGACAGGTGCGGGTGACAGACTCGATTGTAGGTGCGCACGGCTGGTACTCTGGTGAGTAGGCGAACACGGCAGGTACTTTGGCAGGCAGGGAGGGCACACCAGAGACACTGGCATGCAGGTGCAGCTGAGACACTGGCAGGTGGGCATGGCTGAGAAACTGGCAGGGGGGCATGGCTGAGACAGAAGGGGCAGAAACTGACTTGGGAAGGACAGAGACAAGGAGTGGAATGAATGGTATATGGGAACCGGTAGGCACCTGTTCAGACTGGATGAGCTGGAAATGAAACTGAGAGGACACAAGCATGGACAAGTATGAATGGTACATGGGAACAGGTAGGAGTCTGTTCAGACAGGAGGGACAGGAACCGGTAGGAACCAGTTCAGACTAGATGGCAGACCCGCAAGGTGCGATGCAGGGCAAAACCGTGTGATGCAGAGCAGAGCAGAACCACTAGTCGCAGGATGCAGAGCAGAGTGCAGAGCAAAGTCACAGGATGCAGAGACCACAAGGAAACACACAGCGTGATAGGAAAGGCAACAGACAGGGATACAAATGGACACAGGTTAGGGCTGAGTTCAGACAAAGTGGGGTACAGGAACAGGGACACGATCTAGGATACAAGAATAAGGCACAGTACAGACAAGGACAGACATGGGAACGGACACTGGACAAGGACACAGGCCTGAGTATGCAGCCCTCAGGGAGGTGGAAACATAGGACACAAAGTGCACGGTAACAGGTCTGGGAATACAGCCCCCAGAGAAGGCGGAAACAAGGCACAAAGCGCATGATAACAGGTCTGGGAATGCAGCCCCCCGAGAAGGCAGAAACAAGACTGGACCTGGCACCTCAGCAGCAAGACACTGACTGAGGGAAATAGTTGCACAGGCCTCCAATGGGTGGAGCTGCCTTAAGTACCAGAGACCTCTTGGCAATTGGCTGGGGACACCTTAGGAAGGTACACACTGACTCTATAATAAGAACCCGGAAGTGCCGGTACCGCCCCCCTATGCACACAGCCAGGAACACATGCGGAATCACCATGCGTACTACAGGGGGCGGCACTTTGGGCGGAGAGGGTATCTGCTGCACCCAAAGCGCAGCAATTCCTGAACGTGGAGACCTACTCTAAAATAAAAAAAGAATAACCATTTCTGCATTTTTTTGCCCACTCCTGGGTTTGACTTACAAATACTGAGGAAATAAAACTCCAAATACTCAACATGTGCACATGACTTTAAACTCTCATCAATTTGATGTTGATTAACTATTTTAAGCATAGACCGTCACTACTATAACCCCAGAAAAAAAACATAGGAGTGATTCACTTTTTCCGGATCGTCATCTTTGTGACCAGGAGAAACAGCTATCACAAAGTAAAAAAACTCAAGAATAACAAACAGAATGTGATAGATCAGCGATCTGTCACAGGACAGTGATGTGCCCCCTGGGACAACCTAATAAAGTTAAAAAAAAAGTGTAAAAATAATTTAAAAAAAAATCGCTAAATAAATTAGAAAAAAAAATATTCCCCAATAAATTCATTTTTTGGAAATAAAAAAAGAAAAAAACAATAAAAGTACACATAATTGGTATCGCCGCGTCCGAAACGACCCGCCCTATAAAACTGTCCCATTAGTTAACCCCTTTAGCGAACCCCTTAAAAAATAAAAATAAAAAACAAAGCAAAAAATAATGATTTATCATCATACCGCCGAACAAAAAGTGCAATAACGCGCGATCAAAAAGACGCATAGAAATATCTATGGTACCGCTGAAAACATCATCTTGTCCCGCAAAAAACGAGCCATGATACAGCATCATCAGCGAAAAAATAAAAAAGTTATAGCTCGCAGAATAAAGCAATACAAAAATAATTATTTTTTATATAAAATAGTTTTCATTGCATAAAACCGACAAAACATAAAAAAAGACATAAATGAGGTATTGCTGTAACCATACTGACCCAAAGAATATAAGCGCTTTATCAATTTTACCGCACGCGGAACGGTGTAAACGCACCCCCCAAAAGAAATTCATGAAACGCAGGTTTTTGTTCATTCTGCGTCCCAAAAAATCGGAATAAAAAGCGATCAAAAAATGTCACATGCCCGAAAATGGTACCAATAAAAATGTCAACTCGTCCCGCAAAAAATAAGACCTCACATGACTCGGTGGGTCAAAATATGGAAAAATTATAGCTCTCAATATGTCGTGATGCAAAAACTATTTTTACAATAAAAAGCATCTTTTAGTGTGTGTCAGCTGCCAAACATAAAAAAAACGCCATAAATAGTAAATCAAACCCCCCGTTATCACCCCCTTAGTTAGGGAAAAATAATAAAATTAGAAGAAAATGTATTTATTTCCATTTTCCCATTAGGGTTAGGGCTAGGGTTAGGGCTAGGGTTAGGGCTGAGATTAGGGTTAGGGGTGTGTTGGGGTTAGGGTTGGAGTTAGAATTGGGGGTTTCCACTGTTTGGGCGCATCAGGTGCTCTCCAAATGCAACACGGCTTCGGATCTCAATTCCAGCCAATTCTGCGTTGAAAAAGTGAAATGGTGCTCCTTCCCTTCCAAGCTCTGCCATGCGCCCAAACAGTGTTTTACCCCCACATATAGGGTATCAGCGTACTCAGGACAAATTGCAAAACAACTTTTGGGGTCCAATTTCTCCTGTTACCCTTAGGAAAATAAAAAATTGGGGGCAAAAATATCATTTTTGTGGAAAAAAATGATTTTTTTATTTTCACGTCCGGGCGTTATAAACTTCTGTGAAGCACTTGGGGGTTCAAAGTGCTCACCACACATCTAGATAAGTTCCGTGGGGGGTCTAGTTTCCAAAATGGGGTCACTTGTGTGGAATTTCAATAGTTTAGGTACATCAGGGGCTCTCCAAACGCACATGACACTCCCAGACCATTCCATCAAAGTCTGCATTCCAATACATCACTACTTCCCTTCCGAGCCCCGACGTGTGCCCATACAGTAGTTTTCTCCCACATATGAGGTATCAGCGTACTCAGGACAAATTGGACAACAACTTTTGGGGTCCAATTTCCCTTGTTACCCTTGGGAAAATAAAAAATGGGGACTAATTGATCATGTTTGTGGAAAAAATACGATTTTTTTATTTTCATGCCCGGGCATTATAATCTTTTGTGAAGCCCTTGGGGGTTCAAAGTGCTCACCACACATCTAGATAAGTTCCATAGGGGGTCTAGTTTCCAAAATGGGGTCACTTGTGGGGGGTTTCCACTGTTTAGGTACATCAGGGGCTCTCCAAAAGCAACATGACACCCGCAGACCATTCTATCCAAGTCTGCATTCCAAAACGTCACTACTTCCCTTCCGAGCCCTGACATGTGCCCATACAGTAGTTTTCTCCCACATATGAGGTATCCACGTACTCAGGACAAATTGGACAATAACTTTTGGGGTCTAATTTCTCCTGGTACCCTTGGGAAAATAAAAAAATTGGTGACTAAAAGATCATGTTTGTGTAAAAAATGCAATTTTTTTTATTTTCATGCCCAGGCATTATACACTTCTGTGAAGCACTGGGGGGTTCAAAGTTCTCACCACACATCTAGATAAGTTCCTTGGGGGGGTCTAGTTTCCAAAATGGTGTCATTTGTGGGGGGTTTCCACTGTTTTGGTACATCAGGGGCTCTCCAAACGCGACATGGTGTCCGATCTCAATTCCAGCCAAAAAAGTCAAATGGCGCTGCTTCCCTTCTGAGCTCTGCCATGCGCCCAAATAGTGGTTTACCCCCACATGTGGGGTATCAGCGTACTCAGGACAAATTGCACAATAACTTTTAGGGTCCTGTTACCCTTGGAAAAATAAGAATTGAGGGTGAAAAGATCATTTTTGTGGAAAAAATATGATTTTTAATTGTACGGCTGTATGTTATAAACTTCTGTGAAGCCCTTGGGGGTTCAAAGTTCTCACCACACATCTAGATAAGTTCCTTGGGCGGTGTAGTTTGCAAAATGGTGTCATTTGTGGGGGGGTTTCCACTGTTTTGGTACATCAGGGGTTTTCCAATCGCAACATGGTGTCCGATCGCAATTCCAGCCAAAAACGTCAAATGGTGCTGCTTCCCTTTCCGAGCTCTGACATGCGCCCAAATAGTGGTTTACCCCCACATGTGGGGTATCCACGTACTCAGGAAAAATTGCACAATAACTTTTAGGGTCCTGTTACCCTTGGGAAAATAAAAATTGGGGGTGAAAAGTTCATTTTTGTGGAAAAAATATGATTTTTTAATTGTACCGCTGTACGTTATAAACTTCTGTGAAGCCCTTGTGGGTTCAAAGTTCTCACCACATATCTAGTTAAGTTGCTTGGGGGGTCTAGTTTCCAAAATGGGGTCACTTGTGGGGGGTTTCCACTGTTTAGGTACATCAGGGGCTCTCCAAACGTGACATGGCGTCCGATCTGAATTCAGCCAATTTTGCATTGAAAAAGTCAAACGGCGCTCCTTCCCTTCTGAGCTCTGCCATGCATGGAAACAGTGGTTTCCCCCCCACATCTCAGGTATCAGCGTACTCAGGACAAATTGCACAATAACTTTTGCAGTCCAATTTCTCCTGGTACCCTTGGTAAAATAAAAAAAATTGAACCTGAACTATTTTTTTTGTGAAAAAAAGTTAAATGTTCATTTTTTTTTAAATATTCAAAAAATTCCTGTGATGCACCTAAAGGGTTAATAAACTTCTTGAATGTGGTTTTGAGCACCGTAAGGGGTGCAGTTTTTAGAATGGTGTCACTTTTGGGTATTTTCTATCATATAGACCCCGCAAAGTGGCTTCAAATGTGATGTGGTCCGTAAAAATAAAATGGTGTTGCAAAAATGAGAAATCGCTGGTCAATTTTTAACCCTTATAACTTCCTAACTAAAAAAAAATTTAGATTCGAAAATTGTGCTGATGTAAAGTAAACATGGGGAAAATGTTACTTATCAAGTTTTTTGTGTGCCATATCTCTGTAATTTAAGGGCATAAAAATTCAAATTTGGAAAATTGCAAAATTTTCAACATTTTCGCCAAATTTCCGTTTTTTTCACAAATAAACGCAAGTTATTTGAATGAAGTTTTACCACTAACATGAAGTACAATATGTCACGAGAAAACAATGTTAGAATCACCGGGATCCATGGAAGCGTTTCAGAGTTATTACCTCATAAAGGGACAGTGGTCAGAATTGTAAAAATTGGTCCGGTCATGAACGTGCAAACCACCATTGGGGCTTAAGGGGTTAATATTCTTAATTTTCAGATTTGGCTTCAAAGACCAACGCAGTGAAGTAAAAGAGCCAAAAGTAGATCTGTATTATCACTTTAGTATACATTAGATTTCAGTGATCAAACTTGGTCTGGCATGCTATATACCACATTCTGCCATTTATAAGGTCACAGTGATCATCTGACAATGCACGTCCAACGCCCCACACCGTTCACACTGACGTTTGTTGTAAGACTATATCGTCGGTTGATAAGTTTTTTACATTATGAAAGATACATTCTGAACATTTTTCTAAATTATATTTTTCCCTGTATTTATTGCTATAAAATCTCATAGTCTTCAAGGATACATTGTTTTATATGTCACCTTCAAAAGTGTACAAGGTCATATATCCACCCATTGACTATGTTATCGTTATATTGAAGCTGTAATTCCAGTGCCTGGTCTCTCATCCTTTCTGCTCATTCAGTCTCCCCAAAACACATCATATCCAAATAGCTGCCAAATCCCAGAGACCCAAATTAGAGAAAATTGAAAAATAGCTCTGACAGCAATTAGTCAAACCCCACTGAAGACTGTGACACCATTAACAATGGGAATAAGAGACCTGGAAAGTAGGAGCACGTATCAGTGTATCGTCTTCAGTAAAATATTTTTTTCACAGAAATAGATGACTGACAGCACCTTCCAATTAGTGGGAATCAGTCCAAGTGAGGGAGAGCTGACAAAATTATATTAGCAAGTCTGCCATATGGCAGAGGAAGGAGCGCATTTTTATTACAATGAAGACATGTGGACATGTGAATGACCTGCTAATTTTTAGCCCTTTAAGATGCTGTATAGACGCCAGTTAATTTACAGCTTGGATAGCATAGTTTAACCGAAACCAACCAAAGCCAGAACGTCTTATCCAGAGACGGATGATTAGAAGGTACAAGCAGAATACTGAATATGTCAGGAAATGGATAATAGTAAAGACCAGAGGAGATAAAGACAGAGAGATGTAAATATGTAGCCATCTGCGCCCTTTCCAAGGTGATCCAATTCATTTTGATTTCTGCTTCAAGTTTCCTGTTTCTTAAGGGTCTGAAATCTGAGCATAAGGTAGCAAATTTCCTTTTTTTATCTTGCATTTTGGCATTTGCCAGTATTACTCCGCTAACTTCTGCAATAGGCAAAAAAAGACAATAATACAATGCAGCTTACTCTTAACAAATGTCATGAGATATCCCTGAATTTTTTTAATGCTGTCTACATGATTACTGGATGAGTTTTTACACTAATGTGCCCATACTCCTTAAATAGCAGTCAGCTATACCTTACACTCAACAATACATTTGGAGGGTCACAAGGTCTCCATAAATTATTTAGGTGCTGCATAAATCTTTGGGTTTGGATGACTTTAATCCATTGGCTATTGGGGTCTTAAAGGGGTTATCCAAACCAAATTATCACCTATCTAGAAGATTGTAGTTTATTAATAGTTAGGAATCCTGCCACTAGGTCCCTCACCAAACCCGAGAAAGGCGTTCTGAGATATCCAGTTTGAATGGTGACATGGCCAAACCATCACTTCATTCATTGAATATTGGATTGCTGGAAATAGCCAAGATCAGTACTCAGCTATCTGTGGGTTGGTGTACTGCGATGCATGCCAGTTCCCCTCTTCCCTGGGTGATGGGAGGGCTGATTCAAGAGATAAGGCAAGGGTTGATGCCCCGGCATCTTCACCTTCAGATTTTCCTGGGGATGAGGCAAGCTAGGGTGCCCCCTAGTGATAGGGACAGGGAAGGAGCCCCTGCTCCCGGGTCACCTGACAGCTGAGTGTTGACACTTAGCCAGGTTAATTACTTGCTTTTGTTCCTCCTCAGAATAAGCCACATCAAAGGATCAAGACAAGGCATCCACTTTCACATTCTCCTCCGCAGGAGAGACATGTAACTCAAAGTTAAAATGAGCAAAGAAGATAGCCTACCTGGATTTGTTGAGAATTTAATCATTTCGTGGTCTACAGAAAGGTTACATTCTTATTGTGCGTGTATATAATCATGGGTGAGTTGGCTCCTTCCAATAGGTGCCTCCGTTCTTCAAGCGCCATCTCAATGGCCAGTAGTTCATGATCACTGGTAGTATAGTTTTGCTCAGTCAATGAGAACAACTTAGAGAACAATGCACATGAGATATACTTTCCAGAAGAAGTCCTTTGCAGAAGGACTGCTCCAGCACAAATAGAAGAGGCACTCACTCACAGGAGGAACTGCTTCTTAAGATCTGGGGGGTGAAGCACCGGAGCTCTCACGAAGGCCTCTTTCAGGTGTTGGTAGGTTGACACAGCTTGCTTAGACTAGACCTTGGCATCAGCTCCCTTTTAGTTAAGGAAGAAGTGGGTGCCATGAGGGACAAAAAGAGTGGAATAAATTGCCTGTAAACCTTGAGGATGAAGCAAGAAGAGAATGGAAGAAACCTTCTCTGGATCCATCTTGAGACCATGGTTGGTAACAATGTAACCAAGGAAGGGCAAAAAAGACATTTGGACAATTTGGCAAACAAATTGTTCTTCCAAAGATACTAGGGAACTTTAATGAAGTGTCTTCTATGGGTACATAGATCAGGGGAGAATATGAAGATATCGCCCAAATATGCAAGCATGGGAACATAGAGGAGATCCCTGAAGATGTCATTAACAAATTTCTGAAACACGGCAGGTGCATTACATGAACCAAAGGACATGACGAGATACTCGTGGTGACTGTTACAGGTATTAAAGGTCAGCTATCATTCGTCGACCTTCAAGGTAGAAGCACCTCTTAGATCCAATTTAATGAAAATCTTTGCCCCAAGGATTCTGTTAAATAATTCAGAGAACAAAGGCAGAGAGTACTTCTTCCTGGTGACTTTGTGGAGACCCAGATAATCAATGCAGTGTTGTAGTGAGCCATTCATCTTAGTCATGGAGAAGAAGCCTGCTCAAGCAGGAGAAGAGGACTTATGGATGAATCCCTTAGCTAGGTTTTCTTGGATGTATTCCAATATGGCACAAGTTTCAGGCAATGATAGGGAATACACCCGGCTGAGAGGTGGAGAGGTGCCAGGCTGCAGATCGATGGGACAATTGTAATGTTAATGGGATGTCAAGACATCTGCCTTCTACTCTCAAAAGATGTCTGCAAAGGCACATTAACAGGTGAGCAGAGAAGCAAAGTCCAAAGGCATGAAAGACGGATCTTGGGCATGACCTTGCAAGACAGTTGGTAGTGCAATGCAGTCCCCACCGAAGCACCTGGCTAGTAGACCACTCAATAACTGGTGCATGTAGACACAACCATGGAAGGCCCAGAAGAATAGAGTTTACTAATTTAGGTAGCAGGTAGAAGAAAATCTTTTCAGAATGCAGAACTCCCATCTGAAACATGATTAGCTGCATGACATATCAGACAGAAGCTGCCAGGAATTGTTCATTTATGGAGTCAATGGTCAATGAGTATTTGAACTGTTGCATAGGTAGCTGGAGTTGAAGAATCAGGTCAGAATGGATGAAGTTGGCAGCAGAGACAGAGTCTAGATGGGCAGACGTGGAGAGAGACGTCTGTCCTCAGACCAGGGTAACTTCAGTCAAAAGTTTTGGAGAGTCTTTCTCACCTCCACAATACATGTACTCATTCTCTCTAAACATACACTATGCAGTGCAGAGGGAATGATGCAGTGTGACAGATAGGTAGGGACCACAGGAAAGTTCAAAGCAAAGTGTCTTTAATGTCCAACGTAACTCACAAATGGAAAAAAACAAATGGTATCCTACTGAGCGCAGACGGGGAATCAAGACAGTCTGTATCCAAGACCGGTTGCCATGGGCGACTGCACCACCGTGTCACGCTGAAGGGTGGCAGGTGTTTTGGCTTTGTTTGGCTCCATGTTACTTCACACAAGCCAGTACCTCTATAATAGGCAGAGGTACCAAGAGACTCTGGAAATGTTTAGTGGGTGTGGTCAGTTGACACTCGGGACATGATTCACAATATCTCTGTACCTCAGCATAAATCCTGGGCCAAAAGAACCACTGTGGTATATGTTATTAGGTTTTCTTTACCCCTAAGTGTGCCCCCAGCGTGTGTGTTTGCCATTTCTAGCACTGCCTTACAGTACGACTGGGGCACCACCAGCTGTTTCACCAATTCATTCTGGATTTTATCCACCCAGCATAACAAATCCTGGTTGACAGACATGCAGGGAAAAACTGCCTCTGCCACCAGTTGCTGAGCCACCCCATTTATTTCTACCACCTTTTCTCGTGCCAAAGCCAGAGTGTGATCCTGGAGCTGAGCCATCCCAAATGTATTAGGGGACACTACCAGCTCAGGGATCAGTGGGGTCTCCTCAACCTCTTCTGCCTAAACTTCTAGGTCTTGTCTCTAGGTTGGTGACCCCTATGGCAGATATACCTGACCTGGGATCTTTGGCTTCCTCACCCGGAATAACATTTACCTTGGGAGGGTTAACCCTGGTCTTCCACAGGGACCAGACTAGGGGCAAGTATATTCCCAACACATTCCCATATGGAAGGGTCTTCACCACTCCCACCACATGCCACATGTTTTATCTCTCCACACGGGGTGGAAAAAGCAGCCTCCACTGTGGGGTACTGTCAAAGCTCACCATGTATACAAACCACGCCCACTTTCTTTCCAGTGGGTTTCAAGCCCAAGATCAACGACCCATGTTCCAGTGTCACTAGGCTTCCTATGTCCAGGAGGGCCTCGTTCTGGTGCCCGTTTACGTGCACCTGGCACAGATGTGGTTCACCCGCTGGAATGAACAGATCCGCGGTGAAAACGGCCTGGGTGTTTGTGGCGCCCCTGAGGGTTCAGTTGCCACAGAGGTACTGCACCTCCTCCTGAGGTGTGGTACCCCACCATTCAGGTAAATTAGAGACACCTGACCACACTCCAACACCTGCATCCCACACAACATAGTAGTGTAGCAAAGCACCCTTTGGTGGCTCCCTGCTTGGAACACGAAGCGTGCTGGGAGGCGGGTGGAGTTAGTTGGCACCAAAAGAGCGGGAAGAGTTTAGGATTTAGTCAGTCTGACAGAGTCAGAGGAAGAGTGAAGATCCCCTGAGTGGGATGGATGAAGGAAGTGCTGCAGCCGACCTCAGTGACCAGGGTCGGCTGGCACAGGAAAGAGACATTGATGGAAAGCCTTACTCTCTCCATAAGAAGGAAGGATTAGTATGGAACGTAATGAGAGGAGGACTAAGGATTAGTTTTAGAGCAGAACCCTTCCCAAGTTCACAGCGCACGGCTGAGGTCCAGTCCCCGAGGTTGTATGGATACTAATGGTCCTGCAGCAGACACCGGAGGAATAGAAATTGTCACCACTTTATTCCCACACAAGACTTGGGGGCACAACAGCAATGATAGTGAGTCGGGACTTGGTAGCAAGGAGTCCCCGAAGCATGCTACAGCTGTCTGCCGTACAAGTAGAGTTCATAGGAACATCTGACAGGAGGAACTCCAGTGTAACTCAGTACTGAGAGTACTTCACTATAGGCGCAAAAGGAAGATGTTCAGAAAAGGCACATATGTTGGTGGAGTGTTGGGAGTACTTCATCTTGCCTGGAAGTTGGCTGAGCCCCTGACCCGGAGGGCACGGTACCGAGGCGGGCACCTGTATGCTCAACAGACTGTGAGTAAAGCTTTGGAACTACATGCCCTGGTGTCCTCCGCTTATTACTGCGCCAACCCACTCAGCACTGCTACATCTTGGTGCTGGACACTACACTCTCTCCCTTAACACCTATCTTCTTCATCTACTCTGCCCTGGGACTACAGCCCTACCTGTGGAGGGCTACACCATCACTGCTGCACCACACCATCTGTCCCAGAGGATCTGTCTGCAGCGTCGGCTTAACATCTTCATTGCCGAACACCACAGGTGGCGTCATGAATCATTCACTCATAAACTTTACAACATCACTTAACCCCCTTTTACAATGGACGCCCAGGGCCACGGACCGGGTCACAGCTGCCGTGACATCTCCCATTGAAATCCACCGGGCCCGGCTCCGAGTACCCCGCTGCCCTGGGTGAGGGCGATCCATGTACGTCGACACATGCCGGGTAAACCCACAGACCACGGGTTCAGCTGTCAGGGGGCAGTTGGAAGCCAAATATCCTGGCTCTTGGCACCACCAACACCTAATAGCTGGACCCCAGGATCAATTTAGGGGAATTGGGTCTTTTGTCACTCTCACTTCGGGGTACTGCCTCAGTACGGGGTCAGTCCTGATTGGCCCCAGCAGGGGCCGTTGACTTTTCCCAGGCTCCTGGGCTGTTGGGGCCCAACGTGACAGCTGAAGTGGAGCAGTAGCCTGTATAAAGTCCTGGGTGACCGTATACCACTCAATCAGCCCAACCAGCTGGTCCAGAGTACTCGGGTCCCCTTTCCCCACCCAACTCTGTATGGCTGTTGGCAGAGCCCTCACCAGCTGGTCGACCACCACTCTCTCTACCATCTGGAGAGGGGTTAAGATCTCAGGCTGAAGCCATTTTTTTTACCAGCTGCAACAAGTCATATGCCTATCCCCTGGCGGGTCGAGTCTCCACAAAGGACCATTGGAACACCCATTGTGCATGTACATATGTGTTAAACCCCAGTCAGGCAAGGATTTCAACTTTCAGCTTCCCATAGTCCAGGGCATCATCCCGACTGAGGTCCAAATAGGCTTTCTGGGCATCTCCCATCAGGAAAGGGGCCACCACTTCAGCCCAAAGGGAAAATAGCAAGCTCTCCCGCTCTGCTGTGCACTCATACACGGTGAGAAAGGCTTCCATATAGTTATCAGGACTCTTCTTCTTCAGCGCTGACTGGACTTTGTACAGAGCCTCCGCACAGATTGGGGCCGCTAATGGGACC